>NC_135783.1:294857446-295184321 GCF_051106095.1 Pogona vitticeps | reverse complement strand
ATACCTGCACCCATGTGATCCATTGATGTTAGCTTGTTGCACCCAGCTATGATGAATTGTTTTATATTTTATATTTATAACATAGATAAGTGTGTGCAAAATAAGACTTTTAACCCCCACTAAGTAAAACAGAAAATTACCTGAAAATATTCATGCAATACTGTAGCATATGAATTCTTCTTGAAAGCTCACATCAATGTGGGTGCAGTTGTTTGTCCCATTTTAACTTCAGGAGGCTGTTGTTCTGCTGCCAACAGGCAAAATATATTTATATTCATATGGGTCATAGACAACTGAGTGGGATTTATAAGGACAAGGATTTATGCGCTACAATTTCTATTTTTTTTTAAATTTTAATTGTATTTATTTGTTTGTTTGTTTGTTTGTTTATTTAACTTATATGCCGCCCACTATACCCAAAGGTCTCTGGGCGGCTTACAACAATTAAAATTCAATTAAAAGACAATAAAAGACAAAATGATTAAAATACAGTTAAAATTGCCATCAGTTACTTTAACTGAAATGATTTAACTGTGGTATCTGGAAGCTGTCATCCAGAAAATTAACTTTTTCCCATCAGTCTAGATAAACAAAGGCAAAGCATTGTTTTTAAAGTATGTGAAGAACAGCAGGCATGAAGGAGAAAGGGCACCTGCAGCAGACTACACAGAAAGTTACAAAAACAATGGTGAGAGGGCAGTGGATCATCAGCAGATCAGAGCAATGCATCTCTCTCTGTTGTCTCAGCTCCCCCACGCCCCCCTGGCCATTCCAAGTGCCCTGGCAATCCGAGTAGCAGGCAACTGAAATTCCAACCAGGGGTTTTCTTCTCTTCTCCCCACATGTAAAGGCCCAGGAACTCCCCATACCTGAGTTACTGCCATGGCAACACTGGAAGGAGGATGAGGGAAGGAGGTACTGTAAGTGGGAGGAGAAAGATCTCTTCCGCTCACTTCACACTATAGTTTATAGCAGTTGCAGAAAAAGCAGATGGGAGAGGGGGTTGGAAACTCACAAAGAGGGAGGAATGGGTTTTTTTTTTCTCCAGCTTAGACTGAAAACTGAACTGGAAAAGGATTTGAGGGAAGGGAGTGATTGAATGGCTTGTATTGTGTATGGCAGTCAATGTACAATGTCAGGCTTATTTCCAAGGCAGGGAATTATGAAGTCCAAGGACATTGCTAATCAAGACATTCAAGATGTTCTGATTTATTTGAGCTATTTGAATTTTTGGAATCTTTCTCCTAAATTTCATAAGAGTCTCTAGTTTCTAGCAGTATGTAAAATAGGGTGTTTATATACTGACTTGTTCCTGATAGAATTCAAGTCTGGAAATGCTGCAACCATGTCAAGATAGATTGTTCATACTGTTCTGGTTTATTATTTTTTTATTGTATGTGTTCTTCTTGTAAATAACCCAGATGAGTGCTTTGGTACTAATGGGAGTGGCATAGAAGTTAAAGTGATAAATAAGATGTAAATAAATTTAGGTTAGCGTTCCATACATATGGCAATCCAACATCTGTAGCAGGTGAAAAGTCTCAAGTTGTAAGGTGATCTTTTGTATTGTGGTGTAGCACGGTGAGCAGTCTTGTGGCGTCCAGATGTTTGGTAGTATAACATACAAAGGCTCTAGCCACCATGGCCACTGGCCAGGAATTGTGTGAACTGTAGTTGGTGTGATATAGTAGATAGAGTGATGGACTAGGACTCAGGAAGCCTGGGTTTGGATCTCTGCTCAGCCATGGAAGCTCAGTGGAGGTGTGGAAATAATGGTAAAACCACTCCTTAAATATCGGACTTACCTTAACAGCCCTTATGGGGTTGCTGTAAGTCAGTTCCCACTTGATAGCGCTAACTAACTTCATACATTGTCAGAAGATATAGCATTTTATCACTTTTTGTTTTTAAACTCTTGTAATTAAGCATTTAATGCAGTATTTCCCTGTTGAATATGATGGGCCATCTTTGCCGTATGTTTCCATAATAAAACAAATGGATGTACTTTACTGCTAAGTCATGCTGTTCTGCTTTGCTTAACTAGGACAGAGATTCTGATCCCAAAAGCAGAGAAGAACAGGGACAAGAAAGGGAGATTTGTTAGTTGTAAAGTTAGCTGACTTCAAAACACTGCAATTATCATAAAGGGTAATTAACTTTCCAAAGGACAAACTTAAATCTTTCCTCAGCCTTTCACTTGCCTACTAATTTAGGATGCCTTTGCTGTGTTCTTGGAGCATTAAAAGCTGCTGCGTCCAGAAAAGGGGTCAAGAAAACAACCAGCCGCTTGTGCAAAAGGGGGGAAATGCTCTTACAAAATAAGGTTGCCAGGTCTCTGGGCATCCATGGAAGGCTCAAGGAATTGTTGCGCTTCCTTCATTCTCTAGATGGAGAGAGCGCTCTCGGGCTGAAGAAAGAAATGAGAAGGTGATGAAGAAGGGAAAACTTTGGTTTTATTGTTAGGAGTGGCTTTCATGTCTAGCTACCCATCTCCTTGCTGCTTCCAACCAGCGGCTCAATGGTCAAATTGTTTGCTTTATGAGTGTTGTGTACATATTTTTTTTAAAAAAAGATAGTAATGGAAATCCACATTGTCCTATTATTTGTATTATTTGGAAGGAAGGAAGGAAGGAAGGAAGGAAGGAAGGAAGGAAGGAAGGAAGGAAGGAAGGAAGGAAGGAAGGAAGGAATACTTTATTACGGTCAAAGACCAGTAAAACCAAATTGATTTAAAATAGATGCATATAATTATAGTTTCGTAAAGTCAGTCAGGGTAATAAAATTCCATTAAAACATGATAAAACAACCCCTTCTTTCCAGTTAATAGCATCATATATCCTTAATGCAAGTAAAACCTCAGCCAGTGTTATATTAAATACATTATATTATCCATCTAAAATCACCTGCCCAAACATTTGATTACAAATAACCATTGCTGCAGCACAGAATTTGGCCACTTGTCTCGTAATATAAGGGGTATTGTCAGAGAGTAGCAACTGGACATAATCCTCCTCTGATCTCCCAGGATATTTACAGATAATAGGTGATAAAAGCTCCATACGAAGATCCCGATAGCAAGTACAGAAAACGAGAACATGACCAACTGATTCAACTTTATCAATATTACAAGGGCAGAGACAATCTGATGTAGGCCAACCTCGAAATCTTCTGTTATTTTGTATTATTTATATTATTTTGTAATTGGTACCTAAAGGTCTACTCCTTGTGACACCACAATCTCTATAAGGCAAGCGTAGAAAAACTACAGTAGTAGACATGAGGTTACCATATCACCCAAATTGCCATTTTCCCCTGGATTCTAGCCATGCTACTCAGTGACTGTTTAGGTCACTCTGGCCCACCTGATTTCCAGCTTTCTTTAATTTTTTTTAGTCTCTGTCTCATATAGAAATGGAGATGCAACAGAATATATCTACTCAGTTTTTTGTCCGATTGTTCTCTGAGAAAGGAGCATTTTTGTACACTGGATTTTAAAACTTCCCTCTTCCAGTTCCAGGACAAATGTAACAATTTGGGGAAAGTCTAATTCTATCTTATTTTCAGACAAATGAGGTTTGTTTCGCAGAGTTGCCCACAAACACAGAAGGCAATGAAGCTCTAAGAATAAATGGGAGGTGGAGTGCAACAAAATAAAAAATATGTTTGCAAAGCTCGGTCAAAATTTTTGATATCTTAGTATATGTTAGTATTTAAGGTACCATGAAGTCTGCAGTGTTTGCTGCAACAGACTTGGCATGGCAATATTGTGCAAAACCTTGGAAAAGTTACTTTCTTGGTCTATAATTTCCATGCTGATATAGTAGTTCAAGGAATTATAATCCAAAAGGAATTTAACCAAACTCAGATATTTCAAATCCTACTGGACTACCAGGGGTGGGGTGGAGAAATCAGGTTCCTTTTTATCTTCCACAGACATCTGGGAGTTTAGTTAGGCTTTAGCCCGAGGAAGTGAGATTCTGGGAAAAATTAGATGAGGGAAGATGGGAATTTATTGAGCTTATGCTTGCCATGAATCTTAGGCTTCTGAAAATAGGTTTCAGGTAGTTAAAACAAAATTGCCATATTCTTTAGAATGAACTAATTCTTTTACTTGTCTTGAGACTATGTTATGGCCCTTTGAATTTCTTACTCATGTTGGAAGAATCTTTTACAGAGTTGGCTGTATCTACTCTTTTCCTTGGCTATGATTGTTCTATTGCCTCCTAAAGAAATAAAGACTCTCCAGTTACTGTCTCCTCACCTCTGCATTCCTTTCCTTTCCTAATTACCTGTTCACTGCATTGTCTAGTTTGCCTCGGAAAAGCTTCCTGATCTTAGGAGCAAAACAGACCCATTCCATCCCTGTTTTTCTTCCTCATCCCCTATCCTCTCCAACATTCTGCAGCCCTTCAAGGATAATAATTACAGGCTATTATAGTATGACCAGTTCAGTTTCCCCAATTGGAATGGGCATATCATAACCCTCCTTAGCCATGTATTTGGTGGATAAGACACCTTGAGTAGCATTTTAGGACTCTTGTTTATTGAAGCTTCACACGTTTTCTCCAGTGAGCACCACTTGGTCCCATGCTTCATGCCCACTCTTTAGTATTTCAGATAAATAATCATTAGTTGAATGCCGTTGGTTCCATACCTTCTAGCAGGGTTGGAATCCTTCTATCAATAAAGGCCTCTCACATTATATCTGCCATGTTGATAAGCAATCAGAGGATGAGGGCCAGTATCTTCGTAGGTCTCACTCAGATATGCTCTTCTGTCCCAATAAGTATTGCCTAGATTTGGCTCGCTCTCAGGTAAGTATCATCCAGGTATAGCCTCTCATTTTGCTGTCTTGGGTACCAGTCAAAGCCCCCTGTCATTTAAACCACTCTCCATGGATTTTTTAAAAAACTTTACTTTCTGCAAAGGCAGCAGCATGCACACACAAACAGATCTCTTCCTTCTGGATAATGAATTAGGCACATTTGACATGCAGGGCAGTCAGTACACAACTCAACATCCTCTTGCCCAAGGGATGAGCCTTTCTGTTTTTCATCTGAAAAATCCCCACAGGATAAGCAAGCCTTTGGGATTAGTCTAGATTTAGCCTTGACTCCTTTAAGAGGATTGTTCTCCAAGATCATATTTGTTTACTTTATCTTTGTTAAAGAAAGAAGCTGTACCCATCTGTCTGTAACAGTCATGTCTAAAATAGTTCTGGATTATGTTGTTGCTCTTCAAAAAGGCTTTGAAAAGGGTCAAGTGACAGTGACTCAGTCTGTGCCTGGTGGTAAATCAGATTATCTGGGTTACTGTGAAGGAGACAGCATGCTGGTACATGTTCCAAACAAGAGCGGCTGAACAATCCACCCAACTTCAATCTGTAGTTTATCTTCTGTGATGATCAGATCCAACAGTCTGACTTGACTTTGTGCCAACTAAACAGACCAATAAACCAGCAACAAATTCTACACTATACCATCTGTATTCAGTTTAGTATTATTTTAATAATCATGATTCCATCCTATTGATCCTGTGCACTTTGCTGAGATATTTAGAATTCAGCAGAGCTGAAGGGGCAGTCCTCTGAACCACAGCAAACAATGTTAAATCCCTCACTAAACTACCAATCCCGGAATTCCTTAGGGTGGAGCCAAGACAGTTGAAAATGGCATCAACATATATCTTTGTTGAACAAATACACTCTCACTCATTTCTTTGACTTTGAAGGCGAGAGAGAAGAGCCAGATTCTCAGGTTCAACAACCATCTTAAGCAAATCAGGTACAGAGGGTCTGTGTTTTGTTCAGTGACACCTGCTGAAAACAGGAGCAATTGATGAGCATGCACTGATACACTGACTTAATTATGGTAAGGCAGAATTCTGAGTTACCACAATGTCCAAAGGTGCCTAGTGAAAACTGACATGTCACTGTGCCCAGCTGGGATGCATTTGAGTTACTAAAAAATTCAAATGTGGAATTGTGGTGAACTACAAAGATTTTTCCCAAGAGGGAGTCAATTTAAGTCTGTTGCTGAAAAAATAACTAACAATTTTGTGGATGTTCTTTTCTCATACCCTAGTAGCCTTTGGATGGTACTAGCAACTATTGTTAAGAACTGTCCTTATCCTTCCCCTAGAACTATTAAAACAGCCTTTCATGACCTTTTAATTTTCATGACCTGTAACTGTTAAACAGCCTTTCATACACTTTTAAGACCACCATCAGGCTGGTCCCTTTTCTATTTCTGTTAAATTCCACGTACCACCCCACCAAGTGTAAATAAATTCTTTTCTATGGAGGCTACACTCCATTCATCTGAGGGCATGGGCTACAATCCAGGATAATTTATGCCAAATAGGCTTTAAAGTGCCGCAAGATTTTTAATTGCTTTCAGAAAGAATATGCAATTTTATTCTCACTAAAAACTGCCTGCCTTAATAAAGGATTGGAAACAGCCAATAAGCAATGGGTTGTTTTCACAAAGGGAGTTGGTGTGAAGTAGGAAATTACAGGCTGTGTAAGCTTAACATCAGTTCTGTCTAAATATATGTATTTATTATAGGATTTATGCATCATTCTACATGAAATAATTTTCTTTAGTGGTATATAACAAAAGTTAAATACAAAAGAGTCCAGGAAAAGTCAATACATCAATGAAACTGTATTAGAATTTGAATTTCAGTCAGGAACTGTTGGTGTAAAAAGAAAGACTTGTGCAGATGCCAAAATCAAAATAAAGCAGGTGGATTGTAGTGTAGAAAGCGTAACTATATCCTGATTCTAGCTTCTTGTAGGAATCTCTTTGGCTATGGTACGAATGAGATTAATACAGGGCACACCACCTCAACAGAAATAAACTTACAATTTTATAGGTTTTACTCCAAACTATATAGTAAGCATAGAGAATCTTCTAAGCTGCAGTTACAAACATTATTTCCCACTTTGCTTTTTGGTGCATATTTGTTTATGGATTAAATTAGGGTAGTGGTTGTGAGTATGAATAATGGCAACTCTCCACGTCTGGATAGATTTCAGGCTTAATAGTAAAAGCCTTTTCATATGTCCTAATTTCAAAATTGTATCAAGTGTGTAATGGGTTGTGGGGTTTTTTTTTAATGGTTCCTTATCTTTGCTATGTAGTGTATTGCTGTGATTCCTAAATATGGCAGGGGCTATACCCAATGTGTGAACATTAGACATATGATTTGTATCCTACAGTATTCACAATTGTGCAGTGTACTTAACAAGTCCATGGATATCAACATGTGACTTTACTAAAAAAAATAATCATGTTTGGGCTATATTAAACCTTTTTTAGTAAAGGCTTCTATAACCTGTCTAACGGCTGGTACTGGAACTCATGATACATATCTTAAAACATGTGCTTTGTTCATATTTAGTCAGTGTTGTTTTTTGAAGGGAGAGTTGTTACTCATATTAATTTTGTATTGGATCATCCTCTTCAGTTCTGTCACCAGTTACATTCTTTTAAGTTATTTACCTGTAAGCATGGACAGTGAAAATGGATTATCCATGTCCTATTGTTTGTTCTTCTGTGCCATCAAGTTATGGTAACCCTATGAATGAGTGGCCTCCAAGATGTCTTATTCTCAACAGCTCTGCTCAGCCTCTACATACTCAAGGCTGTGACTTCCATGATGAAGTCAGTCTATCTCGTATTTGGTCTTCCTCTTTTTCTGCATTCATGTCTTTTCCCAGCATTACTGGCTTTTCCAGCAAATTTTGCCTTCTCTTTATGTGTTCAAAGTAGAACAGCATTAGATTCTTCATTTTTTGCCTCAATTGTTGTGGAATGTACCATTAATTCCCTGTAGAGATCGCCCCAGTTTCACCACCACCCCCCTTCTCACAGTGACTAGCATTTTATATATTAAATATCACTCTAGAAGCATTTAGGAAACAAGGTATCTTTACTTACAATTGCTGTCTATAGTTACAGTCAGAAGGATAAAACAATGAGGAAAAGTGAATATCAACCATGTGAGAGACAGACCCCCCACACACACTGGCCAGAAAATTGAATAGTCTATGCTAAAAAAACTACAGAAAATCAATGGCAGAGATTGTGTATTTGTGCATGGCAATAACAAGGGATGAGAGAAGCATACTTTTTCAACTTCTGCTTATCACAAAGATATTAAAGATGCAAGTGCCTTAAGAGAAGAGGAAGTTATATTTATTATTTGCTTATTCACTCAGACATTTCTATATCACTTTCAGACCTAAAAGTAATTTGTAAAACAAAACCGCTCTAAAGCAAACAAGATTAAAGCAAGAACAAACAAACGAACATTAGAGCACTACAGAATTACAGAACACTCTAAAACAGAACTGCTTATGGCTTTGAACTGTGGGGTGGCAGATTTAAAAAAAAATCTTTCTCATCTGATTCATGGCCAGGAGCAGCTACATCAAACTAACTTACGTCTTCGGATTTCCCTAGAGCACATAGCAGGGTGGTAGAAAAATGTTTGGCATGGATTGTAGCTTTTCATAATGGTGAGCAGAATCAGCCTTGAAAATTGCCACCCTGCCATTCAGTAAGAAATAGGCACATCTGCTTTCACAGGTTGAACACAGTTCTGATCATTAGGCGTTCAGATGTTGTTTGACTTCAGTTCCCAAAAGCCAGAGCCAGTATGGTGAGCTGTCAGGGTTGCTGAAGGACAAAACCCAAAGTGTTTGGAGGGCAAGTGGATGAGAATCTCTACACTTGAGTTTTACCTACGCAGGACGTTCAACATACTCCTGGTCAATCCTTGTAAAATGGGGCAAAAAAGAACCAGCAGGTGGCAGTAGTACATAGCCAGAAAAACCAGTTGGAGCATGTGAGATAAAAAGAGAGAATTTAAAATAACACATTCAACAAATTGTTCAGTAAGTAAGAAAGAAAAAACGGTGTGGTCCTTGCAACACTATTGAAAAGTGACGGTAGGTGATAGTTTTATTGGACTATTATATAAGTTTAATTAATTAAAATATCACAAATATAAGTTTGCTTTCTGCTGCACAGAGGTCTTCATAAGTCCGGGCACCACAGCACTGGGGGAGGTGCAGAAGAAGCACAAGAGTTCCCAGATCCATGGCTAGAGGTACAGTCCAGGTTTCTTTGTTGAAAGCAAGGTTCAAAAGGGAGTGGTGGTGTCAGAGGTATTGTTTTCTGATTTCACCTCCAGTGGTGTGGATTGGATTGTCTCTCCTGATTGTCGTTAGACAAAGGACTGCCTAGTCACTGAGCATTTCTGCATCTCAAAACACATAGTTCCTTCTCTGCCAGAAAACAGAGGGAAAGATAAACAGGACAAACTCCATATCAGAGGTGTTTGGGTAAGTGTTAGTTTATGCTACAGATTCAATGCCATGAATGGATGGAGAGAAAAGAAACAAAACAAAAGAAGCCTATTCAGTTTTTGGAGGCAACTGAAGTATTTTCATCCCTGAATTCCAGAATCCATGAGAAGAAAATATTAACCAAAATCATTCTTAGGACTTAATAATTAGTATTTTGTTTCTTCTGTACATCATCATTGCTTATTCAATGGGGATGCAGGCTGATTCACACAACCAGAATCCCACCTACACTCACCCCACTGTCCACAAATGCTGGTTCAGTGTCCTGCATTGGGGTGCAGGTATTCTACATGAATCCACTGACATTCACTATGAATTATTACCTGACAGATATAAAAAGGTTCCTTCAACAACTCTCTAGGGTCAGAGAGTGATGTCTTCCACATCACTTGTCCAACCTTCTTTAACTGGAGATGCCAGAGACGAAACTGGGACACTGAGGACCCAATTTTACATGGGACAGTAACTATTTTATTAGCAAACATATAGAAATACCAAGCATTGGCAGGGAGAAATAGTCATTGGCACTCATAGTACACAGTGAAGGGAGAGTAAACTTTACTTCCCCAGTTGCATTTTCAGGGGGCAAAAAGGTCAGTGGAAGCCTAGATGAGAACAAACTGATGGAGCATCTGAGTATTTGGTCTGATCCAGCATTCCTTTTCTTAATAGTCTTACATTATTTTATTCATATAAGCAGGAATGTGTCTTAAGAAAGTATTTAAAGCATGCAGGTTTTAGACAAGTATTTTTAAACAATTTAAAAATTAAACTTTGCTTATGGATGATCTGGGATACCTTCTTGATTAATTAAATTGTGGTTAACAGATTTGTCTTTCCAGATAGTTGACTATACCCTGACTTAATTAACTTGCTAAACATTGCAGCCCTATAAATACATACCTCTGTTCTGGTGTGCTTATTCCTAGGTGCATTGCCTAATATCTTGCCCTCAGCTCTGTTAATTAGTTTAAGTGGAGAAGTCTGTAATAAGGATGATCAAGTCCTAAGAACATTTTAAAAGAATAGTATGATATTTATGTACAAAATCTAACAAGGTACAAATATGCTTCTCGCATTCAATATATTTTAATGCAGATTTATGAATTATTCCAAACAAGTTCTACAAAATTGGTGGGGCAGGTAGTTAAAATAAAAGAGTCTTTCCAGTGTTGATACTCCCGTTGCAGAACACACACCCCTTCTCTTGGGTTCACACATTAATATGGTGAGGTGGGTTTGCGTGTCAGAGAAGCTGGGAGCAATGTCATCAGGAGGCTAAACTCCATTTCCAGTCTGGACCTTTATAGCATGATCAAAGCTGAGATACCAGACTAAGATGGATCAAGCCTCTTCAGGATTACAGGTCACTTTAGCAGAAGAGATTGGACAGGAGAGAAAAACCTATAAAAATAACCACCATTCAGGTCTATGCTCTAAATACAGATGCTGAAGAACAACAGATCAAAACCATTTATGGAAGTGTCCAGGAGGAAATTCTTCACATGCCAGAGCAAAATGTGCTGATAATCATAGGTGACTAGAATGCTAAAGTAGGGAAAAAAGTAAAACCAAATGTTGGAGAATTTGGCCTAGGAGTTACAAATGAAGCAAGAAAATGACTCATAGAATTCTGTGTAACCAACAATCTGTTTATTGCAAGAACATGTGTCAGACATCCCAACAGGTGACACCTTTTTGAAAAGAAATTCTTTGATGAGGAATCTGCTTTATTTGAAAATTAAATTAAAGCTGCTCTCAAATCACTTGGGGGGGAATTACCAGGAGTAGAGATGTTACTGATAGAACTGTTCCAACCTACAGAGACTGAATATGTCAAAGGAAAAGAGATGCTAAGGAGTACAGCAACTGTATGACTATTGCATTAATTTCCCATGCAAGCATAATGATGTTCAAGGTGTTGCAATGAAAGTGTTTTTGCCATATATATAGTGAGTAATGCTTGATGTTCAAACTGGATTTCAAAAAAGAAAGAGGCAGTAGATATATCACTAATGTATGTTAGCTACTGGAGTGGACCAAAGAATTTCAGAAGTAGATCAGTCTATGTTTCATAGACTGCAACAAAACTTTTGATTTCATGGATCATGAGAAGTAATGGATTGTTCTGAAATAAATGGCTGCGTTGTCTTGATGTGTAATTGTACTCTGGACATGAAGAAGAATGTGGAGCAACAAAATAGTGTCCCATAAGCAAAGGTGTCAAACAACTATATTTTATCTCCTTATCTGTTCATTGTGTACAAAGAACATATATAGAAAGCAGGATTAGATTCATTTGGAGGAGGAATGAAATTTGGTAGAAGAAACATCAAAAATTTAGGATATGCAGATGACACCGTAATACTGGCAGAAAGCAGCAATGACTTGAAATGACGTCTGATTAAGATGAAAGAAGAAAGTGCCAAAATTGTGATTACATAACTTTACTGATTAAGAAACTGAAATTATTAAACATTTTGTATACTTGGATTCAGTCATGTATGGTTGTGAAAGCTGGACGAGTGATGAGTGCCAATGGGGAAAAATCGGTTTCTTTATAATGTGGTGCTGTAGAAGAGCTTTACAGATACTGTGGACTGCCAGAAAGGCAAACAGGTAGATCCCTGATAATATCAAACCTGAACTCTCCGTAGAGGTAAAAATGATGAAACTGAGGCTGCTGTATTTGGACACATGATTAGAAGAGAAGACTTGCTGGAAAAGACAGTAATGCTAGGAAAAGTTAAAGGCAGCAGGAAAAGAGAAAGACCAAACATCAGATGGATTGACTCCATAAAGGAAGCCACAGCTATGAGTTTGCAATATTATGATCAAAGCTCTTAATATTAAGACATTTTGGAGGCCACTTATTCATAGGGTCTCATCTGAGAGGTGACTTGATGTCACATAACAACAGCAACTCTCTTTCCAAAGAGGCCTGCTTACCTGGTGCTTTCCTTGGAGTTGTTTGGGTACCTACAGAAAACCTTCAGCACCACCAGAAGGCCTCTTAAATATGTCTTAGCTTTAAACTTTTTAAATCTAAACATTTGTTTTTATGTGTTATTTGCATTTTTGTCATTGAATTTTAAATGGTTTTACATCTTGTTCTGAGTTTCTCTGAGACTTTTTGTTGTAGGACAGCTTGTTAAGTACAGCAAATACAAAGTTTTCGAGCAGCTAAGGAGTCTCTTGAAGTTTTAAGCATTAAAGCCTACTGTCGTTCCCATGAGATCATCTTAAGCCCTTTCCTTTTATAAATGGCAAATGTAAAGAAAAAGGAAACTTGGGAAGGAATAACAAAATTGTATTTTGTTTTCATTATGTTTTCATTCAGCGGGTGCATCCCAAGAGAAACAAAGATGGAGAGAGCCTTCCTTTGGTCCCACTTGCTGTTGCAGTCAAATCGTTAATTTTAATAATACTATGAAAAGGTTGAAAAAACATGACAAATGCATTAAAAGCTGACCAAAGTACTGACCACTGTGACGGGTGAAATTCTTTCTTAATAAGCTATAAGATGCACTGCTTTGCCACCGCTGAAGCATAAGGCCAGTTATAAGCAAGATCTAGTCTGGTTCTTGTTAGGATGCGAACATTGTAGGAAACCCCTTCCCTCCAATAACAGGAAGTTGTGCATCAAGGGGGGAGGGAAGGTTACTGATAGCACTGGAACAGCCCTCTATTACAGAGCAAGAAAATAAAAATCCTTAGCAGTCCTGCCACCTAACACCCCATGGCAGAAATGGTCAGTTATCTTGGACTTTCTGGATTGGGACTTTCCATGACAAGGGGTGGGGTGGGGGCGGGGAGTGGGATTATTACTATTTGATGCTTTTACATCTTGCCTTTCCTTTTTCTACGAAGTTAAAGGCTGATACGTATAGGGCTTTCTCCCTCCCCACTATGATGGTGATGATGATAGTGCCTGCAATGAATAATATTTAATTAAATTAGCTTTTTACCACCTTCACATCAGAAACGACTTTCAAGTAATGGTTGTTGTGGGTTTTTCGGGCTCTTTGGCCGTGTTCTGAAAGTTGTTCTTCCGAACGTTTCGCCAGTCTCTGTGGCCGGCATCTTCAGAGCCCGAAAAACCCACAACAATCATTAGAACCCGGCCATGAAACCCTTTGCAAAGACTTTCAAGTAATTTCTGTCAACCAAAGTATCATAATCACTGTTCCAGAGGGTAACTCAGGATGACTTTCTTTCCACCCTTTGAGACTGATGCCTCAGGATTAAGCCTGACACCAGGGCTGTTCAACATTTATATGAAGGGAACGGAAACAAATGCCCAGATCTGTTCTGATTTTAAGGAGGAGTGTCTAACTGTAAAGCTAGACAGAAGGCCTGTGAAATGTAAACACACTGAAAGTGATTTCAGATCAGACAGGACTTAGGATAGTTGGTTGTCTGACAGAGAAATCTTTTTTAAATTATTCTCTGTCATGCCTTTGGTAACTACTATTCTTCCTGCCATCTGGGGTTTTATTATTATTTATATACAGTTTTATTTGGTTTTATGAATTTATATTTTTTTAATGAGCATTGTACTGTGGTTTAATTATTATGCTCTATGCCATTTTGGATGCTTTTCTGGCAGAAATGTAGTTACACATATTGCAAAGATCACTGAAATAAATGAAACCCATTAGAAGCCATTTATCTCATAATGACCCAATGAATCAAACTACACTTCAATCTATTATTTATTTATACATATTTTTTATCCAGAGCCTCCTCTTAGAGAAGGCAATACCTCTATGGATGTTTCTTTTAGCTGGAGCCTTGCCTATTTTTAAACTCCCCCTAACTCAAGTGGAAAATTAGTATTTCTTCAGAAATTGCAGCAGAGGGGAAAAACATTAGAGAGAGCAAACTGTTCTAGGAATGACACAACTATAACGAAGTTGGATTTCTGCTGGGCCTGCAATAGTAAAATAGATCCACAACCTGTATATTTATTTCCATATGAATACTGATTCTAGAGGTGCTCTTGACAGAAAAATTCAAGAAATTACAATGGGACTAACTGTTCAAAATCTGGCGTTCTCTGTATTCCAACAGTTTTAGAAGTACATTGCAGGGGCTGTATTTCACACTAGGAATGATGGATAATTTGGAGCCAAAGTACATGGAAATTAAATAGCCTCATATGAACATAAGAAAAACCACAGTGATTTCAGCTAAAGGCTTATCGAGTCCACTGTTGCCATATTACCCAGTTGGCTGGGTTCCCCACCACATTTTAGACATTCTGTTTGCTGCTCATTTAGCTGGTCTCTAGCTCTTACTGAAGCAAAGATATGAGGCAAAACATTCCATCACTGTTTGGGCCAACTGTATTGCAAGAAGCAAGCTGTTCAGTTCCACAGCTTACTTGAAATGTACCCATCAGCAGGATTGGGCTGATAAGTGAAGCAGCCTCTTCCACTGCCAGAAGTTGGGGGCAGCAATGGCAACCACTCTGCTATTCCTCCTGAGCCCTCTTCAAGAAGATTTCAAGGCCAGGGGAAGACGTGATACCAGCAATCCTTTTTCTGCAAGTTCAGGAATTTCAGAAAGCTGATAGATGTTAAAACAAATACTGCAGCTGCACTGTCCCTAAGAAATATGCTATTGAGATAACCTTCTTGTCCTGTTTTGACTCCGGTACCATTTATGATTACTGTTATGCTGCTGCTGCTAACAAATGTGAGGACAGGTGCCGCAAAGGTATGCACTGATGGGTTGACGTCCTGTATAGTCCTATAATCATGACAAATTTTACTCTCCTTTCATATTTTGTGAATATCTTTCTTGCTGATGATATGTCCTCTGGAACACTGAAGAAGAGTTTGTCCTTGGTTTTAGTTTATCTATATTAAGTATACTTGAAGTCAACAGTATCCAGACAGCATTTCCACTACATAATGCTCCCTGGCTTATGTTATCTAGGCAGGGTTATTACATATGAGCAAATCACATCCTGCCATTTACCCAGGAATGGTATTCCAAAACTCTTTATGTTAATAGAAAGTATATTCAATCAGCAAAAAAGAAAGCAAATGACTTTAATCTTAGGATGTCTATTATTTGAAAATATTTTAAGGGATGTTCACTTCCCAACTGAAAATATATATCTGCTAACGTCAAACCAGTTTTGAGTTGTTCATGTAATTGCAATTAACAAAATAAACAATGTATTTTAAAAGCCAGCTAGACTGCTAATTGTTGTACATTTGCATAGCAACATCTATGTTGTTCACAATAGTTTCACAATTTGTGTCTTGTTAGTCTAATAGAAACTCCCATAAATAATATTAGCTCTGGCTGAAACAAGGTCTCCTGTGTCTTAGAGACTCTGAAGCCAAATTTCTGCCACTCTGTCCTTTTGAAACATTATACGTATATGAAATTGAATCAAGAGTGTTTGCTAAGTGACTTGAATTACAGCTGTACCGACTGATTCCTGCACGTTACTCTCTTTTTACTGATGCTAATGTTAGGCAGAGGGTATCCTGGAAGCAGCATGGCAGATGTTTGAACAAATCTTCTTCATCAGAATAAACATTCACATGGGAAGACATGAAGCCCTGTACATTATTAACAGTGAGCTATAGAGGCACCCATCAAGGAAGGGCCAAGACCCAAGGAGAGGGTTTCTGAATAAAACTAGCACATAATAAAACATGGCATCTCCCAATTTGAAGAGACCGTTGTCCAGCAGGCCGAGGCAAAGAGGCAGTACAGAAAGCAGCAAAATCAGGTAGCAGACAGGGGACAGATTGTACTTGTCTTCAGTGTGGAAGGGATTGTCACTCTCGAATTGGCCTTCTCAGCCACACTAGACACTGTTACAAGCCCCCCATACAGAGCACATAGTCTGTCAAGACTGAAGGATGCCTAAGAAAATAGAGTATTTTAGCATTGCAAGGCCTAAAGCCAAAATATGGGTGTTATCAAACAGTAAGAAAGATATGTGCCTAATTGCACTGGAAAGGGCTGATTAACACAGGTATGCAGCTTGGAGATGCTCCTACATTCATCTCTGAGTCTCAATGCCCAGATTTCAGTGGTGGCCGGGACTACTTTTGCACAATTAAAGGTAGTGCCTCTAGCTGTGCCCATTCCTGGAGAAGTCTGATCTGGCCATGGTGGCAAATGCCTTAGTTACAACCCAGCTAGATTACTGTGATGTGCTCTATGTGAGGCTGCCTCTGGAATGTGCTCCAAAACCAGTGGGTCCAAATGTGGCAGCCAGGTTGCTAACTGGGGCTGGTCACAGGGATCACGTAACCCCTCTGTTACCATAGCTCCACTGGCTGCTGATCCATTTCCAAGCACAATTCAAAGTACTGGTCCTAACCTATAAAGGCTATGGTCCAAGCTATCTCAAGGGCCATGTCTCCCATTATGAACCTGTCTGGGGGTTAAGATCATCAGAGGAGGCCTTTCTTTTAACACAAGAGAGGGACTTCTCTGTTGCTGCTCCCAAACACTGGAACTCCCTCCCACAGGAGGCCACACTGGCCTCATCTTTGTTGTTCTTCTTCAAGCAGGCAAAGACCTTTCTCTTCAAGCAAGCTTTCTCGTAAAACAAATTCTTGTCTTACTTGATTGAATGTATTTTAATGTTGCTTCTGTTTACCATTTTTTACTGTGGAATTTGTTGAATCCTTTTCATGATTTGTATAGTTGTACTTTTTAGCTTTAATTGTTGTTTTTGAATTAAGTAAGCCACTTTGGGTCCTTTTTAAGGAGAAAAGCAGGGTGGAAATTTTGAAATAAAATAAAGAAATAAAGCAACCCTTCCATCCAGGGAATTGGTATAGCCCACCCACCGAGAGTAATAGCATCAGAAAGGTCCAGGTTGTGTATGGACTGAGGTCAGGCTGGAGCACTATTCCCTATATGTCATGCGATCACTGGGAAATAGCTCACATGGCACCGCAATGCAAACTGTCCAAAATATGCATTATGTATCTGTGTGATCACATCCTAAAACCAGCAGTAAAATAGAAGTGTGCTGAAATCTAAAAGCACCAAAACTGTTCTTAAAATATCTGAAAGAAGAAAAAGGATTTTCTCAAGTGCCCAAGAGACTATAATTTAGTTCAGATAGTAAGAAAGGATGATTTCTGACCACACCAGACATCATGTGGAGCAACGTCATAGAGCATGATTCCTCCCACTGTGAAATATCATTAACTCTAGTCCAACAATGAATAAGCACAACAAAACCAAACAGTTTATCTGAGGGACTGTATTTCTCCATAGAGGCTTCACTGGATTTTAAGATCTTCATGGGTGAACTTTATTCAGTCCCATCAGCTTTACAGGCACACTTCACGTGAATACAAGAGAGAGGCTTTTCAGTGGTTGCTCTCTGTCAGTGGGACTCCCTTCCATGGGAAACCAGGGTGGCCCCCTCTCTGATGTCCTTCTGCTGGCAGGCAAAGACCCTTTTATTTAGGTAGTCTTTTACTGGGAAATTATCTTTGTTTTCTTTTGAAGTGTAGCTTTGCAGAGT
This sequence comes from Pogona vitticeps, assembly GCF_051106095.1. Lineage (NCBI taxonomy): Eukaryota > Metazoa > Chordata > Lepidosauria > Squamata > Agamidae > Pogona > Pogona vitticeps. The sequence goes on along the minus strand of NC_135783.1, from coordinate 295,166,427 downwards.
TTTCAAGAGATTTTATTCAGTACTTTTAATGATCAATATGTTTAATTTTTAAAAAAACATTGCAACTTGTTATATTCTAATTGTTCTATTATTTGTGTTTAACAATTCTTTGTAAGAAGGCCTTGGCTTCTTCTTGAAAGGCAGGATATAATTTAAATAAATCAATAAATCAATCAATAAATCAATCAATAAATCAATAAATAAGCAAACAAGCAAGCAAGCAAGCAGGTAAGCAGTTCAAATGTCAATGGTGCTAATAAACATTCTGCCTCTCTGGAAGTGCCACCATTCTGGCCTGAAACCAAAATAAAAGCTTTGGTGTAGCTATGGTCTGCTTACAGAAAGTTGCCTTGCCTTTGTATGTGATGGATCCAATAGAAAGGCCTCAACTGTTGTCTGATTTCTCACAGTACCTAAACAACCCAAGAAGTTGCCTGTCACAAGGTGTGGTGAGTGTTAATTGCTGTCGGTTGAAAAGAGGGTTGGATTTAAAAAAAACATGGAGGAAAGAGCTTTCAATAACTCCAAGTCATAGTTGCTTTGTGCTGCATCGAGGTCCAGCATGCAGAGGAGAGCTATCACTACTGATTTTTCTCCTGTGTGTTGGCTTCTCAAGAGGCATCTGGTTGAGGACAGGGGAAAGCAGGATACTGGACTAGATAAGCCTTTGATTAGTTAAGCAGGTTTCTCATCGTTTTTCTCCCCTTTATTTCTTTCTCTCTGCGTCTTTCAGTTTCTAAGCTGTAGCAGAAACGTTACGTGTTGTTGTCTTTCCTAGAATGCTGACTCTGCTGATGGCAGTAAATAATTAATAAGAAACAATTATGCTGTCGCCCATGACAGTAGACCAACCTTGCTGCCCTCCATCCTGTTTGGTATCCATTTGGGGACTGCAGCTGCAAACCTTTCTTTTCTAAATGTTGACATTCTCTTTCCCTTTTAAAAATTAACATGCACTAATTTATATTTGCATTATGACAGGATTATGGTCTAGTGCAGATGTAAAGATGTTTTTAATTTTTTTTTCAACTACTGACCTAACACCTCCAGTAACATTAGATGCAAATAAATTTTTGACATGCTCTTAGATTTTTTTTTAAATAGACTCCATCCATACTACATAGTTAAAGCAGCTACATATAGCTTTTATTGCTATGTCCCCATCTTAAGGAATCCTGGGATTTGTAGTTGAGGGGGACATGAGGTACTCTGAATTCTCTACTACAGTTCAGGTGAGTGCACTAGCAGTCTCTCTCTAGCAGAACATTCCAAGTACCTCACCAAATGACAAATCCAAGGATTACATAGGATGGAACCATGATAGTTTATGTCCTGTGACACCACTTTAAGTGTGCAGTGCAGATGCACACATATTCTTTAGATAGCAGGTAAAGTCTTATCTAACATCATCAAATCTAAAAATTGTTATAGCTTTTTGAACACTTGATTTAAGGTGCATATTGATTTACTATATGTGGGTCTATCTTTCACTTTATTATCACTTGGTGTTACATCAATGTCTATAGCACTGATTTAAATTTACCACTAATCCTATCACCGTGTTTTCTACATCTGGATTTAGGGGTATAAGTACAACAATCAGAATACTTATTTATACTCACTGGCATTAAATCCATCAGCACAGATTTCAGCTGTAAATTGCTGTAAATTAAGAATTCAGCATAGACATTTTCTCTCAAACACCACTTGCATGGCTCAGCACATGACAGCAAATGCCTCTGCTGACTTCTTAACTTTGGATAATGCACAGCAGAAATTTCTGCCAATAGATCTTACACAGGCATAATTTTCCAACTGGACTCCAGTCATCAAATTCAGGAAGTGAAATATTTATATTTTCAGTTAGAGGAATGTTCCTAGAAAGTTTACTTCTGACATATACACTTTTATGAGATAACTCCCATGGTTCAGTGCAAAAACTATACCAGAATGTTAAATAATAAAATGACTGTATTAATAATAATATTGCCAATGACAAAGGAAATGGAAAACCACCAGATATAGCTCTGTCTGGTATGTATGTGAATAGGCATTCCCTCTCATAAAGGAAGGGTTGGAGCCTGAGCTGGCTGAGAGGAGAAGTCCCTGATCTTGATAAAGGTCTTCATTACACACTCTCTGTGAGGTTAACTGGGTCATAGCTATGTTGTGGAACACATGTCTCATCCAAAAGACCCTTGGGTTCATTTCTGGTATCTCAGGTTATAGGACTGGGGAATTTTCTTGTCTGAAACCCTGGAGCTCCATTGCTATGAAGTGAGCTGGGACAGGGGACTGAATCTGGATAAAATAATTTCATATGTTCTTCCTCCTGACCCGATACTGGGTCTCCTTATTTTCTAGGGAACTGGTTTGTGCAAGGATAGCAGGGCATATGGCATAGAGATGCCCACCATTTCTCTTTGGTTGACAGTTTTCTTCTGGCAGCCTTCACAGTTGTATCTGGGCTCACACCCCAGCCTGGGCAAGCAGAATGGGGCTTGACATGCAGGAGCGCAGGACTTCACCCATTAGACTGAGGGGAAGAAGACTTCACTCTGGTCAGTCTCCGTAATCTAAATGAGACTCCCCAATGCTTTTCAGCTCAGTTTTCCTTTGGACTTCCACACTCAGCCCTCCTATTACTACGAAGTAATTTGTAGGCTTGGCCCGAAGGAATTAAATTAGGGGGCAGCATAAGAAAATGTGTGGGGGATTCTTTGGCCCATTTCTGTACATGTTGCTGCATTCTTTTTATGTCACAGCTTAATACAATCAAGATGTGACAGTTCTGCAAATAAGACTGGATTCAATTTAGGAAGATAGGACAGGCTCAATGTTTGGATTTGGTTCCTACATTTGCTGCACCTACATTATTTCTGCCAATAACCAATAAATCTATCACTGTCACTCTCACCTTTCCAAAAAAAATCTGTGTGTGGTGTCCATTATTTGCAGATTAGGACAATTTTAGTCCACGTACACCAGCTGAGCCTGCAATCACTGCCTTCAACCGTGTGTAATTTCCCCCCACTCTGCCTGTTGTAAGTGTTGGGTTAAAATATGACTGGAATTCAGGCCCCAGATCTCCATCTCAGTTCCTGGGAAATTCTCTCCGAACTCACTAGAGGCAAAATGATAACCCAATTTGGAAAAAGTTCTCACTTACGAAAAATAAAAAATAGCACTTCTACATTGCTCCCAGCGAGTTTCTTTTTATCCTAGGTTTGATCTTTGATGTTTCTGTGGCACCCAACAGCCATTTCACCTGCTTTTTCTGTCCTTTGAAAGTAACTGCATACAACAGCTGGGAAAAAGAGCTGAGTTTACAGAGATCGCATTACCAGCAAATCTGTCTGCCCACCGGGAATTGCAGTCTGTGTGTGATACAAACGAAATTGGAACGTGCTTTGCAAATCATATAGCTTCAGAGAGGTCAAATAGACAAGAACATCAAAAAAAGGAGAGAAAAGAGGCTTATGGGGACTGCTTGACCAAATCAAGCAACTGAGCAGAGCCCTGCTTTCAAAGAGCAACTAGAACTGGAATGGGTGAGATTATCTGTTAATTCTGGGTGTTGGTATGAGGAGGGTGCCATATTTAAGTACTACATCAGAGATCACCACAGTAGTAATACTATCTAGCATTCATCAAAATCACTTTTGACAGGTGCGCCACCCTGATGAGGCGGGACAAAGGGTCAAGAATTGACCCAGGGCTCTCCTCCTGGGTGGGTGGGGCTTTAGGGTGACATAAGGGGATTGGTGAGGCAGCCTTGGGCCTATAGGACAGGTTGATAGATGCCAGGGTCCCCCATGACCAGAGCACAGCCTCAGGATTGTCCCCCAATGTGACGTGTCACCCCCATAGCCCTGTAGGCCAATGGGGAGAGGTTGGAGGGGTTTGGCTAGGAAAGGGGTGCCCTTAGGCCACCTGGTGCTGAAACACTACAGCGGTAGTTTTGGGGGCCTTCTGCACATGCTTGCTGCTCTTTGCAGAGACCGGCGTGGCTTGGAAAAGATGGAGGACAAGGAAAACCAGCTCACCGGGACAAGCCAAAAGGTGCTTGCACCCCCAAGGTTACTACCAGGGGTTGGTGGGTTTTTCCAAGCCTTTGCGCCCCTTAGGACCCCTTGCAAGTCTCAGGGGGATGCTGCCTGAAGACCCAGAAAATCTGAGAAGAAAATGCAGGTCTGCAGAAGATATATTTGTATTTACCCCAAAGCAGAAGCCGAAAAGCACAAGAAAGCCGGCCTGCACCCTGATGTGGGGTGATGAGAAGGAGGATGGGCTTGAGTGTGATTCTAAGCAATGGTCAAAAAGAGCTTTACAGAAGACAACCAGTGATGCCCTGAAATCAGCAGAAGACGTGGATGGCTGTGTGCTGGTGAAACCGGGCTTCGCGGGGGATGCCGATGGCCCTGAGGATCAGATGGTGGAAGAGGTTTCAGATGAAGGCTTTGAGAGTGATGCAGAGCATAAAGTCAGCCAGGTAAGCACATTTTCTAAAAGCTATAGTTGTTAGGGGTTTTAAGGTGTAAAAAAAACCTTGCTAAAGGGTTGTTTCATTCTCACCCACAGGGGAAGGCTTGGAATGATGAGGATTATGAACTTGAGTGCGATTGTGGACATGGGCCAAACAGAACTGACCTGAAATAAGCAGACAATGTTGTTTCATTCTCACCCACCAGAGAAGGCCTTTGTACGTCTATACAAATATCATAGAGACCACTCTGTACCTCTGTTAGCTGTATCTCTGTCAGGGGAGAAATCTACGAATGTGTTACAGTTACCTATGACAAGCCACATTACATATTGATGAGTAAGAACTGCATGAACACGATCACCATTGAAATAAAGATGGATCAGAACCAAGACGTGCCATTCACTTTGGGGAAAGTTGTTGTGAAGTTGCATATTTGCCCCAGAAAAGGTTGTGCATAGGAAGAGAAAAGAACGTTATATTTGTTGTGTTAAAAGACTATGGATATGTCAATGTTTATAGGGCTTACTATAATGCACAGACAGTTCATGGCCTCCCTGAATTTCACCACACTGTAAACATGGACAGGGCAGGGCTGGGTGGCAAGAGTGTGAGAACAGCACTCCACCACTCAGTTGTGAGTCTGGCACTTTGTGTTTAACCAGGAGGGCAGCACATCACTTCAGAGGCCAGTCCTGAGCCTTGCTCTGGTCACAGGGGACCCCAGTGTCTATAAACCCCTTGTCACATTCCCAGGGGGTTTCACAGGCAAAAGTGCAAAATACCAGTCCAATATCAGAAGTCCAGAAGATGCAATGCAGATACCAAAATGCCAAAGCCAAAACACAAACTGTAGTCAGCAGTCAGAGTCCAAAGCCAAGGGTCCAGAGAACAAGGTCCAAGGTAAGCAGGAGTGTGGATGCAAGCCAGAGTGTCGACTTATTGCTACCAATCTTCCAAGCCTCTGGGTGCGGGTTTTATAGCAGCAGCAGTCATCTAAACACTTCATCCTGCTAAAACCCAGGGCTGGTCGACCTGATGTTCCTATGGGAAGCATTCATGTGATCTTCTGCCCTTCGTGTCATGGGTCTTTGCCGAAGCTTAGCCCTCACCCTGGCTACTGGGGGAGGAGAATCTGATGGTGATTCAGTTGTCTGTGCTTCTAATTGCCCAGCATTTTCCTCAGCTGTAATTAACCCCTCAGATTCCACATCTTCTTAGACTGAACTCATGACACCCCTCCGCAGGGCTCATGGCTGCCTCACTAACCTCCATACGTCACCCTAAAGCCCTGTCCACCCAGGAGGAGGGCCCCAGGTCGATCCTTGACCATTTGTCCCACCTCACTGGGGCAGCGCACCTGTCAAAAATGATTTTGATGAATGCTAGGTAGTATTACTACTCACCACAGCTGGATGAGTTAAGTATGGTAACCTTATATGGAGACCTAAATACTTCTGTGGCTGTATATGACAAAAGTAGAAAACTTAACTTTCACACTGGTTTTAAATAGTTTTCAGAAGTTGCAATAGAAAACATTTCTCTCACCTTTGTCCAAACAGATTGGCTCCTCTGATCATGGGAGGAGGGATTTACTAATAGATATGGCCAAAGTATGTTCCATAGGCTGCTTATGGGATTCAATTTGCAAACATATTTTAAGTTCTAAAGTTTCCCTCCTGCAAACTGTTCTACCTTTTTCTTTTACTTCTTATCCAAATTGTCCCTCAAAAAGAGCTTTATTGACATGTCAAGAATAACTAATTATTTGTATGTAAACTCTTTGTTTTGTCTTGGTAGTTTGCTGCTAGTTGTAAGGTAAAGGTAAAGGTTCCCTTTGATAATTTGTCCAGTTGTGTCTGACTCTAGGTGGCAGTGCTCATTTCCGTTTCCAACCCACAGAGCTACTTTTTGTCCGCAGACTATCCTCCATGGTCACGTGGCCAGCGTGGTTAGACATGGAACGCCTTTACTTTCCCATCGAGGTGGTACCTATCATCTACAGTGGTGCCCCGCATAGCGACGATAATCCGTTCCGGAAAAATCGTCGCTATGTGGATTCGTTGCTATACGGAACAAAAAAGCCCATAGGGATGCATTAAAACACGTTTAATGCGTTCCTATGAGCTAAAAACTCACCGTGGTGGTGGTGATGATGATGATGAATGGAAGTTTGGTTGGTATTTGGGACCATTAATTTGTCCACATTGAAAATTGCTTGTGGGAATCATACGCAATCTGAATACTCTTGCTTTTCTGCGTGCAGCACCACAACCTGAAATTTTACTCTCTCTTTCTGTCAAGATTCAGGAATCTATGACTGAAATATATCTGTTATGTATTTTTAGGAAGAAACTTAAAGTCCATTGAGGTCTTCTAACTGGGGCAGTTTATCTATGGTCTGAATTTCCTTATTGGGGGGGAGAATAAAACTCAAACTATAATTGCCTAATTTCACAAGATATTTTTTTCTAATTGAGAATAGTCTCATATCAACTCTCAAAAGAAGCAAGCATCTGAATAGCTGTGTTGTCAGTACACACATTTAAAAACAAAATTTTTATGACTGTGTGTGGTGGGTCCACCATTCTCCACATCCATCAAACTGTTCACCCCCCCACCAAAACAGAAGTCATAAAGGAATTGGGCCCTGTTGCTAAGGCCAACAAAGTAACTTCATGTGATGGAAGGAATTTCCATCACTTCTTGCAGCTAAAGCCAGTCTGCCTCAGTGGAGCAGCTACATTTCCAGAGAAGATAAATATATTGTCTGTTATTGCATAAAGATATTGTTAAGTCATTGTATGCACAGGTGGGTGGGTGGGTGGATGGATGAAGTATTGTTGTGCTGTACATGAATGGATGACATTCTGGCTTGACAGAGTCTAGGTGCACCCGGAAGCAATTCCCAGTAGATTTCCTCTAACAGAACACAGACCTCAGCACTAAACTTTTTCAAAAATTAATGAATTAAAAATCATTGTCTTCTGTTTTAGGTGATAATTGCATCTGACAGCCAGAATCCTTTAGTTACACTGATCAGTGTAACACTATTAACATAAATATTAGTAGTGAATTGCTGCATGTTAAGAAGTTAGCATAGATATTTGCTGTTACACACCACTCATATGACACAAAGTCCCTATATGATTAATTCACATGTGGCAGTTCATGGCTGCTTAAATTTATGTTAATGGACCTGCACTAGTGTAGTATTTCAGTTTGATTACAGACATGGTAATTTGGAAGCCTTTGACTAAAGTCTGATTATTAGAACCATAGCTATTGCAAACTCCATAGAAGAAATATCCTTGATAAAAATTTGTACAGTTGTGAGAATGGAATATAGGAAATTGTAATAAAATGGGTGATTAGTTCACCTAGCTTGGTTCCATCTAGACCAAGAACAGAAAACATAAATCCACAGATAGCATGTTCCCTTTGACAATTTTTAAGGTCCTTGTCATCACCACCACTGAATTTGCTAAGGTAGTGGTGAAATCTCCACTTTTTAACATGTCGAGAAAGCTGTAGCAAATTTAGCATTGTTATCCCTCCTTATTTTACAAAATTCTTGCAGGGTGCATGCTTTTCAGAAGCTATTATGCCTTGTCTTCAGCAAGGCTTATTCTTCTGTGTGTGGAATCATTCTTAATGGCATTACTTCGCTCTTAAGGCATTAGATAGGTAGACAAAATCACATATGAGGCTTAGAAGGGCTGGGCTTTTTTTAAAAAAAGTTCATGTTCAATATAGGCCTATTGTCTTTTAACAACCTTTAACAGAAGTGTGATCTACTGAAATCATAATATTTATTCGTGTGCCAAGAAAAGTAATGATTTCCACAACTGCTGTGCAAAGTGCAGAAGTGGGCCAGCCTGCCATGACATTTTTTTCAGGTGAATTGGCAATGCTAGATGTTATCCACATACAACTGTATATAATGTTACTAATGTGACAATAAACACTTATCTATTTCATTTCATCATGGTAAGCAGAAGTGCCAATGTATAAAAACTGGCAATTCATCAGTGTGGCGTGGAAAACATTTTTCCAATGTACCGCTGGACACCAAGGATAATAAACACCAAACAGCATGCAATAAATGACAGTTCCACATCAGAATTAGCTGTTTTTACAAACCTTTATTTTGTACATATTGATAGTTTTAGGATATGAGCAATAATTAAAATCAAATTTAAAATAGGTAGCCATATTAGTCTGTTGCAGTAAAAAGAAAGTCATATGGCATCTTTAAAACTAAGCAGTTTTCTTTGCCATAGGCTTTCATGGACTATAGCCCACTTTAGATTCTTTATACCAGATAAAGACTTGATAGGCTTTAATGTGCCATAGTGCTCTGTAGAATTAAAAACAGACACAATGTGGCACAAAACTACCACAAACTAGTCTTCAGTTAACGCCATGGCTGGTTCTATTTGCAGCAGACAAAAGAATGAAATACAGGGCAAGTCAGATCCTGTAAGTCAAAAGCAGTATGACTGTGGACTTACACCATAACTTAGATACTACTCACCTTTGGTATGGTTGGTCAACATCAGCATGGGCTGAGCAGGGAGAATGGTACTATTAAGTTTAAGATGGGTTTCAGAGGTTAAATTATAAATGGCTGGGGCTCCTTCTTCATAAGCATCAGGCTAATTTTGAGGACCCTGGGCCAGCTATGCAGCATCATGACATTTAATATTGGGATAGCCATACTATTAAGCAGACTCATGCAGTTACTTCAAATGGTAGATGGTGCCTCTGGACTCTATAGCTGGCTGTTCTGCCACATAACATGCCTGGGGTACCATAAAGAAGCCTGATACTTCAGGTAAGTTATAGGAACCATCAGCACTGGATTCCAAGAGTACTGCTATTCCAGTCAGCTTCTGGGCAGTATCTTCCTATCAGATCAACATGTTTTGGGCCAGCCCTGCTTGCCAAGAACACTCTCATAAGTACAGCATCTTCATATTCCAAAACTCTGTTTCCTGGAATCTTAATAAGGCTTGGGCATGACAAATAAGCATACCAATGTGCTGGCAGATCATGAAGTATTAGTGTTCTTTTTACTGCTTGTTTTAGATACATAACGTATTAATTGAGAAGTCACATAAGGATTATTTGTGGAGCGGCTTCTCAAAGTGGTATTAATGTGGTTTTTATTTTGACCCATTAAAATCATAGGGTACAGTATGGTAGAACTCAATAAAGAAATATAACCTTGCAACACCAATTTCAATATTGATATCTGCATATACTTCACACATTTCAAATATCAGTACTGTATAGGATTGAAAAGTATTGCGTGGGTCATCTAGTCCAGACTGCACATTTGTACAACATCATTTATTTAAAACACAGTTAAGAGGCATTATTTCCCCAATCTCTTTTCCCTTCTAATATCCAACCAATATACTGTACTCCACTGTAAGCTAGACCCATAACTTTGAATTTCCAGTCTAATAATGTTCTCCATGGTAAATTTTCAGCTATAAATGGTTCTGATGCTTTAATTGATATCAGGAAAAAAGATCCCAAATAATGTTCATGTTCACAGTAATGTTCATGTGGAAAGGCTTTATGCATAGAGTACTGTATTTTCAATGCAAAATTGGGGAAACTGTGCCTCTTTTGTTTAGGCAAGGTTGGTCTATATCTTCCATTATTTTTGATAGTTAGTCAGGCTGGCTAAAGCTGATAGGAGCAATAGACCAACAACATCCAGAAGAACACAGGTTCCCTAGCACTGCCCATACAAGTGAGTGGGGGTGATAACTCTTAGTGCCTACAGCTCACTGAAGGCATTTTAAAAGGATATGCTTGAATTCTGATGCCACATTTTCTTAACTGGCTAGGTTCAGAAATTTGGACATACCAGAAAGAAAAAGAATATGTTGTTACATCTCACTTGAATACTTCTGTGTTCTGGATATTTTCTACTGAAGATAGAGCTTCATATCCCTCTCTCTGGAATATGAGGACTCTGTATACAGAGGACAGCGCCATGCAGAAGGCGGGGAAAAGCCTTTTGGGAAGATCGAGGGATGCCCTCCTATACTGGCACAAATATCTTAAAAAGTACCTCTTTGTAAAGTATCACATCCTTTAAAAAAAATTTTTTTGAGAAGCCTTAATGCTTCTCATTTCTCAGCAACTCATCCAGTCACTTTTAACATCAAATTCAATTCATAATGTAAATTAAGAATATACACACAAATGTGTAATAAAATTATTCAAAATTTTAAAAAGTTTTTAAAAGAAATTCTAAGGTCTGGTAGTTATCACTGGAAAAGCTGACTTTAAAAAAAGCATTTCACAATTTCACCAACTGAGAACTAGTGCTGTAAAGCACTGTATTCTAGAAATTTATTCTGGAAGTTGTACACATAACAAAGATGTCCTCTGGGATCTCACAGAGGTATTTCTTGTGTTACCATTAGTCCCAAATGAGTTTGAGACAAGGGACAGGGCATTTTAGACAAAAGATAACCATACTGAAACTGTACCAATATTTGCTTCCTGGATAGAAGCACAGCATTCAGCAAGATCCTTGCATGATTCATGCCTTGTCAATGAATCACGCATGCTGCAGTGCTCGTGTCCATCCAGACAGCCAATGGAACATGAGTGTCAGACAACATGGAGAAGGTGAATAGTACCATTTGCCTAGAGACACCATCTCTGTGTTGGGTTCTACATATTTCTGTGAGGAAACCTACTTCGGAACACAAGTGTGATACAGGGCAAAAACAGCTTATAATCCTTCGTTTCCAACAGATTAAATATATATCATCTCTTCACATGTGGCAGGGAAAAGCCAACAAATCACAACTTTTTATTGCTGGTGAATTCAAACAGGCAACTTTAATCTAATGAGGAGGATACACATACACACAAATATTTAACTCAAGATAGTGTGCGTTTTATTGTTGTGTATTTTATATGCAAGTGTTTCCTCCAGTGCACAGCTAATGGGCTACAGTTGTCAACAAAGTGGCTGTCATCACCATGTAGTCTAAGAACTCAGCTGTAAAACAACACCAGCCATTTTCCTCCCACTTGAAACTGAGAGAAGTAGAACAGTAACACAGGAAATCTCTGGCTGCAGCCAACATAATTTTCTCCCAGAAGAGTAATAAGATCTGCAGAGCCTGACATGCACAATACATTGGAGAGAATGAAGAACAATGTTAAAGACAGCTCATATGATCAGTGAGTTATCTTGTGGACACTACATGGGAATTTGTAAATTTATCAGGCCCAGTTCAGTTCCCGATGTACCAACTGTGAATAAAGTGCACTTGTGTATATATGAAAGTAACAACCCCTTGAGGACACATATGTAAACTGGCATACAATAAGCTTTTGGAAATGAAGTCCTGGTGCATCATTGGAAAATGTAGCTCATTTGTAGGAGCAGTTAAGGACTACATTATTCAGCATACGCTCAGAGTGGGCAGCATACACAAAATAAAACATATCTCCTCCATATGTTATGTAATAGCATTGTCCATCAACCTTAGTCAGCATTGGGAATAGCAAGGAATGATGGGTGTTGCAGTCTAACAATATCTGGAGGGACACAAATTCACCACCTTTGTGTAAGCAACAATTACTGATCAACTGTCAAGCAAGTATGCAATTCAGGATGAGATCACAGATGCTCAAGGAACTGTGCAGCAAGCCAGTGTAGAAGGTAGATATCACTGTCACAAATATATCACCCTGAAGACTAAATATTATGGCATTTTTAAATATCCCAGCTTGCAGAGTCATGTAGAATATGACTCCACCATTGAAAGTGGGGAAACTATACTTATTCAGCCTTATGTGGTGCTTCAGAAACTAGGCTTAGTGAAAGTGTAGCCCATTTCTATTTGTTTTGTTCCCACCATCACATAATACTTGGATGAAAAATGTTTTCCAGAAAGTTCTTCATGAGAAGCAACAACTATCTTTCAAATTTGTTCCAGACAGCAGCTCAGAGGAGTAGGATGCAAAAAAGTATGCTTATTTTCACAGTATTCACTAAGCCCCATGATTGAATAAGGTTGCAGTCCTATGCCCATTTAGAACTTTAGCACTGAAAGGGACTTCTGAGGTCATCTGGTTCAACTTCCTGCTCAATGCAGTAGAATGACTATGAAACGGTCCTGCAGCTGAGTACAAATGTACAGAATTGCACTATAAGAGGATTTTAGCAAACCATGAGTGTTTAACCAATTAATTGTCGCTCAATTTTTTTTCCTATTCTATCTTGACCGCTGTTGCAGAGCTGAGAAGAAATAATTCTGCTGAGTACAGCACTATACCACAGAGGAGACATCTTCAGTAGCAAATATTTTTAAAAAACCATAAAAGGGACCTCTAATGTCTATGCATGCTTGACAACTATTTCAGAAGACACTGTCTACCAAAGGATAGACATGACTTAACATCTGTTGCCAGTGCTCCTGCTTATCCATTGCCAGCAATGGATATCCCAACTGAGGAGGAAATGGGGGGAAATAAATTAATCACACTTGAAAAAGCACAAGCCAAATTAATGCTACACTTATGCACAATACAATTATAGAACCCCGTTCAGTATGACAGTGTATCCTTGCTTTTGTCTTCACTTAGAATGGAATTCCATAGGACAGCAGAGATCTGTGTGTCTCTGGCCTGAGTGCCAGGGGTAGAGAGAACACCCAAAAACACAGCCTTGTCTTAAAGAAGACACTTTATGGACGCATGTAGAAACACACATCACAAGCTCAACGTTGCTCTTTCAGTTCTGTTCCATTCAGTGCAAATGATACCTGAAATTATTTTGGCCCTGATGACAGCAAGCCCTCCTCTTAAGGCTCTTGGACGCTCGTTATTTTCAGCAGCCAACGGTGGGGTTGGGGGAGGAAGAGAAAGATGTTTCTTTATTCTTGGAACAACAACATTAATCCTTTGGCAGATTGACAGGTGCCTTACATCTTCTTCACGATGACTACTTCTCACAGTGCCTCTGAAAGTCACACGTCTCCTTGAGAAATTCACAGTTGCCTCAGATTCTAATGCCTGCAGCTCTTACTACAACATTCACAACCCACCTGGACAGAAGGAACACTTCCATGCTCTACGTAACTGGTGTGATATCACCACTCATCAACAGCTTGATGAAAAGGCATGGGGAGGGGGAACTGCTGTACCACTAACACTTACGTTAGTACATTGAGAATAAGAGATGGGGCTTAGAGAAGGCCAGCATAAACAGAAATGTGCACAAGTGATCTGTTTTGCGGGCTATAAAATCCAGATGACTCCAGGGCTGGCCAACAGACCCACATCTACAGCCATAGATATTGCTGGTGACAAGTGATCCCTGGAGAGGAAGCCATTGAGAAACTTGGTGATGTGAGCACTTACTATCAGACTCACAGGAACAGATCAGAAAAAGCCCTTCTGTTAAATTCCACTACAAGCAGTAAGGACAGGAAGCAGGGAAGACTTCAACCATTCCTCTCTGACTTTTGGCTATTTGACCAAAATGCAGCTTGTACAAGAACCCTATAATTTTTCCAGTAGAACAAGCCTTTATTTTAAAATATATATGTATGTGTGTGTGTGTGTATATATATGAAAACCAGAGTGGCTGATGAAAAAAAGGAATATTTTTATATAAATCCAGCAAGATGTCCTGTACCACAATATCATGTACTGTGGTGCAATTTTAAAAAAACTTAGGAGGAGCACATAGGAGGACAATTTCTACCTCTCCAGTAGGCTGCCACTGGTGGGCTACTTCAGCAGCTGTTGGTTTTTCCTTGGCCCTGCAGCATCTCAGGTCCCATGGGAGGTATTGGTTGCAAGCAAGCACCTGAATATTGCCTAATGAAATATAAGCCAATTACTAAGTTAATTTGGGCATCTCTGCCAATCTACTAACTTGTTATTTGTACACAGTTGACTAACATGTCTCTTATTCCCTCACCCCTACCCCTTTGCTGTAAAATGCAGGTAATAGGACTGTTTTCTTAGTGAGTTATAAGTCAAACTATCTATCCAACAGGTAGCTGACCATGCTACTTGTGGTTTAAAAAACAAAAGGAAAAATGAATAAAATCCATAGAAAACCTACTGATCCACTTCTTCATGCGCACCTCCAAACCCAGGAGGTTTTATTTATCATACGACAAGGGGGAGTTTTGATTTTCAGGCTGTCATCACAAGTCTTCAACAAGGGCAGCAGGAAAGTTCTCTGAGCCAAAGCGTAAGTTCTAGGTCACCCTTCAGTTAGTTTTCACGTGGCCATTGGCCAAGGTTACAGCAGTAGTGGGACCCCCTGGCTCAGCATTCTCATCAAAACGCAAACGCAGGGTATTCTTGATGACTAGTTGTTCCATGATGACTGCTGCACAGAACCATGGAATAGCATATTCCAGGGTTATGAGGCCCATGAAGTTCAAGTCAAACTGTGAATAGTCCCAAGGGCAGGCATTGAACTGCCGCAGGATGAAGCCAGTAGTGAATTCCCAGACATACGTCCACAGGGTGTAAATGAGGCACCGAACTACGATGTTACACTTGTCCTTTAGGTAGAGGTACATCTTTTCCACTATGAGGATGGATGTTCCATAGATGAAGAGTGCCCATACACTGGTGACACCTGGGAACTTCCAGTTGAAATTCACCACAAATTCCCAAGCAGCTGTGAACATCACCTCGCAAAAGTAGCCATGAATAGCATAAAGGTACCAGCGGGAGAAAGCAGTCAAAGGTTCTGCAGCTGCCATCCTTCCGCATAGTCCCCAGCAGGAACTCTGTAAGACAACAGGGGAGAGAGGGATTAAGACTTTAGTTAGCAAGGATGGCAGCACCAGGCCTTCACACACTGAACCGCAAATAAATCAGTAACATAACTGAAAATGAAAGTAGATTCCTCAAAGGAATCTCCTTAAGAACAGAACAGAAACTGGTCATGGTTTGTTTTTTTGACCACAATCCCATTCTGAATTTTTGTAATGTATTTTTGTAAAAAGCAGAATACAATGTAATGAAGTGTTAGCTCACAATTACCCTGGGAAGCTTCTCCTCACAGCTGGGTACAAGATGAAGCCTTAGGCCAGAATCCTTTTGCTTTTTATGCCACACAGAAGCAAAATAGCAGTCATGACTAATTGACAAGATATTGGCTGTATGCTAGGCAAACAAGCAGAGGAGTGACCAAGCACATGACTTCGTCAATTTGTGAGAGTGGTCTCCACAATTTATCTTCCATCCATGGTAAAAAGCAATAAGATTCTTGCCTTGAGCTTCTGTTTCCTAACACAAATATAATTTAAATGAGAACTCAAATGTTTCTGCTTAGGCATATTCAGCAGTAGGCCTAACTCTCATAAACCATTTGTCCTTATTTTCGCTTTTGCATTGGGGAAACTAGGAAGGCAAGGCACCTAATTTTACATATCTATGTGCAAAGACCCAGTTCTCTTTAAAAGTAGGCTGACAGGAGTCATGTTGCCTATTCACACCTTGGTCATACTTGAATCTGAGGGACTGAATTCACTAGAAATCCTGAAAATCGGGTAAGTTTACATCTCAAATCTGACAGAAGGTGGCTAGTCTACCTCATCACAGCAGCTTGGGCACATCTTAGACTATCATGCTGATTGGGGGGGGGGCTCTGGGAGTTTAAGGTTCAAAAAAGTACCTCTTCCAAGCTCTGAGAAAACCATGGTAAACCTAAGAGGAGACCTACAGTCATTCAGTTGAGAGCTTGATATGATCTAAATCCCCACAGGAAGCTTACAATAAACAGAAAGAGAAGTAAAGTGGAGTAGAAAATGCAACACCAATGAAAAGTCGACATACAAAAGGAAAAAAGAACAATATGAGCTATATTTGGCAAATGACACAAAGACATTTAACAAGCATTTCAGAAACAAGTAAATAACAAGAAACAGTGGATTAGTTGAGATGTCACATCAGCATCATGGCCTGGTGTTATGTGAAATTATCTGGCTAACTTTGTTCCCTTTAACACTTCTGTTTCCTTCCCCCTGTTCAAGGTAGAGATCCAGTCCAAGTCTTGTGGAAGCAACCAATTTCCTGCTACATGTGTAATAAGCACAGCAGGTGTAAGCATCCAAGCTCACATACCATCAAATTAATATTCAGCATCATGTATTTTTATCTGCTGTTCTTCAGGGATGGACCTGATACGAGACTATCAATAGGAAAGCTAGGGTAGCTAAATAAATAAGTTAATAAATAAATAGAGCCATCCTCCCCAGCATACTTTCCTTTGTGGAGGAGGGCGGCCGAAAATGCAGCAGTGCAACTAATACTCTGCCCCCAACCAGAAAAATTTTGGACTGCTCTGTCAGAGTGACAGAGTGTCAAATGATAAATTGCAGGTAGCTCATCATTAGAAAAGGGAATTCCTTAACTGCATAAAATATCTGATTATCACAGAAGTAGCTCTCCATGCCCTCCTATAATCTACCAATTATCTTCCCTTGTTTTGTGGCTGGTTATTAGGTGGTAAGTACATATTTCAATTTCAAATATTACTATTCAGCCATAAAGGCCTATCTGAATAATATCTCTGGAACAAATTTAAGATAATTGCAAATCATAATTTAATCCAGAATTAAAAGCTTGTTGAAAGAAGGAAGTTGGCAGTAAATAAGAACACCAGTACAGAAGAACATAATTTTATTTTTGGGGGGCATGTTGTACATATGGAATGTTACCACATAGAAGTCCAATGTTGTTTTTTAAAATACTCTTTAAACCACCCAGTTTGTTATAGATGGGTGCTTGTGTACTGTAGTTGTGAGAATGTCAGACTGGTATACATTGAACCTGGATTTGCATCTCCACTCAGCCATGGAAGCTCACTGGGGGATGGCAATAGTTAACCATTTCTTTAACATCTTGTATACCTCAAAATCCTACTAAGGTCACTATAAGCAGAAACAGATTTGATGGCAGATAACAACAATTCTATAGATACTGATTGGCAAACATCGTATCTACAAAAGATTCTGTTCTCTTTCTCTTGGGAAATACAGTATAATGCACTTGCAGTATATCAACTACAGTATAGTAATTAACTGGAGTGTTTCTGCAAATGAATAAAACACCGAAAGCAACATTGTTGCATGTAGAGAATGTGATTTGACAACACCAAGGAGCAGCCTACAGCTTTTCTGTGCTCAAAGAGTTGTGGTATTTGGATATTAGCAAACAAATGTCTGGGAATCTAAGGATTACTTTCTCGCACACTGCAGCTTTCCCAGATAGGGACATTTTTGGTCATTCCACATTTTCACTGCACAACTT
The DNA here is from genome assembly GCF_051106095.1 of Pogona vitticeps. NCBI lineage: Eukaryota > Metazoa > Chordata > Lepidosauria > Squamata > Agamidae > Pogona > Pogona vitticeps. The sequence continues at coordinate 295,148,615 of NC_135783.1, read as the reverse complement.
TCTTGTACTACACATGCCTTTCTGGGGTTGACCATGATTGGTCCTGAGGGAAAGGAGCAGTCTCAGAACTGCTTTCCATTCACTGGTGTGCCCAGCTTTCAATTTTTTTTCTCTTTTACACCTACATCCTGCTTTTCTTCCATGATGATATACATGGTTCCCTTCATTTTTGTGTGAGATAGGTTTGGCTGAAAATAAATGAGTGGTTTAAAATAACTCAATAAGCTTCATGGGTGGGTGGATATTCGAATCTTGGTTTCCTCAGCTCTGGCCTGACACAGTTTAACCACTACACTGCACTGGCCTACCATATATTTTGGAAGGCAAGGACCTCATGGTGACCTGGTGGTGCTTATTCCAGTGCATCTTGGCCCAAGCAGCAATCTCAGGAGGCTGCAGTGCAGGAGTGAGGGACCACACAATTGGCTCTGGTGACAGTCTCTCCTCTTCCAGAACTATTTCCATCCCAGCTGGTTATTTTAAAAGCTATGTAACTTTAAGACATCATTACCAGATTTGCTTCCTTTCCAGTCCACCGCATATCAACTTCCTCCTCTTACATTCTGCCTTCCAGATTGCAAGCCTGAGGGCAGAGACTTTGTTCTTTATCGCTTTGTAAGGTGTTCAGGGAACCACCAAAGAATGGGTTAGAATGCCTTAGAGCAGTGGTGTCGAACTGTGGCCCTCCAGATGTTCTTGGCCTTCAACTCCCAGAAATCCTGGCCAGCAGAGGTGGTGGTGAAGGCTTCTGGGAGTTGAAGTCCAAGAACATCTGGAGGGCCACAGTTCGACACCACTGCCTTAGATAAATGCATATGTATTGTTCAGATACATTTAGATGCAGAATTATTCCCAGGCCCCACAGGTAGGCTAATTTTTCCAGGACTACTGTCTATAGCTGGGGTTATTCCTGGGGCAAGTGGAGGCTGGTGGGACCAGGGCAACCACTCCCCTTTCCCATAGTAAATTTAAAATCCCTCACGAAAGCAGCTTATTGTGTTATTTTTCTCCGTTTCCTCACAATAAACTCACACCACAAGAAAAGAAAGTCAGAACATGATTAGATCGTAGAACAAGGAGAGGAAAGGGTCAAATACCTACGTGATATCAAATGGCTCTCCATGGGAGATGAATGACGCCAGTGCTATGCTGACAAGCTGATTTTTTTTTCCTGCTTTGTATCATAAAAATGATTCAGCCCCCATAGTGAGACATGTTCAGGCCAGTTTCTACCCCTAGAATCTCTGAAGATGGTACATTATTAACTGCTCCCCTTCAGGGAGCTCTTGGCCTTTTTGAGACCTGTCTGTTGTCACTGATGAAGTCACAAGTACTCCATTGACCTAGGAATCAACTAGGTGACAGTATACTTGTGTGTGTGTGTGTTTGTGTCTGCATCTTCATTCCCAGCATCATCCAACTGCCTACTATGGCGCAACTCCGTCTCTGAGACCTTTATTATGTTCTGGGTCCTCACAAAGACACAAGCTGCATCTGTCTTCCTTCACTATATTTCCCAATCTCTGATTTCAATCTAACTCAATCAATACCCTTTGAACCTCTGATCCCAATCCTTATGTTTGTCCTCTCACTCTACTCTCACTGTCTCACTCCTATCTATCTCACACTCCACCAAAACTTAAATCACACAGCACTCTCTCTCTCCTCCAGACTCCTCCTTTTGTACCCCCCTTCTCTCCTGCTCCCGCCTTCCATCCTCCTTATTGGCTCTCCTGCCAAGGTTCCATTGTGACAGGCAGGTGCTGACTGGGGTACCCACTACACCTATGTTCTCATGAGCTTTGTGAAGACCCTGAAACACCATTAATGGAGTGTCACTGGAATGGCCTTCTTGTTTTACCAGGAAGGTTCTGTTTTTCTGTCTGGTATGCTGGTGTATTAGGTATACAGTACAATCTTCCTGGTGAAAATTCCTGTGTTCTACTAGAAGCATTATGTAAGTTACAGAATAATGAACAATATAAAGTAATGCAAACACAAAGTAAAAAGGAGCAATGGAGGCAAGGAAATGCTAAGATCAGTGTGCTGGTTGTTCAAACAGTACAAGCAGCACACAAACGAGAGATGGACTAATCCTTAAAGTTCAATTTTACACAGCGGACATTACTTCAAATTTATTTCATCCTGTTTCTACAGTCGGGCATGCTTTTTCCTTATCCTGCACATTAAACTTTGAATGTTTTCATGAACATTAATCAAAACACACATATTTTCAGATCCATTTTGTAAATGCATACACTTCTGATGTGTACTTCAGCAAATGTGCACATTTTCAAGTGATTTTTCTCTTAAACAAAGCAGGTTTTGTCCACATTTTCAAAAATATGCGTTTTCAAACATCCAATTTCAAATGTATAAAGTATTGTGAAAACTATTTCAGATGTATATATTTTTATACATTTTTGGCAAACTGTGTCACAAATTTGGAAAAAATACAGTTTCAGGTTTCTGTGCAGAGTGTGATGTACCAATCTGGTAAGATACTACCAAACTATGAATTAAATATTTTCTTCCTTCCTTGACTGAAGCTGGGTAGAATTTTTAACAGTCATAATTTTTAAAGTCTATGAAAAACATTCCAAACAACAGTTGTTTCATTTTGCACTACCTTTTATGGTTTCAAAACACTTTTGAAGTTACTTCAGGTCACAGTAATCCAAATGACAATGAAGGTGTGAATCGTGGAGTCATTACCACCTTCTCCAAGAGGTCATGCAGCTGACACATCAGACGAATCAGGAAAAGATACTTATGGCTACAGCAGCCACCTTACACTCCAGGACATGCCCTGTTGGCAAACCTAGTTATTAAGAGGAAGTGCAATCTATTGAGAACAGGCTGTCCACTTTATCTTGGATTCGTTTGTTTCTTGACCAAGAAAACTTCCAATTGCACCTGAGTTTGTTCACTTATGTCCAGTTCCTCACTGCGTCAAAAGTTGAGGATTTCCATAGCTTCTATGGCATCCATTGGAGAAAAAAGAAACAAGCAGAAAGCTAAGCATTGACATAATCAATGTACCCATAAATAATGCATGAGCAAGTTCTTACAGACACCATATAATAAAAAGATCATAGGAAAGTATTTGTCATTTAGAGCAGTGGCCCCCAACCTTTTCTGAATCACTGACTGTTTGAGGGGGCCAGGCACCCCCACGCTCATGGGCAGGGTGCGCTCACATGCATGCACAGAGGGCAGGGCGTGCTCGCGGAGGGGAGGGGCACCTGTGCATGCAGGTGGGGGGAGTGCGGGGGAGCGGGAGATCTGTCTCTGCGGCCTGGTTCTGCCATGGCCACAGACCGGCACCAGTCCACAGACTGGAGGTTGGGGACCCCTGATTTAGAGTAAACTGCACTGAAAGATTCACAGAGTAATCATTCCACTTGTTCCAAGTGATACGCAAATAAACTGAAGCTATTAAGTTGGTTGAACTATAACCCATGCCTTTTAAAAAAAACGTTTACCCACATGACCCTCTGAACTAAGAGGAAGTGGAGAAAAGCGGAACTGAAGGAGAAGGTACCAAAAATGCAAATAAATGGACAAGAAACCTGGCTATTCTCTACTCTCAACAAGTGCAGTGACACAACACCAGGTTTCTGCTTTTGCATGTTTGTTGCAACTGAACTTCACAGCAATAAGATTTAAGTCTCTGTAGCTTTTAGAGTGTTGGCTGCACTAGTTCCTTAATGTACATGGTGCAGATGCCATAGAAGGGACACATTAAATAGCCACTGATGTAGGTATGGGAAGGAGACAGAGCAGACAAAACCTCAGGAAATAGCATGACAGGAAATAAAGGTCTGATATTTTGGGCATGCCAGTTTTCTCCACAGTGGTTCATCTCTGCAATTAGAGAAAACAATGAATAAAGCAATCTCTTTGGCATGGAACCTATCTCAGACGGAGACAACAGTATGAGCAATGCTCTCTGGAGGGCTTTGAAGCTGCAAAGCAAAAACCCCTCAAAGCATGAAATCAACTTTTAAAAATGAATTTAAATATCTTTCTTTGAAAGAACAGCGATGAAAACATAGCTGTGTATTTTTCTTATGCCCATTGCTCATGTTGTGGGTGAGTCAAAAAGGAAAGAAAGGGGAGGGGAGTAGACAAAATGATTATTGGAGTTGCCCTTTTAAGAGGAGACCGCACAGATTCAACAGGCACAGATAGGAACATGAAGGAACACGAAGACCAGTGCTGTAGCTGCATGTGCAGCAGCTGTTAAAGACAACAAGATCATCAAGGAAAAGGTGAGTCAACTATAATTTTGCACCACAAACACGGCTGATTCAAACTTAGTTTTTATAAGAACTAATTATTTGAAGGCCTCAGGTTAGATGGGTGAATAGGTCAAATCTATTTTTTTAAATAACCATCACCAAAACCAAATTTCCTTTGCAAATGTGAAAAAATTCATGGACTTTAGTGAACTCTCATTTTAAACATCTGAAATAAAATCCACCCCACCCCACCCCCAATTCCTAGCTAATGACAGTCTTTGCTTTTCATGGGTCTTTATTTTAGTGATACAAACCATACATAACATCACAGTGGTACAGTCCTTGTCCAGAAAGATTTCTGCATGTGCCAAGCAAGAAATAAATTCAGAAAATTGTTATATGACTTGGCATTCATGTTGTGCTCTCTACTGAGTGTTTAGCTCAAGCCAGGAAGTACAGCAAACTATTTTTCTTTTTCTTTTCTTATTTTCTTTTCCTTTTTGTTTTGTTTTTGCTTCTAGGTTTTCTCACTGTGCCTACACTCGCTTCTTTCTACTTCTAGAGAAATTGCCTCCCTGGCCTCTATCAATTTGCTCAGTCCAGTTCTGGCTGTGTCTTTTGTCAGGAAATGACCCTTGACTAGCTCTCAAATCCACCCTCAGATATATAGAATAAAAAGGAATGATAAAAGAAGATTAAATGAATCTAATTACCAATTACACCAGAAGGATAGGGATGTACAAGCTTTTTTTATTTTTTTTATAAACATTGTATTAGTTTTTCAATCTATCTACATTGTTTTGTGCTTGTCAAACATCGTGTTACATGTTTTGCTTACAATTATTTGTTTTTTACATCTCAGTGTTTTCCCGGTTCCCCCCCCCCCCCAAATTCCAAACATCTTTCAAACATTCAAACCATTCATATACAAATTTTAGTATATAATATGACTACTATCATAATATTACTCTCATATTATATAAAATTCTCAAGGTGTTCTAATAACATTCTTATTGAAAGTGGTTCCAGATCCATGACCCAGCTTTATATCTAGTTTAGTTTACCTAAAATAAAAAACTACCATATTACATCTTTACCCTGATTAGGGCTCCCTTATTTCAATTTAGTTCTCCTTTTTAATATACAGAATATACCCTTTTACAGTTCCAGATGGAAGCTTGCTTTATTTATTTATTTATTTATTTATTTATTTATTTATTTATTTATTTATTTATTTATTTATTTATTTATTTATTTATTTATTTATTTATTTAGCTTATATGCCGCCCACTCTACCCAAAGGTCTCTGGGCGGCTTACAACAATTAAAATAACTTTGCAGTCATCAGCAGTGTACACCCATTCATGCTGATCAAAAGACATTTTGATCAGCTCCTAAATGCAGTGAATCCCAAGTATATTTTACCTGAGGACTGCCAAAAAAGGGTAGCATGAGGACAACATTGAAATGTGACATGAAGACATCATTCCAAAGAAGCATTATGGAAAGCAATGACTGGGGAAAGAATGATCTGCAGGATGCCACAGAAAGGAACAAGATCAATATGGAGATATTTAAATTTGTTGGACAACTGAACAAGGCTCTAGGAACTCACACAGATCATGCATCTCAGATTGCTCCATATGTAGTTAATAAAGAAATGGCCAGGATGAGCCCAAGTCACCTTTTAGAATAATGCAATAATAAAGACAGATCTATGGAAACAATACATAATCAGATCTGTGTAGGTTTAATTGATTGACTTGCCCTTCCTGTGTTCTTTTAATTGCTTTTTAAAAAATGGAAAAAAAATCAAGACTTTCCTCCCTTCTAATTACAAGGGACTTCTTTCTTAAAACAAATCAAAACAATTTTTTCCTGAACAATTTTCTACAGCAGAAGAACAACTCTGAAGGAGTGAGAAAATGCTTTGTGACATCACACTGAAATAGCCAATCAGTTCTATCCTTATCATTTTTCAGCAGGATACAAGAGGAACGTACAGTATTTTCCTTGCGCTCATTTGGTAAGAGAAGACTGGGATTTGAACAAATCATTTTAGACACCTTGCACAATAGACTTCATTGCACGAATCATGTTTGTCTGGGGAAAAAGGAGATGATGCTTGCCTATTAAAAATTTTGATGGATTCCAGGTTGGAGGAGGCGTTGCACACAATTATGATGACCCCAAGGAGAAATTATTGAGTATCTGCCCAGATGACCTGCACTCTGCCCAAAGAAACAGGGCTGTGCTTGCATCAAAGAATGAGATGCAGTTTCACCAGTGGGCAAAGAGGTCACCAGTGAATTCAGGATATGAAGAAAGCAAAGCATACAAACAAGTTTTACAACGTGTTTTGTGTCTTTTTCTTGATTTTCTGCATTTCAGAAGTTCTGGACTTCACATAAACATATGTTCTATTCACCATTCAAGCTCACCTGCCTAGATTCGTCCACATTCACAGGCATGTCTGGGCACGTACAATTCCTGCAAAATAAAATTAAGATGAGAAGTAAGATTCTTGTAAAGGTCAGTATTTCCTAAGAGACACACAAAAGCGCAACCATTCTGAAAGCAAGCAGCATATGAACCTCACAGAGGTCTGTGCACTAAGGCTGCCTTTGGGGATGAGTTGGAACACATCAAGAAGAGATCCAACCGGTGACAGCAACCGGTGCAAAAGTGCCCCTGTTGCAATTGGTGGATGGCTGAGCTAAAGATGCCACTATAAGGACTTTGACACTAACACTGTGTATTATCCTGGCAGGCAGAGCCAATGTGTCTAATATATTTTCGTGCCAGGCCAAAGTGGACCCCTCAAGGCTCACATTCTCCAAAATAGCCACTTATTATACCAGTTTCAAACAATCCCCTCCCTCCCCTCAATATTCGGTGTGGGGAGAAAACTTTTCTTTATTTAAACAAAAACCAAAAACCCAGCGGTCTTTTTCTGTCAAATATTAATCTTGTATAAACTAACCAGCATGAAAATAAAAATGAGATGCGGTCAAGGTTGTGTTCCAGAGCAATTCTGCCTGAAACATTTTGTACTCTGTTTTTAAGCACTCTGAATTTACTTTGTCAAAGCTGGCAACAGTTTGGAACGTACACAAAGAAAACAGATTTCATTATTAATGATGTAATTAATATAAGTACAATGTTAATCAAAGTAAGAGATGGTCAGTCTTTGGGTGAAGGTTCCAACAGAAAATATCTTAAAGTGCCAGGGTTTCAAGTAGCCCCTTCACTGACGCAGGCTGCAACTATTCCATACGGTCATATTTATAGTTACTTTGGCCAATCTATCACCTGGTAGCCCACCTTCTGATGACATGCCTCATTGTACTTAGCTGGTCTAATCCTTGGACAGTCTGCCGCATGCAATCTGCCATCAGGGCTGCACCCAAAGCCTTATCACCTTGGTATAATCTGCCACAGTATGTGTTCCACTGGCATTGCCTTCAAGAGCTCAGGGTCACCGCCATACCCCTGGGGCATAAAGAACAAGAACTGAACTTCGTAGGAGGTTCAGTAGAAAATGCAGAGAGAAGGAAAGATAGTGAACCAAGGATAGGACAGAGCATCAACTGTCTCTATGCTGACTAAAGAAAAGAGAAAAATCAGATGACCTCTAATGTATATCCTTGAGAAAAAGAAACAGTAATGTTGTATTACTGATGGGAGCCACAGCAAGTTATATGGAGAACATAAGGCTTTAGTAGAAAGAAGACAAACTCCCTTTGCTATGCTCTGTTATAGGTGGCACTGAGACAAAGAGATCTAGAAGTTCTATGCACAGGAAGACAGAATGCAGATTACGTTTGTTGTATATAATGTTAACGAAGCAGCTAAAACCAGGTACACTAAAATGCTCAATAGGCAAAAACGTGTGGGGAAATGAACGGTTCTGTTAGAACTTTATGGGAGGAAAAGAATCATCAATGCGATGGAGAAGGAGCAGAAGGACAGAAGCAGATGGGAGAGAAGGAACTGTGAGAAGATAATACTAATAGGCTGTGAAGAATGGGGATAAAGAGAAATCTTTGGATATGTCTGTGAAAGAGGGCAGCCTAGAAGAGGGTTCTGGAGTAACGAGACTAGTTTGTACAAGGGAAAGTGCTAATAGCAAAGTAGAACAATTACTTAGGTTTCTGCCATATAATGGCTCAAAATATTTTCCCTGAATCAGAAAAGGGACAAAATGATAGCACATGGAACAAATTAAATTCATGACATCATCAACAGCTACTAAGAACAATATTTTATTTTGAAAATGAAGACTGCTGTGAGTCTGACATTTTTCCATACTTATCGTCAAATCTGCATATACCATAACAGACTGCCCTTAGCCCAGAAGCAATTATTGCTACTGTTCTGAACACTCACTCCCCAACTTTATGAAAACAATAGCACACAAGCACTTAAAAGATAAAAGATCATGACCAGTGTTGTGACGGTGGTGGTTGTGTTGTGGGATTTCCAAATGTACAATTAGCATTGCACAAGTGATTGCACAAGTAGTTCTGCAATTAGTTGTGCAAGCAATTGGGAAAGAGACCCTTTGTAAAACAGTTCAAACACTTACAAAGCATTAGTAGCATGTGCAGAAATGTCCAACAGGAGACTGGCTTTTAGAAAACAAGGATGTACATGAGAACATATAGGGTTCTTTCTGTGGAAAATGTTATAATGGAAATAGTAATACAGTGGTGCCTCACTTAGCGATGTTAATTCGTTCCGAAAAAATCGCTGCCAAGCGATTTCATCACTAAGCGAAACGCGGTTTCCCATTGAAATGCATACAAAACCGGATAATCCGTTCCAATAGGGATTTGCCATCCTTAAGCGAAAATCACCATAGGAAACATCGCTAAGGGAAACACGGTTCCCCAATTGAAATGCATTGAAACCTATTCAATGCATCTCAATGGGGGGAAAAATACAACAACAAATTAAAAAAGAGTCAGAACAAAGTCAAATTTGGTTAACAAAAGGTTTATTAAGTGCACTTTATGATTTCAAACATTTTAAACAGTAAACTTTAACTTTATAACTAACAGAAAAACATTTAAAAAACAGCAAACATGAGGCTGTTTAAACCATCGTTAAGCGAAACAGGGGACCCAAAATTTAATCACTATGCGAAGCATGATCCCAACCATCGCTAAGTGAAAATCGCCCATAGGGACCATCGCTAAACGAAGCGCACAAACACTCCGAAAAAGTTGTCGCTAAGCGATTTCATCGCTAAACGGAGCACCCGTTAAGCGAGGCACCACTGTAATAGACAATAATAGAGTTAGCAGGGATAAGACCAGGCAAGTGGATACACTGCTGGAGGACAAGATGATTGTTTGCTGACAAAGACACCGGGTCTGTGCAAAATAAATGTCCAAAGGACAAAGTACTGTGTGCAGAGAAGAAACAGTAAACAAGTGTTTGAACTAGTAAGTTTCCAGGAGTAACTAATATACAACAATCAACAAGAATTGGGAGAAAACAGTTGTAGAAGACATGATCTGGAAAGGATGAGAAAGGAACTTCAAGTGGAGAATCCTGAAAATACAAAAATCTATATAAAAGCAGGACTGCAGCCTTATTGTAGACACACTCACCAAAACATCAAGCATGCCCTTCTCCCCCGTGCTTCCTTGTTGGCCTGGCCAGCTAGAAGTAGGGGATGGAAATACGGATGGTAAGTATGTATGTGTGTGAATGGATGTATTGATATGATTTACTGAGTATTCAGATTTAATTTAGATAGCATAAGAAATCCACTTGGTCTCTGTGGCTTTCTTTCTCTGACTCCATATGCAGCTGTTCAGACCTTTAAGACATTTGTAACAAAAATACACTACAGTTTTGCTCATACGACCAATGTGTTTTCACATGGAAACAACTATATGTTGAAAGATTTGTCCACATGACTAATGTTGCTTTTGCAAAGTCCAGAGCTGCACATACAAAGTATATGCATGCACAATATAGCGTATATACATGTAGGATCAGCTCTAACTCTCCCCCCTCTGCAATTCTTTCAGTAAATGTGACACCTACATTTGAAGTGGGTGTCATGTGAACAGGCAGCACCCCCAGTGTTTCAGACTATATGTGCTAATTTCACAAGAGCATCCATGTCTCCAGTAATTATAAGGTATGAAAGGCAACCACAACAAATATTATTAACACACTTTCTGAAATTTGACCTTGAATTTGATCCAAGCAGGAGTATTTGAATCTTGCTGCAAACTTTCTCCCTCCCCTGAAATCTGAGATGTTGTGATTGCCTACGTTGTTTAAACATCAGCAATATTTCCAGGGACATTGTATTTCTTAAACTAATGGCAGTGTTGTCTGTTTATAAAATGCTACAAAATGTTTATGTCATCAGTTTAGGAGAGTTACTATTTTGAGCTACAATGCCAAGAATGCTTAGAAATTCTGGAAGTTGTTCAAAAAGTAATTTCTCGTGGTCTAATTGTACTTTACATGCTAGTCTGAAGAGACAGTTGCTACAGTGATAATTAGGGTTGATGGCCCTCTATTTCCCCACCTCTAAGAAAATACAAACATTAATCTGAGTGGATTTCACCAAATGCTGATGGTGAACATACTGAATTCATTTCATTGGGATGTGCATGGTGGTCTCATGTACAGACTTCCATATAAATGAATGGAAGACAGATACTGGTAGTGCTTGGTGGACTTTGTTGTTCCTTACGAGCAAAGTGTCCATGACTTGAAGGTTTTGCATTAGAAACTTCCAAATATCTATTTATGCTGCAAAAAGCAACTGTAGGTGACAATCTGGGCCTGCAGTGCAGTACTGTAATAAGCAGTAAGGTTCTTTCCTCACCCACGCTCAGTAACAGCTGGGACAGATTTGAATCTGGTTTTTGGCATGGGAGCAAAGACCTAGTCCTCCCATTAGTCCTATATACAATATCCTAATCTAAAATCCCCCACAGATGCTTTCCATTTTAAAAAGGTGGGGGTGATGGGCATTCCAATTGCAGAATTCATCATCATGCGTACAACCTTCTGTAATAATTTTAGAACCACTGTTGCCTTTGTCTGCTTTCCAGGAGACAATTAATACTAGCTCATTTTGAGCCATGAGAGCTGCTTCACAGATTACACAGCAATCATGTCTGCCATGGCTACACTGATGTTTATTGCAGACACATTTGAATAATGTGTACATTTCTAAACAGAGACATACTGGAACTTGCAATTTGCCAGGGAACCAATGCTCACTACATGCTTGAAGGCACTGTTCTTCTTTTCATACTTTGCTCATTTATGAAATGCAATAATTTTGCTCAAATGCCATAGTTGGAGCAAACAGAACTGCCATGGAAATCCAAGGTGGTCATCACACAAAAACGTAATGATATTCATCCCTATTAATGTAAAAATCAAAATATCCCTTTATGAATGAGTTATGCACCCCTTCTCTTCCCTTCCAAATATTAACCTTTGAATTAATACATAGTTTTGTTTTTAGTGTAGCACAACTCTTTAAAATACTATGGAGATGTACTATTAGACAAGGGACTATTAGGTAAAATTCTGAAGACACTGGAAATCTTCATTTTCTTTTTGAAGATTTTTTGGGTTAGGAAACCAATTGTTCTATGGTGTTCCTGAAGGTCCAGCCTTTGTACCTCATTTATTAGCAAATTAATATTACATTTAAGTTAAAATTAAAGATAGTTTTTGCACTCACAATTCATTGTTCTGCTAGATAAAGAGTGGATAAAGCTATAGAGAAAAAATATATCCAACAACAAAATGCAGCTATATATCTCTCTCTGTCAACCAAATGAGGTTGCATTTTTAATATGGGATTGTTTGCAGCAGTTTGATTACTCCTCCAATTTTTCTGCAATGGCTAAAGCAGTCTAAAAACCTATAAAAGGGTAGTAAATCTCTTAAAAAGACTGGCAAAAGGCCATCACTGAGCAGGAGAGCACATGCTTTGAATATAAAACACCTTAAGTTCAACTTTTTAGTATTTAGTAGTTCTTGCTCCTGCAGAATTCTAGGAATAGCACCATCTTAATATAATCTATGAGGATGTAGTAGTAGGACTGTTATTCCATTACATTTTGCTTTAGTACACACTAATGATGCACCAACCCTTAATGTTGGATGAAACCAATCTAGTCCATGTAGCTGTTGTGAGAGATTATATATAAACATTGTTTAGATCACTGGTTCTTAACCTTGGGTTACTCAGGAGTTTTGGACTGCAACTCCCAGAAGCCTTCACCACCAACTGGGAGTTGCAGTTCAAAATCATCCGATTAACAAAGGTTAAGAACCACTGGTTTAGATCACTACCACAGTATAATTCCCTGTTACTTTCTAAAAAGTTGCAACAGATGTGGAGCCAGAGTGCTTTTCTAGTGTAAACAACTTTTTAAGAAATTTTGTACAAACCAACTTATACAATCACTGGAGTACAAATGTCAAAGCTTTATTAGAATTATTGATCAGAGCTTTCTGCTTTCTACTTCAAAATGTGTTCAGCTGAGGGAAGTGTTTCTTTGCCTAAACCACTTGAAAGCCCAAATCTCTCTTATTGAACACAAAGATATAAAAGCTGACCTCTACAATGCTGTCTCTGTTTGTGAATATTTAATATGGCCCACCCCACTCCAGGGTGTTTCAGTCGTTTTTCTTCTCAATACCCGCCATACCTTGTGCGGATGGTGGGAGTTGTAGTCCAGCACACCTCAACAGCCCTGCATTGAGTATGGCTGATTTACTATATGGAACCCTTTCTTAAAATGAGCTACTGTTTTCCAGGAAGGGACAGCTGGGTTCTGAAGTGGTTTCTCTGGCAGTTAGCCACTCTCATGCTAGTTTCCAGCAATTATATTACTACAGGGATTACTGCTTTCCTTACACCTGTGGTTTACAGACTACCTACTTAATCAACAGTGGAAATACATTATGTGGTCAGGGATGTCTTCTGCTCATTGAGCTGTGTTTACTGGAATTTAGAGAGCCATGACCAAATCAGAGACCAAACCATATTTGATACAATAAATAAAACATCAGATCGCAACAAGCAGGCAACTAAAAGATGAAAAAAGGGACAAACAGAATGGAATGGGCAATATTTCTTGCCATGTCCTTTTATCCTTTGGATACTGGCATGGTTCTAGACAGAGGTCTTGAGGGTGGGTGGCCCCTCATTGGTGGTTTGGGAAACTCCCTCTCTTTTGGGGGGTGACTCTCACTGCATGGAGTGGGGTCCGCAGCTTGGGGATACATCTGGACCCGGCACTTACCATGGAAACCCAGGTGGCATCCGTGGCCCGCTCTGCCTATTTTCACCTGTGGCGGATTGCCCAGCTGCGACCCTACCTGATGGGGGGGTCCCTCACCACTCCTGTCCATGTGCTCGTAATCTCGAGATTAAACCACTGTAATGCACTCTACTTTGAGATTGATGCAGAAGCTCCAAATGGTGCAGAATGCGGTGGCCAGACTCCTTAGTGGGGTGAAAAAATACCAGCATATCTCTCCTACTCCAGCTGCCTTGCATTGGCTACCCATTTGTTTCCGCATTGACTTCAAAGTGTTAATGATGACGTATAAAGCCCTAAACGGTTTGGGACCTCGATATTTGGCAGATCGCCTTCTCCCACATAGATCTACCTGAATTACTCAGCACAGCCAAGAGGGACGGTTGAGGGGCCTAACGCCGAGAGAGGTCTGGAAAGAAAGAACAAGAAACCAGGCCTTCTCGGTAGTGGCCCCTCGACTATGGAACACCCTTCCAACACAGATGCACCTGACACCCTCACTGGGTGTTTTTAAGAGCCATTTAAAGACTTGGCTTTTTAGGCAGGCCTTCCCTCCTGTCAATTCTTGAAATCTATCTTTTTGTTTTCTATTATTCCCATCTTGAATATTCCATCTTATTGATTCAATTGTTTAATGTTATGATGTCTTTATGTTTTTTATGATATTTTATGATATTTGTAAGCCACCCCGAGTAGATGCTGTCTAGGGGGATGGGGTAGAAATCGAATGAATGAATGAATGAATGAATGAATGAATGAATGAATGAATGAATGAATGAATGAATGAATGAATGAATGAATTCTAGATCAAAGGGGATGGAGACTATGGAACCCTCCAGATGTCATTCATCTACAATTCCTATCATCCCTCATTATTAGTAGTGGTGTCAGCTAGGGCTGATGGGACTTGTTCAATAAAGCAAGCGTATATAATAATTTTACACAGCATGCACTCACAATCTCTTTCTCAAAGCATATGAGTACCATCACATATGCAGAACAGCCCCTGTATCTTGGCTGCTCTGTGGACTTTAGTAGCTCTGGTCTCTTGAGTGTAGAAAGATGGCTTCCTCTTCCACCAAACTCAGGGGCTTCCGAAACCTCCTAACAGAATTCAGCAAACATCGCTGAGCCTAAACAAATGAGTAATTCTCCCAAAACCTTGTATTCTGGGAACAGTTATTCAAGGCATACACAACCTAAGAATCAGACTTTGATTATGTTTGTCAATATTCTTTGACAAAGAGATTTGGACTATACATACTTTCAGTTTCAGGAAACAGACAAAGATACACAGCACGGTTGTAAACAGGATGGCTGTCTGCAGCTGAGCAAGTGGCTGCTTATACTCCTTTTTACTGACATCATTTGCTTTGTAATAGGAATGCAACAGTGGTTTTATTGGGGGGCAGTTGGTTTTGTGAGCAACAGTTCTGGAGCACAGTTTTTAAACATATCTAGAAATGTAACCTCTTTGTTTTGACTGAAGCATATATTTACACAATCAATGTTAATACACATAAAAGTCACCTTTTATTACTACTTAGGTAAAGGTAAACGTTCCCCTTGAGAGCGGCTAACTGCCACAGAAACCACTTCAGGAACCAAGCTGTCCCTTCCTGGAAAATACTGTAGTAGCTCATTTTAAGAAAAGGTTCCATACAGTAAATCAGTCATATTATTTATTAAGTATTAGTAAAGGAGAGATTCATTTTTACCACATCCATGGCCTCAAGGAGACAATCATACAACTGAAAACTACTAGATTCCAATCATTCATGTAAAATTCAGTTTGAGAAGTGCTTTTAGAAGTTCACAAAACCAGTCTCTGACCTCAAGTGGAAGATTAAACTAGGATGATTTGTGTGACACCTCTCCTAAATACAGCTGTCTGAGGAATTTCCAAAGAGAGTTGTTATACTGCCCTAGCCTTGTGGCATTGTGGAAACTGACATGGCACTGTGGAAACAAAGAAGCTTAGTAGGGGGTAAAAGTGATTTTTGTTGTATCTTGATACTGTGATGTGAACCTTTGTTTATTATCCCAGATTAAATTAGTCAGTCTGCCATCCTGTGTACATTTTTCATGAAGTAAATAAGACCATATTTATTTGAGACACTTTTCTTGTTGCTGTATCATCTTGCTTTCTTGAAAGTTATTTTGTAGTTCTTATTATGCTTTTAAACTACTGAAATCATTTGAATTCAGTGCTTCTTTCAATGTTGTTGCTGCGTGCTGTCAATTTGTCTCCAACCTATGGTGACCCTATGGATGAGTGATCTTCAAATATTTCTGGTCCTCAGCTCAGCTCAACTCAAACCCAAACACCAAGTCAATCCACCACACATTTGGTCTTCCTCTTTTCCTGCTGCATTCCACCTTTCCCAGCAAATAATCATCTTTCCTAGAGAACCCCATCTTCTTGTGATGTGCCCAAAGTAGGAAAAACCTGAGTTTCAACATTTTTACCTCCAGGGACAGTGCAGGTTTGATTTGATCTTGGACCCACTTGTTTGTCTTTCTGGCAATCCAGGGTATCCTCAAAGCTCTCCTCCAGCACAACATTTCAAACTAAACCTACCTGTTTAGTACACAATACAATGCAGTCCCTTAATTCTTTTAAATACAGTGCCAGTGTCCAGACAGTGATATAGATGAATTTGGAGGGGAAAGATATAACACTTTCCATGTCCCTGATTATTCTATTAAAATTCAATAAAACTAAGGAAGGGCCTTTGAAACGGGTATAAGCATTAATAGGTTTGCATACAACTACAGTAGTCTTCTTGGAGGTATGGGGCGAGTATGCAAAAATGTGCTGTGGGCACAACAGCACTAACAATGTTTCATAAAGGAAAACATTGCTAAAGTTGCTTTAAGGATACTGTATTCCTTTGCATTTATGAGATTGGCATTTTGTCTTGTTTCTGCAAAAAAAATCAGCTTAATGTATTGAAATTAATACACTGTTTTGAAATTCTATTTTGCTTATGCTTTTATTTGACTATTATTTGTAAGCCACTTCGTGAGAGCACAGTTCTGCAATCCGCAGTGAACCACTTTCATTGTTCCTGCCCCACTGGAAGATTCTGCCATCAAGCCCATTCTGTCTACATCAACATAGCTCAGAAGAAGAAACTGTCTCAAGGAAGTCCTCAGTGGCCTTCTGAGTGTCACTGCACCTTCTGAATGCATACTGTGAGCATCAACCAGTTGAGAGTGGGGATGTGCCAACTTTTCACAAAATTCAAGACATCACTCAGCATTCGCTGCTTCAATTATAGGCAAGCTCTTCTTAATATTTTCACTGAGATCCATCAGCTATTTCTCACTCTCAGTCATGAATCATGACTAAGCACCAGGGTCCATGGGAAACACAGATGTGGCTGTTCTTTTGTTGACATTCTCCTGACACACAGTGCCCATAGATATGAGAAAAGCAAAGAGAGCAGATGGGCCAAGGATGACTAGAGCACCTGTTCCCAGGCTTTCAAGGTCTGAACCAATTTCCCTAGTTGTCTTTCTTTGAGCACTAAGTCTTCTATGACATCTGCTATTCCATTTCTTAGATGCAAAGCAAATTTGAAATTAATTGCTACTGTGTGTCTTCATACAATAACATCTACAGGAGATATAAAGCAAGACACAGTATTCCAAGCATCCAAGGCTTCAACTATGCATAACTAGCACAGTCCACATACTCAGAGCTTGGAAAGATTACATGATGGATAAGAGCCATGATGGCTGGAGCATTTTGAGAATTTCAGTCCACAAAGTATCTTTGTTGAGATACAAATATGCTGTTAGTTTATTCTTAATCCATCCAATGATTAAGTCAGGTTGTTTTCAATATCAGGATATAATCCTAGAGCAGCGGTTCCCAACCTTGGGTCCTTAGATGTTTTTGGACTAAAACTCCCAGAAACCTTTACCACTAGTTCTGCTGGCCAAGATTTCTCAGAGTTGTAGTCCAAGAACAGCTGAGGACCCACGGTTTAGAACCACTGTCCTAGAGCATAAGAGTGCCTCAGTGCATATACAGAGTTAATTCTCTATAACACAGTTATCAAAACAAGCTATTTTTTGAAGAAACAGCTATGTATGTCTGTGCAAGCACATAAGACAAAAACAAAACAAAGCTTTAAAAAAAAACATTGTGACTCCTTAAAGACTGGTATATTCAAATGTGAGCTTCCATGGAACAAATCTACTTCCTCAGACACCTGAGTCCACATCCATGTCTCAGCAAGGAAAACATGATGAGGAAAGTTGACTCGATCCACAAAAGCTCACACTGAAATGTAAGTCGAACAGACCAGATGGAACAAATCAAATCAAATCAATCAAATCAAATCAAATCAAATAAAACAAACAAACAAATAAAGTGCCACAGTGTATTTTATGTATTTATTTATTATTTTTACCCCCTTTTTCTTGTCCAAAACCAGCAACATTCACACCACAGGGCTGTGCGTGAGGATTCAACTTGAGGCCCTGCAGCTGTTTTTAGAGGTTAAACATCCCACATACACCATTCCTCATGTGTGGAGTAAGGGAATATCTGAGTGTTGTTGCAACTTCATAATACAAATTCCCCAACTGCACTTTCTGCTCATGACAGGCATCATCACATCACTGGCAACAATGGGTTAAAACAGGAGCCTTTAGAGCTACAGGATTCATTTGTCTTGTCCGCAGTGCACTTGATGACAGATATTTGGACCAGCTGTCCCTAAGGACTGTCAATAATTTCATCAAGGTCCTTAGTCAACCCTGGTTTTAAATTTCTGTGTCAAGCAGCAGAAGCGTTGGCATGTCTTTGCAGAGAAGCCAGTCCTAGAAGGGGTGGAAATGTTTAAAGGGTAGTTGCTATGGTGATCTATCCAAAACTTAGAATCACCCACTGGTTATCTCTAATAAACCCAAAACATATAGGTACCATGGAGTCAAGAGGATAGTTTTCAGCTGCATAGCCGAGTCAATGCTCTTTTCTCTCTTTTATTCCTGTCTCTTGTAAGATGGGAGCGTCATTTTAACTCACAGTTTTCTTGTTGATGCAAAGTCAGAACAGACTCCAGGCTGCTGAATTTCCCATAACTGTGTATTGACCGTGCCTAGCCATTTATAGGGCAATTGATTGTGGCATTAAAACTTGCAAATAAAAATTCCCAGCCACAAAAGAAATCAGAAAGGGTCGTGGGCAATTTGATCACGATGTACTTTCAACCATCCAGCTACTGTTAGAAAGCCCCCAAGTCTGTTTATAGAACATTAGTGAGATTCAGATATGAGCTACTAACAGTATCATTTTAGAGGTAACTAATTTTAAAATTATGCACAGAATGCAAAGTGGCTCAACTCAAGGACAGAGTCAGTCTGACTCCATTCTCTCTTGCAATCCCTATGTCTTTGCCATTTTACCACAGTTACAATGAGGCCTCTAATATATTAACCATTTACCCTCCACCTGCCCTGAAAATAAGAAACACCTTGGTCTGTTAAGATCTCCTTCCCTCTTAGATAGTATTTGTCAGCAATCCCCCATCTCCAAGGAGATACAGGGGTGCTGGAGAATGGAGAGATTCCAAAGTTTAGTCAGTCCCTTAGGAGCTAAGATGAGCCCAAGACTCTCAGCTAGGCCCTGACTAACATTTCTTCCTCAAATCCACCTCCTTTATTAAGAAAAGCAACACACACAGACAAATCCATGAGTTTACACTCAGGCTAATCTGGGCTCTATATATGGTAGCAAATACACATGGCCAAATCAGAAAGACTAGTCTGTTCAAGAAACCAATGCATGCAATTCTAAATCATTACTGTTTTATTTAAAAATGGATGGTTCAGAAAAGAATTCAGATTATTGCAAAGTAATTCAGTTAAGAACATTTTCATAACAAGGCAGACGGATCACCCCCACCACTCCAGCTGGAAAAATAATTAAAAGCATTCTAAACTAGAATGATGCATAAGCGTAGTAATTCTTACGATCCTGTGACTCCATAGTCCATGTTCCACCAGGAAAAGTTAGATTCCAGTTGTAATCCAAAAGTTATAATCCATTTTAGGAAAAAGCACATGTCTGTCCTTTCTCAGTCCAACTCCATCTTTTTCCAACTCCTTACCAACCTCCTTCTTCTTCCCAGAATTCTTCATAAGGAACACCCCCCTCCTGGGTCTTGTTGTCCTGCCTAACTTTCTCATGGGAGCTTGAGAGTTGTTATCATATTTTGTGGCAGAATTATTTTGACTACGAAAGTCTCTGCTCTCTACTCATCTTAGCAACGAGATAACCAGAGAGCGAAGCTTCTCTGAAACAGCATGAAAAACTTTCCTACTACCGAGCAGACTTTAAATCAAGATGGATGCTGTCAAGACAATATTATGAATACAAAACCCATTCTGGCATCTCATAAAAACACAAATCATCACAGTATTTACCCAGTTAAAATATGGGAAAGACAGGACACTGCATGCAGCAAAGGTTTTTAGATTTTCTCATGGTGAACCTTATAGGACATGGTGGCACTGCGGGTTACAGACGCCTCTGTGCTGCAAGGTCAGAAGATCAGCAGTTGTAAAATCAAATCCACGTGACAGAGTGAGCTCCTGTCGCTTGTCCCAGTTTCTGCCAACCTAGCAGTTTGAGAGCATGCAAATGCAAGTAGAAAAATAGGTACCACCATGGTGGGAAGGTAACAGTGTTCCGTGTCTAAGTCGCAATGGCCATGTGACCCACGGTAACTGTCTACGGACAAATGCTGGCTCTACGGCTTGGAAACGGGGATGAGCACCGCGCCCTAGAATTGGACACAACTGGACTGAATGTCAAGGGGAACCTTTACCTTTACCATGGTGAACTTCCCTATGGGACTAGAAAAAAAATTGCATGCAAAGCAAAGCAAAGCAAAGCGTGCTGCTTATATACCGCCCCATAGCGCTTCAAGCACTCTCTGGGTGGTTTACAATTTAATTATGCAGGCTACACATTGCCCCCCCCAGCAAGCTGGGTACTCATTTTACCGACCTCGGAAGGATAGAAGGCTGAGTCAACCTTGAGCCGGCTACCTGGGATTTGAACCCCAGGTCGTGAGCATAGTTTTAGCTGCAGTACAGCGATGAACACATGCAATCACCCCACATTGTTACAACTCTTGGTTCTTTTAGTCTAAAAGTACAAACTGGCAACAATTCTGTGCTGAGGCCACTACCACACAAAATATAGCTTCTGTCACAACAATCATTGGTATCATCAGTGCAAAAGTAGATAGAGTTGAAAGGGACCCTGCGGATCATCAAGTCCTGCCCTTGTCCAGGAGACACACTGGGGAATCAAACTTCCAATCTCTGGCTCCTCAGTCAGATACCTAAACCACAAAGCTATCCAACAGTTTGTCTGGTCAACATAACTTTAGTAATTTGGGTAATTAATATTCTACAAAACTGAAGTTTCCTGGGTGATGTTACCCATCCTCTGTTTTAGGATGTTACTAGGGAACTCCACTATTGCACATTTATTTCCAGCCTGCCCTAGCACTTTGTTTATTGTTTCTGTGCTGTTCTGGGAAGCTGGTGGAGCTAGAGGCCTCGAGAAAGCAAGGAGGAACAAAACGTTCCCAACAGACACATAAACTACTAATTTTTAAGAAATCTGAAGTCATTATGTCCTTAGCTCTATTGAATTAACAGAAGATTCACTGTATAAGAGCATGCAAATCACAAGAAATCCAGGCACAGATAGCTGCCTACCTCCACCAAAGTGGTCCCATTCAAAGGATGTATGGAATTATTGACTTGAAATTCTGGCTAAAAAAAGAAAAGAAATCCCCTGTCATACCCAGGTGGACCCTTAGCAGCAACAGCTGTTTTGTCTGTTGGATGCATGCTTTTGTAATGTTCAAATCAGTCAGCTGAGATTCAATCACAGAACAAGGAGTCCCAGGAAAAGGTTTCGTTCATCCCAGAAATCAAGCGACTGAAACTTGTTCT
The DNA here is from genome assembly GCF_051106095.1 of Pogona vitticeps. Lineage (NCBI taxonomy): Eukaryota > Metazoa > Chordata > Lepidosauria > Squamata > Agamidae > Pogona > Pogona vitticeps. The sequence goes on along the minus strand of NC_135783.1, from coordinate 295,127,059 downwards.
ACCGCAACTCAAGCACACTCTAACTGTCCTCAAAACCAGCTTCTCAGTGCGACAATAGAATCTAATGCTAGGTATATCCTCCACTTAACTCCAACACCAGCATATCCCAAGATGAGCACATCCAACACCTAACTAGATTCTTTGCTGCTCCTCTTTGTCAGTTTCAGGGTCTCAGGAAAGATGTTACTTCACCACCTGCCTCTCTAAGTTGAACTTCCGCAACTGCAGTTTATTCTGCAGGTCTCATTCCTTAGCTTGCCATATCCCTGCTTTTTAAGGGATGTCAACTGACAATGTGATTCATTCTGCCCATAAATGACACCAAGACAGCCACCCACTTGTGAATTCTTGACCAGAAATCTGTACAGTATGAATTCTGCAGTCATCACCCTCCATGAAGTGCTGAAATTCTGAGCAAAACATAAATGAAGACCTCCCTTTATTCATCAGAAAGAGGTAGATATATTCATTCTGACATGTTTCTTTTCCATACCCCCAATAGTGTTTGCAGCCTGCATTTTTAAACTCAGCTATAAGAAGCGGTCCTGGCACAGACACCTACCAGAACATATTTTTTTTCAGACCTATCCACAGAATATTGGTGCACAGCCCGGTGAAGACTGGTTTAGGTTGAATGCTAAGCTACTCATTCAATTTTTAGTGGTCCAGTGAGGCTATCACCTACCCTTACGTTTGTCTTTTTCTTTTGTTACCACTTAACATTCATCCCCTTTACATCTTACAAGGGCAAACCAGTGTTGTTCAAATTTGAGTTTTCTCCATTTTTATGGCTCATAAAACCATGCCACTATTAGTTTATATCACCCTTCCTTGTCCTTAACTGATGAAACAAAACTCTGCATTTCCATCTCTTCTTGCTCTAGTCCTGCTATTAGAGAACTTACAGGGGAAATCTGTCAGTCTACTGCTAAAGGAAATGTACAAACAGCTCTTTCTGCTCTGGGAAGATAAAAATTGGTATCCTGTACATGCCTAAGCTTTATCTATATTTTAAGCTAATTTTACCACTGCATTTAAGCACAATATACTTTGTGCATATCATGTCTCTGCCACAGATTTTAGTATTTCCACTCAGATCTATTACACTTGTATGAATGTAGATCTACCAAAGTGTAATCAGAGACATGCCATCCCCCACAAATTCAGTAACAAAGGTGAGTACATAACTTTAGCAATACCCAAGTTTTAGGAAATTTTGGCTAAAATCCAGTAGTAAGGCAAAACCAGAGTAGACCCACTGAAACTGAATCAATTGGAATGTGATGACTCAGCTCCTCCATTAAGTTCCACTAATTCAGTGGCCCTATTCTAGTTACTATTACTACTGTTTTTTAGCCATTGTGTTACTTATTTATCATGCAGGTTACTCATGAATAAACACCAATTCTCTAGTCATTTTCCTCCAAAACACATTTAAAAATAGTTGATACAGTGCAATTATTCCCCAAAGCTGACACCGCATAATTCACATTCTGTTTAGTAATACTTTTACCTAACATTTTAAATATAAAGTTATTAATTTAATTTAAAAAAATAATAATTTACTGTTTTTAGCTTTCAATATTGTATTTTAATTATGTGATCTGCCTTGGGTGCTCTTTTAGGAGGAAGGTGGGGTTAAAATATTTGAAATAAAATAAATGTTCAGCAAGTTCAGATACTTGAGGTCTCAAAGTTACATTCCCAATTTCAGTGATTCATTGATGTTACACAAAGTCTTCTCCTCACCACAGTCTTCTCTGCACAAAAAAATATTAATGGGCACATTAGCTTTGCTGTAAAATAGAGAGAACAGTATTAATCACATCAGGCAGACGTCTGGCATATTCATACTCAAGTGGTTGAGAGAGAGCATGATGCTTTTGAAACGGCTATATATTTGTGCAAGAAACTTACATTGTGAAGGATTCCCCTACTCTAACTCTTAAAGATGGTATGCACACTCTTACCTTGCTATACAGCAGAGGAGTGAACACCCTGCAAACATAACACACAGTGTGTCAGTATGAATCCTGGTAGCAACCTCATAGGAGAACAGCTGCCTAAAGGAATGGTAGCCAAATGTCTTGCATAGAAGAATGATCCTAAACAACTAACTTAATAATAATACTAGACAGATGTGATTCAAATATATCAACCCATTCTAGGAAAAAATTAAAATAGTTTAGAGTGAAATTCACTAGATTGCTACAAAGAAAGGAATGGGTATCCATATCTAATATGAAGCTAAGCTCAAAACTTAATTTTATTTTTTGCACATGTCAAAAAATAAGCTATACAGAGGCAGAATTTCATTGTTCTAAGGTTTAGAAAATTTACTTCTTTTTGGATCGTAACTTTCAAATGCATTCAGCCACCACTGGCAGTGCCTAGAAGAATCTTGGAACTGTAGTCTATAAAAAGTAACTTTACCAAACTCTGACACGTTGCACATCCATCCACTCCCAAATTAGTATTCTGAGGTTTGGAGAAAACTTTCACTGCCACTGGAGATGCCCTGCCCCCTGCATATGGCACAGTAGTTCTGGGAGGTAGGAAAACACCCAGAGCCAAGTTCCCTTTATGAAACAAATGAATCCCTGGCACTCGTGTGCCCTGGTCACTATGGGACACTTATGGCCAAGTTAGATCGTAGCATAAATTTGTAGTTACATGATGCTCGGCCATTAGTGATTCATTTTACCGGCCAGCAGTGTAACTGTGTTTCAATCTCCCCCTGCCAGGAGACTTTTGGTTTTTTGTTCCAGTGGCATTTTAATATATTCCTTAGCTGTATGTCATGTGTGTACAATCCTATTGATGCTTTTTCAAAGCAAATTCATCAGGGAAGGTGACCGCCACTACTGCCACGTGGATGCTCTTCTCTATATAATTTTTATCTCTTTTCTGCAGCTAGAGTGTTGATACATCGGTAAATTTATGTTTTAAAGGCATTGGTAATTGCCTTTAAAGGCATCTGGCAAACAGAACAGCTCTGGGTGGGGTTATCAGGTCCATTGAGTGCAATGCATTGCTTCCAGTGCAATATTTCTATCAGTCTCCTTTGCTTAAACAAAACAACTAGGGCTGACCATGCAAGACTGTATCTGCAATGCATTCTTTTCATTTCATTGAGAAATACTAGATGCTATTATTACTATTTATTTTCTAGTCACCAGGCTAACCTATCTAACTTCATTAATTTTTACAACACTCCTGTAAGATAGGCCCAGTATTACAAATGGGGGACATTGCGAGGAAAGATAGTCTTAGCATGGTTACTAATCTGTTAGCAAGGCAAGATCTGGACTGGAGACCTTACAAATCAGTTCCTTTGGCTCCCAGTTATGGCACAAGGACTCTGTTTTCAGCAATTACTAGTCTGTGCTTCTAGAGCACCTTCAATTGACAAGGATGTCATCTTTCTCTCACTCTTGCACTTGAATACCAAACATAAACCCATTTGTTTCATAATTCACTCTTACTTGGCTTGAAGCAGACAAATCTGTGTCAAAGGCAAGTAAACAGCAATATCTAGGTGCTAGTGACCATGTCAGAACTTTTTGTTTGTTTGTTTTTACTAAAACTTCCAGAATCCACAGTGGCCATGGAAGCTAGAGGATGTGCGAATTCTAATCCCAAAAAAGGATTATTTCCAAAGCTCCTAAATTGCATTTTAAAAACATCTTGGTTGCATCAGGTGTTGTCATATTTACAACAACCATGAAGGAAATTAATTTAATATTTTTGACAATTACAATTTGCAGTGATTTAAATCAGTATGTCCTAAAAACTCTAAAAATAAAAATGGCATACGGATAATTCTGGCAGGAAGAGATGTATTCAAATTTCTAGACCATACAGGGCACAGTGCTTAATTATTTCTATAAGGAAGATGCAAAAGTGGGGAATCTGGATTTAACATACTTAACATAATAGATACATCACAACCTGCTGCTCAGATGTTATCCCCAAAATTCAATGAAAGTTTCAGTGAAAGCTCACAAAGCAGGGAAAGTCTGCTGGTGGAACTGTAAAATCATTCAAACTGTTTGTGTAAATGCAGTTTGCTCGGGTGATAGCCAACAAATACACACTGAAACACACACACACACACTTAAGTCTATTTCTGGATTTCCCTTGTGCTTTCTACACTGATATATTTGCATATTGTTGCACTGGAAGAGTTCACTTTTGCTATTCAAGAAGTGTATCAAGAAGCTCCAGAGTCAAAATCAACTTTGCAATGGAAACCACCCAGACAAATCTCCAAATTCTGTGCAATTTGATGTTCTTTCTGGAAACAAAACGTGAATCCTTGTTGTGGGATCCTTCTTCCCACTTTCAACTGCATGCGAAAGCCACTGCTTACAACCATACCAGAGAGCATCATCATAGTTCATCCATTAAAGGCGTCAGTTTGCTCATATCCATTAGCTCATGTACTGTGGTATCTCCATGGTGCCATTACTAAACGATGCCTGTTGCATCAATCAGATTGTGTCAAAACCCTACGTATATAAAAATGAAATGGCATAGACAAAAACTCTTCTTGTATGTATGTACATGTATGACATTTGGTCTTGTCATTATGTATGGGAAGCCACCCAGAGTGGTCATATCGACCAGATAGGCGAGATATAAACAGAATAAACAAACAAACAAACAAACAAACAAATAAATAAAACTGAGCTTATGAAAAGCATATTATGGCTCCATGCTCACAGATGGAGAAAGAAGAGGAGCCAACGTAGGTTAAGGCAACAGTACTAAGAGATGTGAAACTAGATTAAATTCCTGGTTCTAAGTTTGATGCTGGTATAATCAGAGGCTCTTCAAATAGGAGGCTGTCAAGCAAGTGCACGCTAAAGCCACAGAAACAAGGCTTGCAGGAACAGTGAGAGGCACAAGGAATCAAATGCCTGGCAAATAACAACCTTGATCCAATAAAGCAGGAAAAGCAACAGGCAGACACCAGAGTGGAAGAGAACTGCTCATTTTCAGACCAGAGGGTGGGCCCCAAAGAGGGTGGAGCACAGCGGACACACCCTGATGGATGGATGGGTGAGAAATATTTTCAGTTCGCATTGCGATGTCAAGCAAATTTAGACCTCCCAACCCTGAACAGGAATAGAAACATAATTGGCTGTTGTACGCCATGATTTTTATATGTTGCAATGCAGTTTGAAGGGGAAACGACATGTAAAAAATTAATAGAGCTTAAAATAAAATTGAAAAGGGCACAATAAAATGCATACATCTGCATTTGTGCATGTAAAAAAAGGAAGGAAGGAAGGAAGGAAGGAAGGAAGGAAGGAAGGAAGGAAGGAAGGAAGGAAGGAAGGAAGGAAGGAAGGAAGGAAGGAAGGAAGGAAGGAAGGAAAAAGAAAAGCATGTGCTTCGCCTTCCTGATTTCCCCCACTGTTTCCCATACAAATGACTAGAAGGTCTCCTATATCTCACCAGTAAAGCAGATACGGTACTTTATGTGCAGAAAGACCTAGGTTTAGTCCCTCCAGTTTTCAGTTAAAAGATCAAATCAACAGTGATGTGACGAATCTCTGCCCGAAGCCCTGAAGAATAGCTGCCAGTCAGAAGAGGCAATACTGAGCTAAATGGGCTGATAGGTTGACTTGACTTAGAGTAGCTTCCTATGGAAAGGAAGACTGGGATGAGAGTGGAAGACTATCTATAATGGGTTTTTTTAAATCAATCTAATTACATAAAAACTAAGGAGGAGAGGGAGGGGTATAAAAGCAGCTTTGTGGTGGGCCAAACTATGCCAATACCCTCAAAAGTGTGCTGGAGAATAGTTAACACTACATGGCGATGAAAGATGAAGCTTTCCCATTTGAAACTTCCTCCCAGGAAAGGCTTCCCAGATGACATCTGTGAGAGGAGCTCTTGGTTCACACAGGGAAAAGGCCAGGGGAGGTGAGAGGACAGAGAGAGCTACTTGGCAGTTCGTAAAGGCAATAATAAAATGTCCTTTTGCCTTGCCTTGCCAATGTGTGTGAAGAGTTGGCAGAACACACCCACAGATGTGGGAAACCATTCAACATCATTATACCTTATTTGATGGCAGGTGAAAACTCTTCTATCTAAGTTGTCATTGTTGGTTTTTAAAACAAAACAAAACCAAAACATGATGGAGTTTTAATAGTCCTGCAATGTGCTTTTATTCTATGGTATTTATTGTACGTCCTGGGATACCCAGAGTGCTGTAGTGGAGAGAGTAAGGGACTAAAGCTCAGGAGGCCTGGGCTTAAATCCCCACTCTGCCCGGGAACCTCACTAGGTGTGTGGAACAGGTGAAACCATTCCTTAAATATCTCACTTACCTTGACAGCCCTGTTAGGGCCAATATTAAGTCAGCTGCAACATGAAGGCACATAAGAAATTTTATGTCTTACCCTCTGTGCCTCTCCAAGAGCTCTGTGCCTTGATAAATAAATATAAAGAGAGGCCAGGAGGTGTTATGCTTCTTCGGCTCTTCTTGTGTTGTAATGTATTCAATGCGGTCTTACAAATCCCACCTTTATCTCTTAGTTTTCACCACAGACAAAATCCAAGTGTGTATCTTCATACATTTCAGCAGATATGATAGCAGCTCTAGAAGGTGATCAGTGTGACTAAAACATAGGACATTGTAAAGAAATTTGACTTACGCTGAGATTAATAGGCACACAGCACACTACCATGGTTTGGCAACTGAGAACATAACCTGTTGAATCAATAACAATTTAAACAACTACACACGAAAGACATCCTACGGTTTAACAGCAATCACCTATTATTTCAATTGCAAGCAGGGAAGATAAAGGGCTGCACAGTCATTATAACCGATACCTGGGAATGAGCAAACAAATCAGCAAAGGACCTTCTGCAGCCCATAGGCACTAGCCACCAGAAAGACAGCTTGGAACACAAACTTTTGTTTACTCTTTCCAGACCTTCTCCTCTCACCCCAGCTACCCTGCCAGTACACCACACTCTTGACCTAAAGAGACCTCTACAGCGACAGGGAGAGATATTTCCCCCCTGAAACCTTCAGCTGCCAGCTATGATGTGGCCCACTGCCCAGCTAGTAAGTGACTCCCTGCAATGAATTTATTTTGCTGAACAGCTAATTAAGTAGATTTGGTTTTTAAGAAGGTGGTTCCAATCAAGCCAGTGCCTTGGACAATTTTTAAAGCAATTTTTCAGCAGAGTGAAAATGTGCTCGACTTTCTGCTGTGCCCCAAAGAAAAGCTGCTTGGCATATAAAGAAAGCAATTTCCAATTACCGTATTTTTCCATGTATAAGACGCCCCCATGTATAAGACACCCCCACTTTTCTAACCCAAAATTAAGAAATCTAAGTGGGGCTTACCAAGTGGAGGGAAAAGCAGGGATCAAAGCCCTGCAGGATCACTTTGATCCCTGCTTTCCCCTCCACTTACTTTTGTTCTTTACTCGGCTTACTTCCGTGTATAAGACGACCCTCAATTTTTAGTCTAAAGATTTTAGACATAAGTAAAATCTTATACATGAAAAAATATGGTAAGTCCCAGGACACTGCCCACCACATGCCTCCTGGTAATCTTAGCCAAACCACTGCTTTGCATGACTCACCTAGATCAGGAGCCAGTTTCTTGTGGTTACCCCCACTACAGAACCTCTTGGACCACCACCTTTCTGGAGAGATGACTCTGTTAAGACCATGCAGAAGCAACTACAAGTTTCTTAACAGGAGGCTGACAGAAGCAACTATTAATGTCAGAGACTTTATACATGTAGCTTAAAAGTCTCTCTGCATCTCAGCAGCAGGAGCTCCAAAGCAACCTAAATGGAGAGAATGCACAGGAGGCATTGGGGGTATAAATTATTCATTCCCTTGTTCAGCTGCCAATACATCTACATTCTTCGAGGCCCACATGGTGCTCTGCTTTTGTTTCAACTGTAATGGAAGATATCACGCTTCCTTTGATAGTTCTTGAAGGCAAACGAGAAGCATCATTTGTTCCCTTCATGTCAACAGCAGGTAGTCCTTTAAAAATAATAATTGGCAAACTGCCATGTGCAGCACCTCACATGGATGTGTCTGGAGTCTTGGAAGCTTGACTACTCTACATTCTCCTGCAAACAGACCTTGAATGTGAATGTATGTGGAGCTTTTAGCAGGAGAGGACAATTGACCAAATACTCCTGTCTAAGATAGCCATCCTCTTCCACTAAGTGTGTGGCTTCAAGAGGGATGTACATGGAGCAGTGAGGGAAGAAAACACAACCTAGCCAGCCAGAGCAGCCGTATCAGTCCTTGCTATCAGTGGGGCAATGGGGGTGCAGCCAGATTGTCCTCACATCAAACAGCACACTGACTTTAAACACAGCCAGAGACCTTACCCTCATGTCTCTACATCCCAAATGACACTACAGATGACATATTCCTTTAAAGGAGAATCTTTTGAAAAGGAACCTACAATTCTAGAAAACGAAGTAAAATTTGTTCCTGAAGACACTTGGAAGAACTAAATCACCAGGAATAGGGGTACCAATAGAGTTATTTCAAGCTACAGAGCACGGACTCTATTAAAAACCTAACAATAATATTAAAAACAAAATAGCATCCCTCACTCTAGAAGCATTCAATATATATTCCAATACTAAAGAAAAGAGACTCTGAAGATAGCTATGGGACCATTGCATTAATTGTGAATATATTTGAAGCAGTAGTTCCCTAGAGGAATATGCTAATCAGAAGAAAGATGTGTGTCTCTGTAATCTGGAAACCTGTGTAACAATGAAACTCCAGAAACAGAGTCAGAATCTTCTGGGAAGCAACTATAAAAATTAAATCATATTGGGAGGCATCAAGGAAAAGGATATTTTGAATATACAAGTTTTATACAAGGGGGTGCTGATAAGTAATGAGCCTTACCCAGAAAAAAATGAGCTAGGAAGCTATAAATTACAGAGTGTATTGGCCAATTTGTCTGTATTCAATGGTGCAAAAATCAACTACCTATGATTTTAACTTATCTTTCATGATCAGGTCCAAAGTGAATATGGCAGCACCTCCAGAAAAGTTCAATGTGGAAGAGCATAGGACCATAATCAAGTTCCTGTGTTTCCAAGGGAAAGGTGCAAAGGAGATCCATGATGAAATGTCAGAAACTCTGGGTGACAGTGGCCCTTCATATGCAACAATGAAACGTTGGGTTGTCAATTTTTAAACTGGCAATTTCGGTATTAAAAGTGAGAAACCCAGTGGAAGGCCTATTTCTGTCTCTGTGCCTGCAAATGTGAAAGCCATTCATGACATGATCATGGAGGACTGCCAAATATCAGCCAAAAGTATTGCTACATATCTGAGAATATCACGTGAGAGAGTTGGTTCCATTATCCACAACAATTTGGAAATGAGAAGGCTGGCAGCAAAGTGGATCCTCACACTTTTGACAACCAAACAAAAGAAGAAATGTGTGGAGTCATCGGTGGCTGTTTTGGAACATTTCACAAGAAATGAGTCAGATTTCCTGGGCAAACTGGTAACTGGTGATGAGACATGGATTTACTGTTATGATCCTGAGACAAAGGAACAGTCTAAAGAATGGAGGCACAGTGGTTCTCCCAGGCCAAAGAAGTTCGAGTGCAAAGGTCGGTGCAGAAGCAAATGGCAACAGTTTTTTTGGGGATAAGAAGGGAGTTCTGCTGGTGAACTACCTCCAACAGGGTTCAACCATCAATGCAAAATACTCACCATCCAGCGAAGATCCTCCATAGGGCAGCCATTTCCAGTGGCTATCTTGCGAGGAATCCGTCCCAGAAAAGAGCCGGGAGCCATTTTATTTACCCGGTGGCCATTTTGAAACCGCTGATCAGCTGTAGGAAAATTGTCGTGTTGGGGGTGGTGGCAGGTGCAGGCCCGCCCCCTTGCACCTCCCACCCCACCCCACCCCCCCACAGGCAAAGTGAGGGGGGTGCTGGGGGGGTGGGCCTGCCCTTGCCAAACCACCCCGGCAAAGCCCAGGTTTCAGAGGCTTCCCCAGTGCATTTCCACTGCCTGTTTACCTGCTGGGCAAGCCTGGGGAAGCTTTTAAGACCAGCGCCAATCAGCTGTGAGGCGGGGAGGGGGAGGGGCTGGAGCAGAGAAGATGGTCTGAATAGGCTTTTCTCACTTTGCAATGATCGGTGGGAACCGATTCTTCGCAAAATGACGATTTTCCTACAGCTGATTGGCAGTTTCAAAATGGCCACCGGGTAAATAAAATGGCTCCTGGCTCTTTTCTGGGACGGATTCCTCGCAAGACAGCCACCGAAAATGGCCGCCCTATGGAGAATCTTCGCTGGACGGTGAGTTTCCAGCCCATTGGAACACATTGAAGGGGTTTCAATGCGTTTCAATGGCCTTTTTATTTTTGCATTACGACGTTTTCATTCTACGGCGATTTGGCTGGAACGAATTAACGTCGTAATGCGAGGCACCACTGTATTACTGTTCTTTATTGATAAAGTTGAGGCAAAACATCAAGGAAAAATGTTGAGGAAAGCTCTCCAAATGTGTCATCCTGTTGCATGACAACGCCTCATCACACACTGCTGGTGAAACAATAGTAAAACTGACCTCCTTAGGCTTTCAAGTGATGCCCCATCTACCCTATTCTCCCGACCTGGCTCCTTCTGACTATTATCTGTTCCCCAAACTCAAAAAACACTTAAAGGGACAACGAACTGGGAGTGTTCTGTAGGCAACTAATGCTGCAAATGAGTGGTTACACCAGCAGTCGGAAGAATTGCAGGGACTTAAGAAGCTGCAGGACAGATGTTGCAAATGTGTTGACTTCCTGAGGGAATATGTAGAATCGTGTGGCAGTTACAGCTTCCTAGCTCAATATTTTCTGGGAAAGGCTCAATACTTATCAGCACCCTCTCGTATTCACTATAGCAGTTCAGTGCAAACAACTGCTGTAGCATTGCTTTCTAGCAGTAAGAACCACTAAGAAGAAGAAAAAGCCCCTTCTTGGAGGTAGGCAAACTAAGACTATGCTGGCTGCAGTATTATCCGAGTTATGGTTCAAAGCAGTAACTTCTTCTACCCTTGCAGGATACCAGCAAATGGGCCACAGCAGCTTCTGGAAGAGCTGTTGCCACCTCAGCTATGCTTTAACTTAAGGGCCGTTCAGAATGAGGAAGAAAACAAGTGCCACTTTCAGATCCATACCAGCCACTTTCTTACTGCAGTAAATGCTTTTGCTGCTGTGGCTGGCTAGCCTGCTGCAGTCCACAAGATCAATAAGAAGAAAAAGCCAATACAGGAAATTTTACTGATTTCAGAAATGAAGGGATTCACAACTGAGGAGGAATATCCCAAAGATCTTTCATTTCTTGCCCTAACAGTAGTTTGTTTAAAGTTTTTGTCCAACTTCTGCCTGCAGTCCAAGTACAGCAAGCTTCAAAGGTATCATTTATACTAAGATCAAAGCTTGAGTTCAGTTTGGTGGCATATATTGAACACACATAGATATACCCCTTGGTATGAACAGGGACAGTGATTTTTAATCTCAGCACATACATGAACCAGCTTATCCATACACATTGTCTGTATTGCTAATCAACTGTTATGTATTTATGACAACAGTTTAGATAACTTTTTTCTTGTTGTAATATTGAACTTTTGTGCTCTCTGTCTCCTCTCAATGCAGCCACACTCTTCCATGATAATGGGCATTTAGAATTTTCCCATGTTACATGTGTTGATCTGCTTACTTACTTTGAATGTAACTGTCATACATGAAGGACCTTTGAGAATAACTGTTTGATCACCATCCACATCTCTATCTGTCAGACCAAAAGATGGTCAAACCTCCTTAATGATCACTAGCACTATCAGCATGCTGGACCATTTGCAATATATTTCACATGCCCAGCCTCCCCACTACTGTATAAAAATCTGTCTACTGGAGCCGCCATCTATGCATCTAAAGACCTGGGCTACAGTCCTTCAGATGCTAAATCAAATAGAACTTCTTGGTCCTTAATGAACCACAAGATCCTTTATTATCTTTGTTACAACAGACTAACATAATCACCCTTTGGAAATGTCTATAATGAGTCTTTTTCTTTAAAATTGTAAGTTAATTTAGAACAAGGGTTTTTTTTAAAAAAAGAGATTGTTTAAAGAAGAAACAGACTCCTGTTATTTATTTATACCTACATTTCTACTGTAACTTTCTGCAATTACTACAAACCAGCTAACAGCATCACAGTGACAAAAATTAAAACACATGGCAACCAAAACCCCAGTGCTAAACAATCTAGGATGATATAAATCCACTGGTAACAAAATAGTATAATGTCAAAACCAATCTAAAAGGTGAGTCATCCTGGAAATATCGCTGAAATAAACACAGTGCCTAATGTAAAGGAGCCACGGAAAACCTCTGTTGATAGGCTATCCCTCTTTCGAGTGCCACAGTCCCAAAGACCTCATTCCTCATGCCTATCTGCTGTACCTCGTATATCATGGGACATAAAGGAAGAATTCTCAGAAGTGGAAAAGAGAATTCAGAACAGAAACTCACGATGACTCTTGAACTACTCATGTCAGCACTTTCAGGGCTTTACCGATCACAGACAGAACCCTAAACTAAGCCAAAAAGGAACTAGTAACTGGTGAAGCTGTTAATGAATCCCTACAATAATATATGGTCCGCTCACACAAACAGATCCCTGGCAGTTGCATTCTTGTCCAAAGGACATTTCTGGACTGTTGCAAGGGAAAGGTTCCAAGTGCGTTGCAGTGAAACAAAGTAGGGAATTGTTTTTACATGCCATCAAGTAGCCTCTGACATGTGGGGATCTTATGACTGGGGATCAGGCATATGCAGTTATCCTCCTTGAAATTATAATAACATAGATCCCAAATGTTTCCCTCAGAACTAATAATAATCACATGCCATCATGTCAATTCTGATTTACAGTGACCCTTTTTAGCCTTTTCAAGGTAAAGAATACTTAGAAGTAGTTTACCATTCCCTTCTTCTGGGGGCACCTTGGGACTGTGCAGCTTGCCCAAGGCCACACAGGAACTATCTCCACCACATTTGATTCCTGGGAAGAAAAATCTTGTGAACAAATAGCTTTGAAGCAAATCCAGATCAGAGATAGGCACAAAGTGCTTTGTGCTGTGAAGTCTCAATGTCATTGTGTATTCCCTTCTCCCACCCTCCTGGGTAGCTCCCCTTCTCACCAGCTGGCGTGCACTGCTTTTCTCCTGCTCTCTACACAACTGTCCAGTTGCAGCAGGAGCATCTGCTTTCCTGCTCTGTCCCCTCTGGCAGCCACCCATTCGTAGGCTGTGCTACAGGAATCCCTGCCCCACCTCCTCATCTGAATGGGCAGCTGCCGGAGGAGGTGGAGGAGGGAAGCAGACGCTTCTGCTGCAACTGGACAGCTGCACAAAGAGCAGGAGAAAAGCAGTGCATGCTGGCTGGTGAGTGAGGTGGTTGGGAGAAGGGAATGCACAGCATCTGTGGTGCCATACTGACAACTAGATATGACATGGCACAAATCGCTTCAGGCCAGATATTTCTTTTTTATGAATGGTGCTCAAGAAACTCTTTCAGGTCCCACACCTGTTGCCAGTCCTGTTCAAAAATCCCACAATACATTTAACATTGATGACTGAGGTCTAAACAGTTGCAGCTCTTCCCTGACAAGTAGAATAAGAAGTATACAACCTTTCTTCCAGAACTGAAGTACTGTACATTTGTGAAGAAATATATTCACTTTTCAGGAATTCAACCTGCAAAATTAAGCCACTGTCTAAGAGACTGCTAGATTACAGGAAGGATAAAGAATTTGCCTATGGTTCTTTGGTATATCAGTTTATATGGGCAGAAGTCAATACTATATGTCAGGCAAAGGCTGTAGTTTGATGTTGGAGGTTGCTTTGTACACAGAGAACCTGATTCAGTCCCCAACACTGCCAAACTGGGCTTGGAAAGACCTCTGACTCACCTCTGGAGAGCCATGGCCAGTCAGCACAGTTCAGACTCCCCTAACTTGCTTTTCTGCTGATAAGGCTGCATTAGATGTTCAACAACTGAAAGGGACAGCCATTGTAGTTCAACAAATAAAATCATCACAAATTGTAAAGCTGATGAAGCAGGAAATCCACAGCTAAAGCATCTCGGACAGATAGTCACCTAACCTCTATTTAAAAACTTCAAATGAAGAAGAGCCCAGAACTTTAGAGGGTTTTTTTTCCATTGTCAAACTACTGCTACCATCAGGAGGTTCTTCTCAGGCCAAAATCCTATTGGGGAAAACTGTGTACACATTAGTAATAGCACAAACAGTATCCTTTATTTGGTGGGCTGCCCTTTGTTTGATCAGTAACACAACCAGCTTCACACTGAAACACATAAAAGATACAGAGTCAAATGAAGAATGTTTAGCTGAAATCCCACCTTTTGTAATTTGAATCTCTGGGTTCAGGGGTAGGCCCCTGAAACACAGAATCATAGAATAGTGACGTTGGAAGGGGCCTAGAAGGCCATCAAGTCCAACTTCCTGCTTCATGCAGAAATACAAATCAAAGGAAATCTGCCAGGTGGTTGTCTAGGTTTCTCTTGAATGCCTCTAGTGTTGGAGCACTCACCACCTCTTGAGGTAATTGGTTTCACTGTCTTACTGCTCTAACAATTAGGACATTTTTCCTGATATTCAATCAAAATCTACCTTATAGGTTTTTCCTGATATTCAATCGAAATCTGTAACTTGAGCCCACTGCCGTGTTTCCTGCACTGTGGGATGATCGAGAAGAGATCCTGCCCCTCTTCTTCTTTTATCAAGGCTAAACATGCCCAATGCTTTCAGCCTTTCCTCATAAGGCTTGGTTTCCAGCCCCCTGATCATCCTTGTCACCCTCCTCTGAACTTGTTCCAATTTTATTTATTTATAAGATTTTTTAGCTGCACCATTACCAGTGATCTCTGAGCGGCGTACAACAATATTAAAACTTAAAAAAACATTTAAACCATTAAAAATAGGCAAAATTATAATATCCTATATTAAAAGCAATCATTAAAATATTAATATTAATAAATCCTGCTGCTCATATGGCTATTTAATTCAAATGCTGGCTAAACAGAAAGCCAAGAATGTTGGAGCCAGGCAGATCTGTATAGGGAGGGCGTTCCAAAGTTGGGGGGGGCAACAGCCAAGAAGGTCCTATTTCAACATGCCATCCTCCTCACGTCTTTCAGGGATGGCACCTTCAGAAGGGCCTCCTGGCCTGATCTTAAAAGATAGGCAGGCTCGTAAGGAAGAAGGCGGTCCTTTAGGTAACCAGGTCCTAAGCCATTTAGGTCTTTATATGTCAAAGTAAGCACTTTTAATTGGGCCCGAGCAGCAACTGGCAGCCAGTGTAAATTTTTCAGAACCAGCGTGATATGAGTCCATGCGGTGGCACCACTTACCAGCCACACAGTCCAGTTCTGTGTCAGCTGCAGTAGCTGGACTGTCTCTGAAGGCTGCCCCACGTATAGCGCATTGCAGTAGTCCAGTCTGGTTGTTATCAGTGCATGTATGACTGTTGCCGGGCTCCGCTCATCGAAGGCACCCCTGGACACTGAGTCCACCTGGGCTTCCAAGGTCAGACTCGGGTCAAGGAGCAACCCCAAGCTGCGGACCCGGTCCTTTAGGGGGGAGTGTAACCCTATCTAAGGCAGGGAAAGGGCCCTTTAACCTATCTCGTGGAGCACCTACCAGCAGCACTTCCAACTTGTCTGGATTGAGCCTCAGTTTATAGATCCTCATCCAGTCCATTATTGAGTCCAGGCACAAGTTCAGAAGAGTGACTGCCACACCTGGATTGGTAGAGAATGGGAGGTAGAGCTGGGTGTCATCAACATATTGCTGACTCCTCAGCCCAAACCTCCTAACGACTTCCCCTAGTGTAGATATTAAATAGCATGGGGACAGTATAGAAGAACCCCATGATGCAACCGCCATGGATCAGAGCTCATGTCCCCCAGCACCACCTTCTGGACCCGATCAGCCAGGTAGGAGCAGAACCATCGTAAAACAGTGTCTCCCATTCCAGTCCCAGCCAATCTGTCCAGAAGGACACCATGGTTGATGGTGTCGAAAGCTACTGAGAGGTCCAGGAGAATCAAGAGGGATGCATTCCCCCCGTCTTTCTCCAGGCAAAGGTCATCAAACAGGGCAACCAAGGCAGTCTCCATCCCATAACCTAGCCTGAAACCCGATTGAAATGGATCTCAATAATCTGCCTGGAGGATGTACTGCAGTGGATGCAAGAAAATAGGCTGAGGCTGAACCTGGGCAAGACGGAGGTCCTGAGGGTGGGTGGCCCCTCCATCTGTGGTTTGGGAAACTCCCTCTCTTTGGGGGGGGGTGACTCTCACCGCAAAGAGTGAGGTTCGCAGATTGGGAGTACATCTGGACCTGGCGCTCACCATGGAGACCCAGGTGGCGTCAGTGGTCCGCTCCGCCTATTTCCATCTGCGGCGGATTGCCCAGCTGCGTCCCTATCTTGATGTTGGGGCACTCACCACTCCAGTCCATGCACTTGTAATCTTGAGATTACACCACTGTAATGCACTCTACGTGGGGCTACCTTTGGGGTTGTTGCAGAAACTTCAAACGGCACAAAATGTGGCGGCCAAACTTCTCTCTGGGACGAGAAAATACCAGCACAGTGACCTGTAGAAGGCAGATGGTATTCAGCTCCCCTGAGCACAGGAATGCTGGTCTGATAGGGCCCTGAAAGCAGCTCCGGCTTAAAGGCCTTCTCTCCCCCTGAGCCAGGTGGTTGATGTTGGGAAGGGGGTGGGGCAGCCAGGAGTAACTGGGCCCAGTCCTGCAAAGCAGAGGGAGATTGAGCCAGGCTCCCCTGGAAAAAGCTGGCAGTTGGCAGCAGCCCAGCCACAGTCCCATTGTCTCTCACACAGTGACCTGTAGAAGGCAGATGGTATTCGGCTCCCCTGAGCACAGAAATGCTAATTCGTTAGCATCCTTCTTGAAGTGTGGTGTCCAGAACTGGCCACAATACTCGAGGCCTAACCAGTCCTGAATAGAGGGGGACTAGCATTTCACAGGATTTGGAAACTATACTTCGATTAATGCCGCCTAAAATAGCATTTGCCTTTTTTGTAGCCACATCAGACTGTTGGCTCATATTCAGCTTGTGGTCTGCAACAATTCCAAGATCCTTCTAGCTTGCAGTATTGCTGAGCCAGGTTTCCCCCATCTTGTAACTGTGCATTTAGTTTCTTTTTCCTAGGTGCAGTACCTAGCAATTTCATTGTCGTTTTCAGCCCAGTGCTCCAGCCTATCAAGATCATTTTGAACTTTGTTTCTGTCTTCCAGGACACTAGGTATTCCACCCAAATTTGTGTCATTGCAGATTTGACAAGCATTCCATGCACTCCCTCATCCAAGTCATTAATAAAAATATTGAACAGCACCAGAATCAGGACTGAGCCTTAAGGTACCCCAGTTGTTCCTTCCTCCCAGTTGGAGAAGGAGCCATTAATCATCACCCTCTGAGTACGATTTTGCAGCCAATTGTGTATCCACCTGGCACTTGATCTATCCAGCCCACATCTAGTTAGTTTGCTAATCAGGATATCATGGGACACTTTGTCAAAAGCTTTGTTAAAGTCAAGATTTACTATGTCCATAGCACCCTCTGTCTATCAGGGAGGTTACCCAATCAAAAAATGAAATCAGATTAGTCTGGCAGTATAACAAGATTATTTCTTCTTCCATGTGATAGCTTTTCAGATATTTGAAGATAGTTACCGCATTACATCTCAATTTTATTTTCTTCAGGCTAAACAAACCTACTCCTCTCAACCATTCCTCACAGGCATCCAACTTTGAAGGATTCTTGCCTGAAAAGGGCAGATATAGTCCATATGGAGCTAAACAGTTCAGCAGTCCAACTCACTTTAAAAGCAACTTTCTATACTTCTCATATAGTCATATATTCACCTCAAGAAAAGGAGATGTCCTGTCAAATTGCTAAACTTTTTCCCTTCCCTGATTTTTGATGGATAGTGAAATATAAATTGATATTTCATATTTTGATTCTTTATTCTTTGGCCTTTAATATGGAATTACCATGGTAAAGCTGGTTTAGTGCCAACAAGATAATCTGTAAAAGAATGAAGAATTTATTCTAAAACTGTGAGTGTGGTAAAACGTCATACTGCTAGCTCCCTGCTTTATTCTAAAGCTAACATTCATAGTAGTAAAATGTCTAACCAACATGCTTCTGAAACACACCAAACAAACTTTGCGGAGCATTGGATTCCTGTGAACAAGAAGAAAAAGGTTCATTCTCATAAAATCCCAGCACAAAAGCTCTATCACGATTTAAGTGTAGAAAATGTAATTCATCAGTAAAACTCCCCTTGATCCAATAGGGATTGAGGTCAGGACACAGTTGCTTAGCAACTTAGCAGATTAACATTTTCCAACTGTTACATACTCTACCAGGAGGGCAGTGGGCTGTTTACTGGGACGATTCAGTTCTTTTCCTGGCTCATCCATTTTTTCACCATTTATTCTAGAATGGGTTATTTGACCTACAATTCTACACACACTTAAAAAGCAGTAAGACTGATTGATCTCAGTCAGGCTTATTTCTGTATAGACATGTATACAATTGCAGGAGTCATTGCTTTTACTTTACTATCTAGGTTGTCTGTAAAATGGACACGATGTTTTGATTATGCATTTTAAAACATAATTATTACTTCTTCATCTTCCTGGGGGAGACTAAGGTCCTTGATCCATTCCAGTCCAGGTTTAGGCCGCGCCATGACACAGAGACAGCATTGACCTCTTGAGGGAGGCCAACAGGTGCCATTGCTGGTCCTCCTCAACCTTTCAGTGGCCTTTGATACTGTCGACTACAGTGTCCTCCTGGGGAGGCTCTCTGGGATAGGGATTTGAGGTATGCCTTGGCCTGGCTCCAGTATTTCCTGGAGGACCATCCCCAGAGAGTACAGCTTGGGGAGATGTTGTCTACTCTGTGGACTCTCAAATGCAGGGTTCATTAATCTCCCCAATGCTATTTAATATCTATATGAGGCCGCTGGGGGAAGTCATCAGAAGTTTTGGGGCTTTGTGCCATCAATATGCAGATGACACCCAGCTCTGTCTTTCTTTCCATCCTTCTGCAGTGAATGCAGTCCCGTCCCTTGAGCACTGCCTGATGTTGTACTAGGGTGGATGAAGGATAACAGATTGAGGCTGGACCCGGACAAGACAGAAATCTTGCAGGTGGGGGCTCCTAGTGTTTGTGGCTTGTGAGCCTCCATTTCCTTTTGTGGGGTCTCTCTTACCGCAAAGGATCAGGTGCAAGGTCTGCACATACTCCTGGATGCAGTGTTAGCAATGGAATCCCAGATAGCATCGGTGTGGTCCGCACCACCTATTTTCATCTAAAGTGAATCATTCACCATGCTGGTCCATGCATTGGTAGTCTCGAGATTAGACTATTGTAGTGCTCTCTATGCAGGGCTGCCCTTGGGGCTATCATGGAGACTACAGTGGGTCCAGAACTCGGCCGCCAGATTGTTAAGTGAAGTGAGGATACATCAGCATATTTCCCCCACCCTGCCTGTCCTGCACTGACTACCCATTTGTTTCTGTGCCAGCTTCAAGGTAATGCTGTTAACATACAAAGCCCAATATGGTTTGGGAGCTAATTTTCTGACAGAACGGCTCCTTTCGACTAGATCAGCCTGTCCAGTAAGATACTCCTAGGCCGGGTGGTTGAGGGTTCTGACCCTGAGAGAGGCCCGGAAATCAATTACTAGAAACTGGGCCGTAGCTCCGCAATTGTGGAATGCTCTCCCGCCCAAAATTTGCCTGATGCCCTCACTGCGAACTTTCAAAAACTTATTAAAAACTTTCTTTTTTAAACAGGCCTTCCCAGACTCTATTCCACCTTGATCCAACTTACAGTTCAACACCAGCATATTTCCTTTTCCCTTTTCATGTTAATGTTTATCGATTTTATTTTTAGTTGTTTAAATTGTATTGATTAATTGATACACTGTTTGTACTGTTTTATTGTGCCGTGTGAACTGCCCAGAGTGGCCTGGGTTGCCAGATGGGCAGTATACAAATCAAATCAATCAATTCTAATTCCACCCACTATTAGGTATTTATAAACTGTTAATTATGACTATTCAAGCCACCTTTTATTTTAGGGTCATCTCACAAAGCTATTTGTACAAAAATACTGAAAAAAGATAAGATGTTAACACCAAGGAGGTTATACTTTTTGGACAGAACTTGGAAAGCTACTTTTAAGAATGAATATAATGACATATCTGCAATGTAACAGTTGCAGGATGATGCTATGAACCCCAGAGCATCATTTTGTCACTACTCAGTTATGGGTGGCCTCAGCACGTCACTATATCATTTCTTATTGACAGTAACTGTTTGAGTTCTGCTTTTAGGCAGTATGTACTGTATGTCCCCCTTCATGGATTGCTGCCTTGTCGTGGCGAAGGGGCTTGAGTAACTCAGAGAAGCTATGGGCTATGCCGTGCAGGGACACCCAAGACGGACAGGACATAGTGGAGAGTTCCGACTAAATGCAATCCACCTGGAGTAGGAAATGGCAAGCCACTCCAGTATCTTTGCCAAGAACACCCCATGATCAGAAACAAAAGGCTAAAAGATATGACGCTGGAAGATGGGCCCCTCAGGTCGGAAGGCGTCCAACATGCTACTGAGGAAGAGTGGAGGACAAGTACAAGTAGCTCCAGAGCTAATGAAGTGGTTGGGCCAAAGCCGAAAGGACGCTCAGCTGTGGACGTGCCTGGAAGTGAAAGGAAAGTCCAATGCTGTAAAGAAAAATACTGCATAGGAACCTGGAATGTAAGATCTATGAACGTTGGGAAGCTGGAGGTGGTCAAACAGGAGATGGCAAGAATAAACATCGACATCCTGGGCATCAGTGAACTAAAATGGACAGGAATGGGCGAATTCAGCTCAGATGATTATCATATCTACTACTGTGGGCAAGAATCCCGTAGAAGGAATGGAGTAGCCCTCATAGTCAACAAAAGAGTGGGAAAAGCTGTAATGGGATACAATCTCAAAAATGATAGAATGATGTCAATACGAATCCAAGGCAGACCATTCAACATCACAATAATCCAAGTTTATGCACCAACCAGCATTGCTGAGGAGACTGAAATTGAACAATTCTATGAAGATTTACAACACCTTCTAGAACTGACACCAAAGAAAGATGTTCTTCTCATTCTAGGGGACTGGAATGCTAAAGTAGGGAGCCAAGAGATAAAAGGAACAACAGGGAAGTTTGGCCTTGGAGTTCAGAACGAAGCAGGACAAAAGCTAATAGAGTTTTGTCAAGAGAATAAGCTGGTCATCACAAACACCCTTTTCCAACAACACAAGAGGCGACTCTACACATGGAAATCACCAGATGGGCAACATCGAAATCAGATTGACTATATTCTCTGCAGCCAAAGATGGAGAAGCTCTATACAGTCAGCAAAAACAAGACCTGGAGCTGACTGCGGTTCTGATCATCAGCTTCTCATAGCAAAATTCAAGCTTAGACTGAAGAGAGTAGGAAAAACCACTGGGCCACTCAGGTATAATCTAAACCAAATCCCTTATGAATACACAGTGGAAGTAAAGAACAGATTTAAGGAACTAGATTTGGTGGACAGAGTGCCTGAAGAACTTTGGATAGAGGCTCGTAACATTGTCCAGGAGGCAGCAACGAAAACCATCCCAAAGAAAAGGAAATGCAAGAAAGCAAAGTGGCTGTCCAATGAGGCCTTAGAAATAGCAGAGAGGAGAAGGGAAACAAAATGCAAGGGAGATAGGGAAAGTTACAGAAAATTGAATGCAGACTTCCAAAGAATAGCAAGGAGAGACAAGAGGGCCTTCTTAAATGAACAATGCAAAGAAATAGAGGAAGATAACAGAAAAGGAAAGACCAGAGAGCTGTTCAGGAAAATTGGAGATATTAGGGGAACATTTTGCGCAAAGATGAACATGATAAAAGACAAAAATGGGAGGGACCTAACAGAAGCAGAAGATGTCAAGAAGAGGTGGCAAGAATACACAGAGGAATTATATCAGAAAGATTTGGATATCCCGGACAACCCAGACAATGTAGTTGCTGACCTTGAGCCAGACATCCTGGAGAGCGAAGTCAAGTGGGCCTTAGAAAGCCTGGCTAACAACAAGGCCAGTGGAGGTGATGGCATCCCAGTTGAACTATTTAAAATCTTGAAAGATGATGCTGTTAAGGTGCTACATTCAATATGCCAGCAAGTTTGGAAAACCCAACAGTGGCCAGAGGATTGGAAAAGATCAGTCTACATCCCAATCCCAAAGAAAGGCAGTGCCAAAGAATGCTCCAACTACTGAACAATTGCACTCATTTCGCACGCTAGCAAGGTTATGCTCAAAATCCTCCAAGGTAGGCTTCAGCAGTATGTGGACCGAGAACTCCCAGAGGTACAAGCTGGATTCCGAAGAGGCAGAGGAACTCGAGACCAAATTGCTAACTTGCGCTGGATTATGGAGAAAGCCAGAGAGTTCCAGAAAAATATCTACTTCTGCTTCATTGACTATGCGAAAGCCTTTGACTGTGTGGACCACAACAAACTATGGCAAGTTCTTAAAGAAATGGGAGTGCCTGACCACTTTATCTGCCTCCTGAGAAACCTATATGTGGGACAGGAAGCAACAGTTAGAACTGGTCATGGAACAACTGAGTGGTTCAAAATTGGGAAAGGAGTACGGCAAGGCTGTATAATGTCCCTCAGCTTATTTAACTTATATGCAGAATACATCATGCGGAAGGCTGGACTGGAAGAAACCCAAGCCGGAATTAAGATTGCCGGAAGAAATATCAACAACCTCCGATATGCAGATGATACCACTCTGATGGCAGAAAGTGAGGAGGAATTAAAGAACCTCGTAATGAGGGATTAAAGAGGAGAGTGCAAAAAATGGTCTGAAACTCAACATCAAAAAAACTAAGATCATGGCCACTGGTCCCCTCACCTCCTGGGAAATAGAAGGGGAAGATATGGAGGCAGTGTCAAATTTTATCTTCCTGGGCTCCATGATCACTGCAGATGGAGACAGCAGCCCTGAAATTAAAAGACGCCTTCTTCTTGGGAGGAAAGCGATGACAAATCTTGACAGCATCTTGAAAAGCAGAGACATCACCTTGCCAACAAAAGTCCGAATAGTCAAAGCTATGGTTTTTCCTGTCGTGATGTATGGAAGTGAGAGCTGGACCATAAAGAAAGCAGACCGCCGAAGAATTGATGCCTTTGAATTGTGGTGCTGGAGGAGGCTCTTGAGAATCCCCTGGACTGCAAAGAGAACAAACCTATCAATTCTAAAGGAAATCAACCCTGAGTGCTCACTGGAAGGACAGATCCTGAAGCTGAGGCTCCGGTACTTTGGCCATCTCATGAGAAGAAAAGAGTCCTTGGAAAAAACCTTGATGTTAGGAAGGTGTGATGGCAAGAGGAGAAGGGGACGACCGAGGATGAGATGGCTGGACAGTGTCTGCGAAGCAACCAACATGAACCTGACACAACTCCGGGAGGCAGTAGAAGACAGGAGGGCCTGGCGTGCTCTGGTCCATGGGGTCACGAAGAGTCGGACACGACTAAACGACTAAACACACACACACTGTATGTCAAGTATCAATAGGATCATCCTCAGTTTTGTCTTTACTTTCCAAATACAGAATTTATCCCACCCTCACAGTTTCTTATCTTGCTCTCAGCTAGGACTGGTCACTAGATAGACAGCACCTTGAATTAGCATTCAATACACCCTGCTCCCCATGGTCAACTTATTGCTTGCTTCCTTTTTGCAATGATGAGGTCCCTTGATCTCTAGCTAGTCCTTCTGCAAACTGGAGATCACTCTGTAGCAATGCTGATACTTGCACAGAGGGGTGCTGGATTCCAGAAGAGCCTTACCATACAGAAGAGTACATTAGCAGAGCGGGGAGAAAGGATTCTGGCCATAGCACTTGTACCATGCTACATATGTATGGTGATTATCATACTTGTTAATGTGCCTCAGAGCATGTCATGAGAATAGCAATCTAAAATTTGAAAAAGAAATACACTTCCAAGGTTACTGTTGGATACACCATGATGATTTTTGATGGAAGAACTACATAGCATCTATAGATCTTACATTCCACTCATTCATTATTGCAATATTACATGTAATGTACGCCATAATACAAAAGAAAGTGATAGGGAAAAAGAAATTATCCTCTTGTCCGGATAATTTGAAACTTCATTAACACAAACCACATATTTATACTCAAATCTGCTCTTTAAAAGAAATCTTGGATTCCTGGAAGGCCATATAAGTACAGGGTTTTGAAGACCAAGAATGAGACAGAAATCTAAATTCAGGAGCAGTACAAAATTGTTATAAACATGTTCCTATCAACTTCAGCTTCTCCTCTGATGTGGCCACAAGGAAATTGGAACCATCACTTCCATTTTCAGCATATTTGTCATTATATTCAAACTGAACACCAGAGTTAGCTTTAGCTATGGTGTATCTGAGCATGGTGTACTGTTGTAAATAATGTTTACAACAGTAAAGTTGGCATGTGTACTTTAAGTTGGTTGGGATACATCACAGTGAAAACTAGTTTGTCCCAGTTCATGCAAGAGAGAAAACCTTGGTCAGATAAAGATTAGAATGGATGATTTAAATCTCCTAATTTGTTGAGGAGGGGAGGTAAGTGAATCCAATGTTCTCCCAGACTTTTTTTCTACGGTTCTAAATGAGGATTCTAAATCGCATTAATGGAGTTGAAAGTTTTTGTCTTTTTTTCTGTCTTCATGTTACTGTTTTGGCAGGTTGTACTGCTCAAAACTATCCTGAAGAGCAATTTGCCTGCCCCAAAGACCAAATGGCTTCAGGCACCTCCCCACTGCAAGACATCGTTATAACACATTCTCAGTTCTGAGCAAAGATGCTGGCTTGAAATGGAGCAAGCACCAGTTAGAATAAAATACTAGTTCAAGCCCTATCGTGTAACTCCAAACCAATTCCAGTTTTCAAATCTTATGCAATGAAGGGGAGGTAACCCACGACAGTGAAGGCGCTTAATGGATGAGATCCTCTTTATGCTTTAATCCATCTTTATATAGAGGCTGAGGTCAAGACTGCACAGGGAGAGGATTTATTAAGAAGGGTTACCCCCAAACTATTGAACTAGATTAATTAATTCACTGGCAGCAGGCAAAGCACAAGATGACATACTTCTTTGTTATCTTCCCCACAAATATAATTTTATTTCAGTCTTCATAGGAATGGTGTGCTATGAGAACTTTCAAAGCAACTTGAGTCCAGAACTGTCAGGAATGAGCACTTGGTGTGAAAAATGGCATATATTTTCCAAGTTAGACGTGACTGAGGTTGTGACTAGTCTCTGCTCTCTGAAACACACTGATAGTCATGTCATTGTGGGGAGGAAAAGTACAAACATGCTGAGCAAATCACAATGTGGCATCATTATCCCTAATTAGCACATATAACAATTCCTTCTAGCTAATGAGTCAGGGCATTACTTTTCTTTTTCAACTAGCGCCAAAGTTGTCACCTAGTTATTTTGTTGTGAATACAAATTAAATGGAAAACAATGTGCACTTTTAGAGAAGGGAATTTATATGTAACAAGATAATATTATGAAGTCTTAATTTTATTATTTTCCTATTCTATTGATAGGTTTTTAATCATGACTGAAAGAAAGTGTTCTCCTCTAGGATCCAAGGATCCTGTGGAATCCAATACTGTACCCTAATGGTCTGTCAGGACAAAAGCCCTTCAGGAATTTGCTACAAACATACTGTACCAATTGTGTCCTTTCATCTACTCTAGAAGCACCATTACAGGTCCCAACAAAGTCAATGACAACATCAGACCTAATTTACTTCTTCATCTTCTAATCCCACTCCCATATCTACACTATGTATGTGTATACAAACCTGTGGCCCAGATACTGCATTGCATGTGTCTGAAGAGGTAGCTTTTAATCCATGAAAGCTCACATTAAAATAAATGCTAGTCTTACAAGAAAGGTGTCACAATACCTTTGGTCTTAAGTTTGTTTTTCCTTTAACAGACTAACACTTCATTGAAATTTGCTACAAAACCTAGGTGTCAGCTTATACTTTCATTTCTCGCATTACGATGTTAATTCGTTCCAGCGAAATCGCTGTAGAACAAAAACATCGTAAAGCGATTTTAAAAAGCCCATAGAAATGCATTTAAACCCGATTAATGTGTTCCTATGGGCTTGAAACTCACAGTCCAGCAAAGATCCTCCATAGCGCGGCCATTTTCGCTGCCCGTGCAGCGAGGAATCCGTCCCAGAAAACAGCGGGCAGCCATTTTTTTACCCGGCGGCCATTTTGAAACTGCCGATCAGCTGTCCGAAAATCTTCATTTTGCGATAATCGGTTAGCGAAGCAGGGAACCGATCATTGCAAAGCGAAAAAAACCCATAGGAAACATTGTTTTGCGATCGCTTTTGCGATTGCAAAAACTTCTTCATGCGATTTCTTCATTAAACGAAGCGCTCGTCTTGCTAGGCACCACTGTATTAGGGTTGCAGTGTTACCAGGTATATGTCTGCTGGTTGCAGGAAGAACAACAAGTGAACAAATAAATGAAATTTACATGAAAAGCTCAACTGAATAGGTTGAATCATTTTATTTATTTATTTATTTATTTATTTATTTAATTTATATCCCACCTATCTAGTCAGCTCTGGACCACTCATATTATACAACACTGAGAGGACAACAAAAATCATCTAAGTGGCACATTTGGTGCCAACCCTCTTCTTAAAAATCAGCAACCCAGCAGATACACATTACTTAATCATGGACATGCAATGTTTTTGATGGCACTTTGTGGCTAGCCAGGCTCCTTAGATAAACTATAGAATTAAGAGCTGCTTCAACTGTGTGACAAGGCTACCCTTAGTTGGCAACGCAACTGGAAGGCTGCTACTGAGGATACAAAAAGCAGAGGTAGTTGAGCTGGTCACAAAACAAAATACTAAATCCATATTACGGCACCAGCTTTATTAAATTAAGCACGAGTGCAAACATGTGTAATATATAAAAGAGAGCACACATGACTAGTTGTGAAGCAACCTATTTCCACTTATCTGTTTGCAGGCAATTCAAAGTCCTGGTGATTGCCTTTAAAACTTTATACAGTGGTGCCCCGTATAGCGAGGTTAATCCGTTCCGGATTAACCCTCGCTATACGGAATCATCGCTAAATGGGTAGGGGAAAGGTATTGGAACGCATTAAACTTCGTTTAATGCGTTCCAATACCTTCGTTACTTACCCGTTCAGCGAGGATTCCAGGTGCCGGCAGCCATTTTCGCGCCTTCGCTAAGCGAGGGCAGGGCGCGAAAACGGCTGCCGGCAGCCATTTCCGGGCTTCCGGCGGCCATTTTGGAACCGCCGATCAGCTGTTCGGCGGCTCCGAAATGGTCGCCGCAATACCCGATCTTCGCAATGCGGGTTTTCCCCATTGCGAAGATCGGGTATGTTTCCGTATAGCAATCCCGAAAAAGGGATCGCTATACAGAAACATCGCTATACGGTGCACTCGTTAAGTGAGGCACCACTGTATATGGCTTAGTTTCTGGGTACATGCTGGCCTACTTAGCTCTTCCACATATTCCTTCCTGTGCTTTAAGGCTGTGCCAGGGTTCTTCCCTGATGTTTAGCAAGTAGTGACCAGAGACACTGCCTTCTTGACTGTCAAACCTTCATCTCTAAACTGCCCCTTCCAAGGCAACTTACAGATATTTTTTTTCAGTTCCAGCTAGATACCTTTGTTTTCCTAGGTCAGGCTGATCAATATTTAAGTTGAGTTTGGTTCTATTGGGGGAGCCATATGCTTTAATAACACTGCTGCAGCCGATTTTTGTTGTTGTTCCCTGCTTTTTCTGTTACTTAAAAATAAACAAATAAATGGCTTATTTCGTCAGTACATGGACAGATGCATTTAGACATAATACATTATGGTCTAGAGAACGCAGGATGATTTCATGGCCCTTTATTCCCTATACAGAAGAACCCACTTTCCACAATAACAATGACCTAGATTCCTTCCAGTTGTCTGCTTGTTTTTGGCCTGGTTTAGGGAGATGGGGATTGCCTTGGTCACCGTGGTGTATAACTTGTGTCTGGAGATCGCCAGGGGATCTAGATTCTCCTGGAACTCTAAGCAACATTACGTATCACAGTCACAAAATTCTTCTGCACATAACTTTTTGAGACAATTTTGGAGGCAACACAAAAAGACAGTTCTTATTTCACAGATCCAATATCCTAGAAATAAGAACTGTCTTTTTGTGTTGCTTCCAAAATTGTCTCAAAAAGTTGTATGCAGAAGAATTTTGTGACTGTGATACTTAATGTTCTTATTTCACAGATACAATTGCCTAGATAGAACTAGAACTGGATATGGAACAACTGATTGGTTCAAAATTGGGAAAGAAGGACGACAAGGCTGTATATTGTCCCCCGGCTTATTTAACTTATATGCAGAATACATCATGCGAAAGGCCGGACTGGAGGAAGCCCAAAATGGAATTAAGATTGCCGGAAGAAATATCAACAACCTCAGATATGCAGATGATACCACTCTGATGGCAGGAAGTGAGGAGGAATTAAAGAACCTTGTAATGAGGGTGAAAGAGGAGAGTGCAAAAAACGGTCTGAAACTCAACATCAAAAAAACTAAGATCATGGCCACTGGTCTCATCACCTCCTGGCAAATCCAATGGGGAAGATATGGAGGCAGTGACAGATTTTACTTTCTTGGGCTCCATGACCACTGCAGATGGTGACAGCAACCACAAAATTAAAAGACACCTGCTTCTTGGGAGGAAAGCAATGACAAACCTCGACAGCATCTTAAAAACCAGAGACATCACCTTGCCAACAAAAGTCCGCATAGTCAAAGCTATGGTTTTTCCTGTAATGATGTACGGAAGTGAAAGTTGGACCATAAAGAAAGCTGATGCTTTTGAATTGTGGTGCTGGATGAGGCTCTTGAGAGTCCCCTGGACTGCAAGGAGAACAAACCTATCAATTCTAAAGGAAATCAACCCTGAGTGCTCACTGGAAGGACAGATCCTGAAGCTGAGGCTCCAGTACTTTGGCCATCTCATGAGAAGAGAAGACTCGCTGGAGAAGACCCTGATGTTGGGAAAGTGTGAAGGCAAGAGGAGAAGGGGACGACAGAGGATGAGATGGTTGGACAGTGTCACTGAAGCTACCAACATGAATTTGACCCAACTCCGGGAGACAGTGGAAGACAGGAGGGCCTGGTGTGCTCTGGTCCATGGGGTCACAAAGAGTCGGACACAACTAAACGACTAAACAACAACAAATATCCTAGAATATGGTGCTTGGAGAGTACTGTTCTGCTTCAGAGCTTAGCAACTGGAGTACCTTGTATTTCCACATTATACTATAAAATCTTCAATGGCCAAAGTCCTGTTGCTTAGTGTAGTAGATTGCACTGGAATAGACCTATTGGATCAATGGGGATTGAATTAGTCAAATCTACCATAAATTCCATCAATTCAAATGGGTCTACTCTAATTGCCACTTTGTATGCTAAAGTAAGACACAAAACAGATCTATTTGAGTCAAGAGAACCTACAGAGTAGACTAATCAAATCTCCATTAATTGAATTTTCTTTATTTATTTAAAATATGTTTACTCCACCTATTTCCTTAAAAAGACTGAAGATAGCTTACAACAGGCTTGTCCAACCTGCGGCCCAAGGGCCGCATGTGGCCCAGGTCAGCTCATAATGCAGCCCAGTGCAACTTTTTATTTTTAAAGAAATTCCAAAGTTTCAAGTTACACTGCCGGCGCTTGCGGCCAGAATGCGCCCGGGGCACGTCACAACGGTAGAGGGGGAGAGAAGGAAGGAAGGAGCGGGAGGGGAGAGGAGAGGGGGGGCTGCGTGACTGCATTGCGCCATCCCCGTCAATAGGTGGACCCCTCCCAGCCCCATAAAGCCACCATAGTCGAAGCTGGCAGCCTCTGCTATCTGAGATCACAGCTGCCGGTATCCTGCGGAGGATAGCTAATTTATGTGCGGCCCAAACCAAATTTTCATCTTCTAATGTGGCCCAGGGAAGGTGAAAGGTTGCCCCCCCCGGCTTACAAAATTTAAAAAGACAATATTTAAGCTAAAAACAGTAAGTATAGAAATACTAAAAAGGATCAAACAAATACTTAAAAGAGTATAACAAAGCAACACCAAAAACACATTCAAAGCAGTAAGGCACAACTATCAATTTAAAACCCACTCAGGTCATTAAGGGAATGCTTGACTGAAGAGAAAGGACTTTGGCGGGACAGCAAAAAATGGGGCCAGCCTGGGCCTACGCTAGTGCAATTTACTCAATTAAGCAGCTGGCTTTGGTTAATATCTGCATGATGATAGTAGTAAAATAATTAAGATATTTGAATGAATAAGATGCTAAAACCTAGATTTAACTCTTGTTTTTATCAGATCCTAGAGAGACAATAGAAACCCTAAATGTTGGGTTGTAAGAAGCAGGAAAGATGTTAGAGATCAACTGAAACTTAAATCAGGTAAGATGAAGGAATGTTTTTGGTCATTGAACCATTAGATCTGAGAGTGAATGTGCCATCAGTTTTTAACATGGTCACACCAAACCTAAAATCATTTTCACAGCCTGGGGATGCTTCTTGACCTATTATTTTTAGGTGTCTAGGTGACTGTAAAATCTTAGGTTGGTGAGCTAACTGTACTGTTCCTTAGAGAAGTGAAACCAGGTGAATGTCATTTGTAATGTATTTATATGTTGTCAAGTCACTTCTGACTTACGTGAACCCTATGAATGAGTCCTCTCCAAAATGTCCTCTCCTCAACAGCCCTGCTCAGCTCTTTCAAACTTTGGAGTCAGCCCATTGTGCACTTGGTCTTCCTCTTTTCCTGCTGCCTTCAACATTTACAAGCATTATTGTCTTTTTCAGAGAATCCTGTCTTCTTGTGATGTGCTCCAAGTAGGATAGCCTCAGTGTCAACATTTTTGCCTCCAAACGCAGTTCAAGATTGATTTCATCTATGACCCACTTGCTTGTTTTTCTGCTGTCCAGAGTATCCTCAAAGCTCTCCTCTAGCATATTACAAATGCTTTTTTCCCTGCCAGCTTTCTTAACTGTCCAGCTTTCACATCCAGCTTAATATTAATGTTAATAATAATAGTAATGGTAATGATAACTTGTCTGAACCTTCACCTGAAATCTGTAATATTTCATGCAGCAAATTAACCATCTCACCTACTATTTGCAAGAGCTAGTCAGAGACTACTAAAAATCTTTACAAAAAGGGGAAACTGACTTTCGCCAAGTAATTCTTTAGTAAAAGAGATATACTTCCTCTATTCCACTTTTAAGCAAAGGCTGAATTCCTGTTGCTTAGCTTAGTAAGTTGCAATCAGAGTAGACCCACTGATTCAGTCACGATTTCGTAAGTCAACTCATCCGTGAGTTTCATTGACTCAAGTCAGCCCATTCTAGTCACAATTTACTCTGACATAGTAAACTGAAACCAGAGTAGGCCTGTTTGAACTTAGTTGATTCAATGGTCCTACTCTAATGCAATTTACTCTGCTAAACAACAGGATATCAAACAAAGAATTTAATGGTTATTTATTAATAAGTCAAGGTAAACTTTCACTATGAAATTTAGCCTAGGATCTTATTACAGTACTATAATTTGTCTCAAATCAGGACACAGGATGGGAATAACTGGTCATGAGAAAAAATATCCCACTTCCTTTTCAGGTTACTGTTTTCCTCACTTTTGAAAGCACAGCCCATACCTGGAATGGGGACCAATGCTGTTCCTGGGAGCCTCCTAGATCATGTTACTTTTTCCTGGTGCTCCACATTTATCTGCCACCTCAGTATGGGGACAATCACTACTACAGTAAGAAGACAGAGAAACAACTTCTTCTGTCTTGTGCTGTATTTGTGAGCACTTGTACAGAACATATCCAGATGGGCAAAGCAAGTGAGTGGCCAGTAGAACAGAAATCTTGTAAAAGCATCTCCAAAGCCCCCACACACACACCTCACCTGGGCACTGACACTGATTACTTTAGGAAAGGAAATGGCAGGCCAGCAGACAGAATGCTGGACTTGACTCAGAAGTCAAGATTCAAATTGATACCTAGCTATGAAGCTCAGTAACTGAATCGTGGGCTAATTATCATTCAAATCTAGGCCATAAAGGTGATGATAAAAATATGATAAAGGGAACCCCACGAACTACAGGTAACGTCCATGTTGATGTAATGTTTAACTGCAATTAAAACCAGCAAGAGATAGGTGGGAAGGTTCATATGGAAACAAAAGGAAAGCATATGTAGGAAATTAATGTATAATTTTCTAAATTATGGGATGTTACATGTACATCTACACAGGAGAGGATTACAGAATTAGGGTCAAAATGAATCAGCTGAAATGTCTGCAAAGTCTCTATTGTACAATACCACAAAAATATTATGCTTCATCATACTGTATTTAATTCCTTCTCCTCCTCCCCCGCCCACTTTCTGTATGAACCCATTCAAGAGCAGTTAATGACAAAAAACACGCCTTTTGCTAGGAAAAAAACTTCTTTGGACAACAACCTTCAAATGGAAATTTTAAAGACAAACATGAATTAGCTTCTAAGAGAAACAGAATGTCCAAAACCCTGGAATACTACAGAAAGGCTTATTTAAAAAACCAAACAAACCCAGTTTCCTTGACCAATTCACTGGCAGATTATCACATATTCTTGAAAGCTGCTTTCTTGTTTTCCCCTTTTATTTTTTTTTCAACAGAGAAGTAAGGATTTATTTCCTACAATAATGAGCATAACAAAAAGTTGCCTTCATTATTGGTTCAAAATAATAGAGGAACATGCTATAAAATTACATATCTCTGCTCCTATTATTTTGTTTGTTTGTTTCATTGCTTATTTATTTGGTAAATCTATATAGTTTCTTTTAACAAGATTTAAAAGACAGTTTATGATTTGTTACTGGCTACGTAGGTCTCTCAGTTGTTTCTTGGAAATGCATATACGTACATATATACAAAGTGTGGGGTTTTTAATATATTTTTTCTAAACAATGTTTACCACATGTATGTTGAGTCTGAATTATGAATTAAGTCACATAAACATCATATTTTTAGGGCTGCAGTTCTGTGCACACTTCTTAGACAGTGTGTTGCCTTTAAAACTATGGAAGTAACATTTGAGTGAGTACCCTTAGGCTCAGTCTGTGATATTCCTCACCTCTCTCCAAAAGTACAACCTCAGAGTTCTAATCCAGATTTTTAATTCCAGTAACAGTATCCCAGTATTTAAAACTGTGCTCTACACAAAATTAAACTAAGAATGTACTTAAACATCTAACATTATGAACAGGACTTTAAAGTTCTTGTATTCCAATTTAGCACCATGTAATCTGTTCCAATCTGTTAGTTTCAGTTTTATGCACAGATTGTGACTTTATCTGTTTTTCTTATTTTTCTTTATATCCATAAAAGGGAAATCCAGATATCTGCCTTTTGTTCACAATAAGTCAATTCATCACTACTGTATGATTTCACATGTGACTTTTTGTTCCTATACCTCCCAATATTGTGCTACCTGCCATCTGCAATACACATTTGGCAAAATCTTGTTGTGCAATTTTGTGCTGGCATCACCTGGATTGGACAATAGGAACATTTAATGTACAGTAAATAAAAACTTCCTAACACCTCCTTTTAGATTCCAAGGTTCCCAAGGGGCCCCTTTTGCTCTAGGGAAGTTTTCAGGAGCCTTGGGATTGCGTGGGGAAGTCTTTAATAGTCAACAATCACCACCAGATCACTGTCAGTGGCATCAGGAGTCGTGGCAGAGGTAAGTCAGTGATTTTCTACTACAGTATTAAAGACTCCCCCTGTATCCCAAGGCTTTCCTAGGGCAAATGAGAGCTCTTGGAAGCCCCAAAACCTAAAAGAGGTTGGGGGGGAATATAAATTAAATTATTCCATCATTCATCCAATCTGGGCTACACTACACGAGTTATTTTGCCCAGTGTCTGTTCCACATATCCCACCCCTCCCCTCAGGTCCACAGTTCCCCACTTTTTCACTAGATACTGCTGTCCCTCTCTCATCTTCTTCTATCTTATAGAAAATAAAACAATAAATATGCCAGAATATGAGCTGTTGACGTCCCGTATAGTTCTTCTCTGTTCCTGTGCGCACTGTGCTGTGTACGCTCTCAGCTTCAAATGTTTCAAATGTCAACCTCTCAATCCCACTATAGGGCTGACGATGTGTCATGAGTGCGCCCGAAGATCTGGACCCAGAAGGGTTAATTGTGGCTGAGGAGAATGTGGAGAGATTGGAAACAGCTGAGCAGCCTCCAGGTTCTCCCTCCACAGCAGACAGGCTTTGGGGCAGGCTTCGGAAAAGACTCAGGGAAAGAAGAGCAGAGGATCGCTCTAAAGCTTTCCACAGGGACCTGCGTTCACCTAGCCCTGAGTACTAGCAGAATAGAGAGCGTTCCAACAGCTTAGGGAGCTGCTTTAGGATAAAACGAGCTTCAGTGAAGCAAGAAACTTCGTGGAAGCAAGGAGTCAACATCTTGGCTGGCATCCACGTCTCTTGTTCCTGAACCCTGGACCTTGACCCTGGACTTGCACTGGTATTGAACTTTGGCCCTTGGCCCTGGACTACGTACTCTGAACTCTGGACTCTGGACTCTGACTGTGTATCTGACCCTGGACTTTGACTTTGGACTGCACTCTGTAAGTTTGTTTTGGAACTCTGGTTTGCATTCTTGGTATCTCTGACCCTGGACTGGTTTATTGGACTTCGGCTATTGTAAACCCCGGGAACGTGACACGATGGCCCTTGCCAATAGTCTACAAACAAATCTACATTGTTTCAGCTTTCCACATTCACCTTAGCTTATTCTTTGCTATCACATACGTTGCATTACCATATTGCAAGATGGAAACCAAACAATTGGTTGGGCTTGTTATGCCATCATGCTGCTACATCTCTTCCAGCATCTGAAGGCAGGAGCTCATCAAATATTGTAATTCTGGAATGCCATAAGTGGAGTTTGAGTATTGGTGAATTGAAAGGTGAACATCGACAGCCATGTCATAATAGTGTCATAAGTATCTTCCAGCCAAAAACATGTCTACTTTCTTTGCAAAACACAATGCAAACACAATCCGCAGCTAGAAAATGAGCATCATGAGAAGGAGGAGATAATAATTATCACCCCACTTAGTGCTTTTATATCAATTCTGTATACTGCTGGTTTTTTCATGCATTTGGCTTGAAAAAAAACAGAATAAGTGATGCACCAGCTATATAATGAAAATTCACCAACAGTGCCCAGCAAAAATGACAGAAGAAACAGTGATAAAGAGCATGTATGGATCCCTTCACATATGTGTGTTGAACAGTGCTTGTATTAGAGAGGCAGAGTCATTGTAGAGAGCAAATAGCCTCAAATCCTTTCATCAGCTCTGATCCTTAAAAGCTCAGGAACAGAAGGGACTATACAGAGGATTCAACAGAATAGCCTTATCACTATAGAAAAAGTTCCACGT
The DNA here is from genome assembly GCF_051106095.1 of Pogona vitticeps. Taxonomy (NCBI): domain Eukaryota; kingdom Metazoa; phylum Chordata; class Lepidosauria; order Squamata; family Agamidae; genus Pogona; species Pogona vitticeps. Next base: position 295,091,284 of record NC_135783.1, on the reverse strand, counting down.
TACAGATGAGGACACAGAGGAAGGTCAGCTGGTCTTACTTGTTTATTCTGAAGTTAAAATAGAGTCTCAAGATCATTACAGTTATCCAGCATACTTTCTCACGGAATTTGTAGCAGTTACCATTTTTTGAGAAATTCATTGCTTTATTACAGTTGTATATCAGGTGTTTATGATTCCTCTTACTGATTTTCCCAAGTATAATCACATTTCTCTTCAGAATCATGGTCAGCAGAGAGAGAATCACACCACTTTGTACTGGTTGCAAAATTCAGCATCCCAAGAATTTCAGATTATGTTTTGTAAAGTATGTGTCTTGTATATATAACAAATACAGCTTAAAATCTAATCTAATGATATCTCAGAAGCTAGGGCTGAAATGATCTAAGAGTTCAGACTTAAGAACCTTGCATAGTTTCATATTTTCTCATGATCAACAGGCACAGATTAAAGTATGCTATTTGCATCGTTCAGATTTTCTTATCACAGGCACTATTATCTTATGCAGAAACTTGATGTATTCATTAAGATAGGATACACCAGCCTAATCATACCCTGAACTTCACGAAATAAATCATCTGTTGCCAGGTCAATTATTCCCTATAGTTTAATACCTTAAATCCAATTGTTACTCCCAGGGCCGGACTGGCCATCGGGCAGTTCTGGCAAATGCCAGAAGGGCCGATGGTCTGAATGGCCGGTTCCTGCCGTCGGCCGGTTCCTGCCTCAGCGCGGAGGCGCTGGCAAAGCCTCCGGAGGGAGGCGGCCTTGGGTGGGCGGCCGGGGCTGGCTGCGGAGGGTGTGGCCTCTCCTGGGGAGCGGAGGGCAGCCCGCCCTGCAGACAGGCTCCGGACAAGGCGGGGGCAGCAGCAGCCGCCGCCGCCGCGGCAACAGCAGACGGGGCGAGGCGAGGCGAGGCGCGGCGAGGGAGAAGGCCAGCAGGAGCGGCGGATGAGCGGCACAGGATGCGAGCGGCACCGCACCCGATTTCCCCCGCCGAGGGCGCCCGCCCGCCTGCGCCCCCCATGGCCTCCCTGCCGCCGCCGCTGCCGCCGCCGCTGGTCGCCTTGGCAGATAACTTTCAGCAGATAATAGCTTTTCAGCATAAAACCTCTTGCCTTAGAGAACATTTTGATGAGAATTTCCCACTTTATCAGAACCCGTTAAAGGAACAGATACAAGCCCCAGAAAGAGTAATTATATTTTTCAGGTACACAGTGCTAATGTCGTAGGAAATTCTTACTGACTTCTGGGTAAGGTACATTTAAAATGAGGGGTTTGACTTTTTTTACCTACTGGACCAGAGCAAAGGTGAAATTGACGAGGGGACCGAGGAAAAACTCCTTTTTTATTTCCCTCCACCTACGATTACCTCCTCCCCATTCCTCCCTAAGAACTGACGACCCCTATTTGCGGGTCACTTCTTCAGCTTAAAGTTGGGCGAAGCTCTCGAGAAACTGTGAGGGGAAGCTGCTCCTTGCTTCCTTCTCCCCTTTCTGGCCACCACCGTATTTTTTTCCTGGGGGGGGTGCCTTTCTCTTTAAATGTGATATAACCCACTCGCTACTGTCCCTTTAAAAAAGACAAGCTGAAAAAGCTTTGTAAGCGCTGATTGGATGCCTATTTGGATAGATCCTTAGAGGGGACTAGAAACTTCGCCTGGGTTAATTTTTTTTAACTGTGCTGTTCCAATAAACAAGTAACACCCCTCCCCCTTACATGCCGATCACCAAACAATTAAAGGCTAGGTCAGTGTCCTGGGGAAAAAACAGTGGAAGAAGGCAAACTGAACCGGAAGTTAATATAAACTACAAGCGTGCACACGCCCATTAAAGTTCAGGAATATTGTTCAAAGGTGCGTATTTTTAAAAAGGGCGGCAGCGGCAGAGTCTCCTGAATGTAGCAAAGTCCCGTTAGTGATATCATGTATATGTACCTTTAGAAGGTGCTGCATTTGGGGAATAACGTCCGTCCCTTAGTTCCTTCCTTCCCTCCTACCCCCTTTCTCAAGAAAACAAAGCTTTTTTACTCGCTTTGATTTAATCTGTGCTTTGCATACCTACTGAGGCTTCTGAGGAAAGGTAGCATTCAAAGGGCTGGAGAGCAGTTCGTCTGCTGTGGAAACTCTGAAGTTTTAAATAAGATTAATTTTTTTTACGGTAGGTTCCCTGGAATTCATTGTAAGGCAAAGGCACTCGTAGAAGAGGGGAGATTTCAGCCTTCAAAAAGTCAAACATATACATATTTAAGGTTTCTGTGAGCAGTTGGTAATTAAACCAGCTATACAGCTCCTGTTGGCTTCAAACTTACTTAAAGTGGCAGGGCTAGTAGCCTTATCACTTAGGTTGCACCAGAAAGGCCCCTTTGTTTTCCTTGTATTTGCATATTATTATCAGCATTATTTGCATTAGTTTAGGTTGCCTGATGTAGATGGCTAACATTCAGATACACTCTAAAAAGAAATATATTTTGCTCAAATTTAGATACAGTACTCAGTAAAATGAATCAGATCAATTCAGCCATATTAAAAGCCATCTCTTGTCTTTCTACCTACATTAAAAAATCAGTATTTAAAACAGAGCACTTTTATATTATTTAATTGTATGGTAAGCGAAGACAGAGGGTAACAGAAATGCGGCCATACGAGTTCTCTTATAGCAGTGAAGAATTCTGTGGTACCATAAACATAATGCATTTTATTGTGATATAAACTGTTTTGCACTTGAGCCAATTTTCTTTATTGTAGGTATGAAATGGACATAAAGTGAATGTTTTTTTTCTTGTGACAATAATTGTGCTGCTTCTTAACAGTGACTTTTTCAGAGAGGACATCAAATATGTTGCTGTATTACATTTGAAACTTAAGTAGGGATAGCTTTATCATTTTTCTTATGTAGATGTAACATTTTAGTTACTTCTGTAGTTACTGTGGTGCGGCCTCATTAAATGGTAGAAAATAAATTTCACATGTTTGAGGCGCTGGCTCATGTTCCAAAGTTAGATTTTAAGATGAAGATGAGCTGGACAGAAGGAGAGTGTGCCTTATGCTCCAGCCCAGCCATGTTCAGGGTTGTTCTTGTTTTGTTCTAGGTAACAAAGGACAACTTTTGACAATTTTTGAAAAGATGGGAAAGTAAAGTGTTGGCTGTTTTTTAAAAAGGCATAACTGTAATGCAACTGACTACAGTATTGGGGGCTTGAGATCATCACTGTAACTAATTACTTTTTAAAGTAACATTCCTATTCCAGAACTCCATTCCCCTTCTCATCTGCATATCGGAGGCTGTTGATATTTCTTCTGGAAATCTTAATTCCGGTTTGGGATTCCTCCAGTCCAGCCTTTTGCATGATGTATTCTGCATATAAGTTAAATGAGCAGGGGGACAATATACAGCCTTGCCGTACCCCTTTCCCAATTTTGAACCAATCAGTTGTTCCATATCCAGTTCTAACTGTTGCTTCCTGTCCCACATATAGGTTTCTCAGGAGGTAGATAAGGTGGTCAGGCACTCCCATTTCTTTAAGAACTTGCCATAGTTTGCTGTGGTCCACACAGTCAAAGGCTTTTGCATAGTCAAGGAAGCAGTGGAAAGTTCTTGAGCCGAGCCTTTTGTTCCTGGTGGAAGTGTTGATGTAGGAGGATCTGCTACTTATGGCTTGTTCACATTGAACATTTTGTTGCAGTTATGTTTAATGCTCTAATGTTTCAATACATTAAAATAGCTATAAGATCTCACATTGTACTGTTGGTGTTTTTTGTTTAGAGAGCACTAGCATTGACAAATTTAAACATTAAATTTTAATTCCACTTTTTGTTAAACGTGATGATTTTATAGGTTTAGATTTCCTGATGCTCCTTGTTATTTATACAACCAGGGCAATGATTGGAATAGGGAGAACTCGTAAGCATGTACCAATACCACTATACCAGCAACGCCCTTTCAGCGCACCACAATATCGTGAATGGAGCCCACAACAGGTGGGCCTGTGTCCCCACAGCCGGTGGGCCTGTGTGCTCTAAATGCCAGGGCCGATTTTTGGTCCCAGTCCGGCCCTGGTTACTCCTAACCAGAACATCCCCAGTCAATCCAAGCTGATCTACCATCCAATAATTGAATAAATGTGTTTACTTAAGCCAATAATACCATAACTGCCATTGGCCAATTCACCTCCATTCAAACAACATGTCAGCTATCTACGAAATTCCCCATGGTGCTTACTCCTTCCCCAGTATCGGTAATTATAGATACTATTTTAAAACAGTGGTTATTTCTGTCAGCCTAATTTAGCTGGGTTGAGAATCAAATTTCTTTATCAGAGTACTATGTACCTGCAGACATCATTTAACTTTTAGCTAGAGATATTTTTTAAAAGTATATTGCATTTTTCCTTAGCCAGGAATATTTAAATGGAAAGCATATGCTGAATGTATCATTCCTCCATCCAGTTCAGCTGTAGATTCCAAAGAGCTATCTCCTTTTTATTATCTCAGTTTAGTTAAAAGAAAAAAATGTACTGTTATATCAAATCAACTGCAAGTCAAAGCTCATGTTTAGAGAAATGTGTCTTTCCTAGTCTAAAAACTTTTTCTTTCCAGCTGCATGACTTCAGAATAAGAGATACAAAGGATTCCATTGTTTGCATTCCAGTTATAACCAGATAACACATGTGCTTCTTGCAACATGATTTCATAATTATATCTTTTTTGCCACTTGAAAGAACACTCCTTCTACAAATAGACTTCTCTGAACATGTGTCTTGACCCCAAATCACCTTCCTGTGGAAACTTTTCCTGGCTTTTGGCAGGATGGAAACACAATACAGCTAATGGAAGAGATATATACAATTCCCAGTTGTGGGCTCACATATGCATGTTCACCCATTGGTAACTTCCACCTATGAATGCACCATCACTAACATATATTGCTGCAGGCAGAACTACATACAGTATGTCCTCATACCATTTCAAAACACAATGCAGTATACTGAGATATTTGGCAGCTGCTTGTCATCAGGTGTACAAGTGATCTTGTGCACAGAATTCAGGTGTGGTATATAAGGGCTGAAGACAACATCATAAACATCACAAGAATCCCACACCAGCTATACTTATTTTTTTACACACCCTATCCTTCCTATGATGTGTGCAACCACGCTGGGGATGTGTACAAAGCACATTCTTGTACCTAGCAAGCCTATTATTACACTATTCTGGCGGGACCCATAGATACTGTATTTCTTATCTAAATTGTAGTCACACCTTTATTACTGCAGAGATAGAACAAATCTCTGACAAATGGCAGAGAAACAGGCATATTAAGCTTGTAACTGTAAAGAGCATGGAGAATGGTTGTTGTGAGTTTTTCGGACTCTTTGGCCCGAAAAAGGGTCTAAAGAATTTGGCATGTGCCAAATAAATTTTGTTAGTCTTTCATGTACCACAAGACTCTTTGGTGCTTTTAGAAATTTCTGATGAGGAACTGAAACATGGTGAGAACCGAAGAGAGATGGCCAGTCAAAAGTTCCCTTAAGGTCTGGTACAAGGCTCCCGTTCTCTCTTCCGGCCTCAGTTCCCTGCTTGTGAAAAGGGTCAGGCTTTTTACTGAATCGTCACGGGGGACACAATGGAAGAGTTAAGGGTATTTTGCAAGCCAGGTACGCTATCAAAGGGGAAACAGCTGGTCGCGGCAAGGGCACGTCCGGACCGCTGGAAAGCGTGACACAAAGCCAGCCGAACCACGGAATATCCGGGGGAAGCCCAGGGACACCGCGACGGCTCTAGCGCTGCCGATCAGTATCATCCAGCATCGAGCCGAGCTCCGCTCCCGAGGCGCCGGAGAACAGCCGAAGCCATTCAGAAGGTAGACCGAAAAGGGCGGGCACGTTGGAGCCCCTTTCGACTCCAGCCAAGCCGGCTCACTGGCTCCGGGACAGGCGGACACACGCGGCTGCGGACGAGTCGCCGGGGGGGGGGGGGCGTAGGATTTCCCGGGAGGCGCAAGCGAGAAGGCGCGCCTCCGCCGGCTTAGCCCCAGCGGCCCGATCCACCTGCCCGTCGGTCGGTCGGGATGCAACTCAGCATCCTCCTCCTCCTCCCCGGGCCGGCGGGGGGCGTGGCGGGTGGGCAGCGCCGCCGCCGCGCGGAGACAGGAAGGTGCCCCGCCGGAGCGCTCCCAAAAAGCAGGATCCGGCCCGAAGAGGCAGCCGCCCGGGCCGGGTGCGTCGCTGGTTCGCCTTCCGCCGCCCAGCCAAGCACCTCCCAGCCTCTTCCTTCCCGCTCGACTGCGGGCTGAGCTCGCCGCTTTCCGCCCGGGCTGGGTGCCTGCCTGCCCGGCCGCCCCTCCCCGCGGGCTGCCCTGCGAGCAACTTCCCCGGGAGCCGGGAGTTCCACCGGGTCGCCTCTCTCGGGGGAATCCCAAGCGGGCGCCGGGCGGCATCGGCACCCCCTCCCCGCAAACCCTTTTACAGGAAAGAGGCCTCTGCGGATGCACCTACCGGGGCGATCGAGGAGCAGCAAGGAGGGCTCCGGCGCAGGTGCTCGCTGGCAGCGATGCGGCTTGGCTCGGCTCAGCAGCCGAGCCTCCTCCCACTCGCCTCCATGGAGAGACCCCGGGTCGCTTCTGCTAGCGGTGGAAGAAGTGCTGCTGCCGTTGCCGCCGCCGCCGCCTCCGGAGGAGATCAAATGAGCCCGTAAAAGGGACCCATAGTTGGATGCGGTTGCCAACTGCACATGCTCTCTCCTGACAGCCGGCCTCCCCAACCCCCGCCCCTTCATCGCTTAACTCTTCCGCTCCTGCGCCAGCCAGCGGCCAGCCAGGGCGGCGCAGGGAAGGGCCGCGCAGCGAGGGGGGGGGGGGACGTCTGGTCCTCAAGCCAGGCTGGGCTCCCACGCCTCGCCGCTGACCCTGGCCCCCTCAGCCCGGGCTGCCCGAGGGCCAGGGTTGGCGAGGCACACAGCCCTCTCCCCCCCCACACACACCACCCCGCGGGGTGAATAAGGCACCTGAACAAATGGCAAGCCGCGACTTCCCTTCAGCCGGTAATCGCCGGCATAGGCAGGGATCGGGGAACCGGAGGCCCAGCCCGGAGGAAGGGCCTGCTGCCCCTCCGCCTAAGTGTACCAGGAAGCCCAACCAGGAACACTTCTTCTGATGGGCTTGGCTTCTATGCAGGAAGGTGTAGAAAGGAACAAAAAGGAAACTGATCATTTCCAGGTCTAGCAGCTTTTATAAATACATACAGTCATGTGAAAAAGAAAGTACACCCTCTCTGAATTCTATGGTTTTAGGCAGGAGGACATTATAAAAATCATTTGGTCCTTAGCAGGTCTGAAAATTAGATAGATACAACCTCATGAACAACAACACATGACATATTACACGATGTCCTGTTTCATTTTATAAAAAGCCAAAAATGGAGAAGCCATGTGCAAAAAACTAAGTACTGTACAGCACACTCTTACTGCCTCCATTGGAATTAAGAAGCTAAATAGTAGCCAGGTGCTGCTAACCAAATGCCCATGAGTAATTTGATCATCAGCTAGTGTGACCACCTCTATAAAACTCAAACGTTTTTGCGTTTTGCTGGTCTGGAGCATTCAGGTGTGTGTTAACATAATGCCAAAGAGGAAACACATCAGCAGGCGCCCAGAGTGGTCGGAAGACCAGATGGGCAGGGTATAAATTAAATAAATAAATAAAAATAAATAAATAAATCATAGAGAAACAATTGTTGCTGTCCATCAATTTTGGGAAGGTTAGAAGGCCATTTCCAAACAATTTGAAGTCTGTCATTCTACAGTGAGGAAGATTGTTCACAAGTGAAAAACATTCAAGACAGTTGAGTCGACCATGAACAACTCTGTATACTAATGTATTCTAGAGTCCAATGTGAAGCCATCTGTTCAACAGCTAAAGCCTGGTCAAAACTGGGTCATGCAGCAGTACTATGATCCCAAACACATCAGCAAATCTACAACAGAATGACTGAAAAAGAAAAGACTCAATGCTTTGTAATGTCCCAGTCAAAGTCCAGACCTCATCCTGACTTAAATGCCATGGTGGACCTTAAGAGAGCTGTGCATAAACAAATACTCATAAATCTCAATAAATTAAAGCAATATTGTAAAGAAAAGTGGGTCACAATTCCTCCACAATGATGAGAGAAACGGATAAAAAATCATACAGGAAGCAATTACTTCAAGTTATAGCTGCTAAAGGTGATTCTACAAGTGATTGAATAATAAGGTATACTTAGTTTTTCACACATGGCTTCTCCATTTTGGCATTTTTTTCAAAAAGTCATGACACAATGTAATATGTCATGTGTTGCTGTTCATTTGAGGTCATATTTACCTAAATTTCAAACCTGCTAAGGATCAGATGATTTTTATTATGTCCTGATACATAATTCAAAGAGTGTGTACTTTCTTTTTCACATGACTGTAAGGTCATATACTCAGTGGTTCCCAACCTTGGGTTCCCAGATGTTCTTCGACTACAACTCCCAGAAGCCCTTCACCACTACAGTGGACCCTTACTTACAGATGTCTTGACTTACAGACTTTTTGAGTTACAGACTTCTCTGGCCACAAAATTTAGGTTTGACTTGCAGCCTGAGAATTGACTTACAGACCAGAAAAAAACCAAAATGGAACAAAAACGGCCTGTTACGGGATTAATCGGTTTTCAATGCACTGTAGGTCAATGGAGACTTGACCTACAGACTTTTTGACTTGAGAACCGCCTTCCAATACAGATTAAGTTCTCAAGTCAAGACCCCACTTTAGCTGTACTGGACAGGATGTATAGGAGTTCTAGTCCAATAACATCTGGAGACCAAAGGTTGGGAACCACTGGTCTCTATCAATAAAATGTTGGATTATGACCTGTGGTGATGAGATTTACTGGGTGACCCATTTCCCATGGCACAGGAGAGCAAGGGAGCAGTGGATGCTTCCTTGATCTCACTGGAGGGAAAGCAGGATAGAACTGCTAGAAACAAATACGACTATCTGCAGAGTTTGGGGAGTTATCTTTTGAGGACTACAACTCTCAGAAATCCCCTGGCCATGTTACCCTGGGAGCTGTTGTCCAAAAAGTAACTTTTCCAACCTCTGCCTATGTCTCTTCACATTTTAGGAGTCCAGAACAGAAATATTTGGTCTCTGGGCAGTCAAGCTTGTGGAGGATGATAAACGAAATCCCCTAGATTCCCAGGAGTCCAGTGTTTCTGCCCTAGGGCACAACCTATTGGAAAAGTTCCTTTGGCCTCAACATGAGACCATGAGCTCAGCCCCCAGACAGATTTGTTTTCTTGTACTCCTCTTTTCATTTCAGTGAAGCACTTTCTCAGTGGATTGAGTTCCCAGCAATTTTATCCTGCAAGAACATTTTGCCAGTATTCTTATCAATATAGGCAACTTGCGGCTGGGGTGTGCTTGTGCCTTCACACAAACACACACCCAAATGTTGGGTTGATCCACCATTCATTGGCTAGACCATTAGATGCCAAGCAGTTATTTTAAAATAAGATAGTTGCTTCTTAATGGGACACTATGATCATTGACCAGGATAAATGGAGGACGGCTGCCTTTCCCCTTATATGTGCTCAGCTGTAACTTAAATTCATTATCTAAACCACTGTTCCAGGTACTCCCACACATACTTCAGTGCTGGCTCCTCATCTATGGAATGTCTTTCTCAAGTAGGCTCACTTGATACATTTGTGGTTGTCTTTTTGGCACCAAAAGATCTTTTTATCTTCCTAGGCATTTTAAGAGTTATTTGTAATTTGTTTTTTTTATTTTATTTCATCAGTCTTATCTAACTGTTGGTTTTATTTTGTTATTACACATTGTATTCTTTTGAGTCTGTGCTGTCATCCAATATTGTGTGTATGTACATATAAATATCTCTTACTCCACTAAGAGAAATTTTGATTATTGTACAATCTAAAAGTTCAATAAAGAAGTCAATAAAGAAATTGAATTAGTGAAGCTCCCTTGTGCTGTGGCCAGAGCCTAACAGTAACTAGCTACAGTGGGGTCTTGATTTAAGAACGGCTTGAGTTAAGAACATTTTGACTTAAGAACCACTCTCATAGGAAAATATTGACTTACATACTTAGATTTGAGTTAAGAACTGAAAAAAACCCACGTGGGAGGCAGGGAAACTGCAAAATTTGAACTTTCAGTTAACTGTTGGCTAGTGAAAAGGGTGCCTGCCTGCTTCCTCACTCCTCCCAGCGTTTAGAGAGTGGATTGGGAGACAGTCTTCAGACTGCCTGGTACTGTACTGCCTGGACTGTATTTTCCCTGCCTTCCCTGAACCTTTCTTGACCTAAGAAAAAAAGAAACAAAATATCCCCCTCTAGTGGTCGAAGGTGGAATAGCAGCTTCCCATTAGTTTCTATGGACGGAAAAGAGCAGATACGGATCAAATGGTTTTCAATGCATTCCTATGGGAAATGCAGATTTGACCTGAGAACTTTTTGACTTGAGAACCGCCTTCCAATACGGATTAAGTTCTCAAGTCAAGACCCCACTGTATAAATAATGTTATTTCTCATTTATTATCTTCTCAAATAATATTATGTTTCAGTTATATTATATTAGAATAGTAACTTAATGGGGCATATATTCATTCTTTTTGACAACTCAGAACTTATCTACATGAGCTCAATTGGAAAAGGTTGGATTGAGCGAAATAGAGTTGTATACGGTCAGTTATGTCATTTGGTGTAATTCTCGCATCCAAATGGCATACATGCCTCAAGTTACTGTAATCTGGTCCAACTCCTTTAAAAGACTGGGGGAGGGGACCTTGATCCTTCCCCTTTCAGTCTCATCCCACTTCCATGAAGAAGACTTCAATTTTCATTTTTTAAAAATATGATACAGCACATTAGTAGTGCCTTAACTGGTATAAAACTTTTTGGTCCCTCCCTCTGGAGAAGTAGATGAAGGAAGTTTTTAATATCCCAATTTCCCCATATCATTAAGTAGTTAAGATGTCTGTTTAACCCACTAATGATATGGAGATATTGAAACCAGCTGGAAAATTAAAGAAAGATACTTGCCTTAGTTTAGTCCAAATGATCACAGTTTATGCTAATGAACGGAAGCAGAGCAATCATACCCACAACAAACAAGCAAGCCAACAAACAAAGGAATCAGCAGCTCTTAGCGGGGACTCAGAAAGGGGTGAGTAGGAATGCTTTGAGGATGGGGTGGTTCACTCCAGCACTTACATCACCTGATCACCAGAAAAAGGAGGGAATCAGACCAAACAGCAGGCCCCTGTCTGATTGCACCCTAATTTTTAGCATTATTTATAGTTACAGGGATATAGCTTCACTAAATGAAAGAGAAGGAATATGACATGACCACTGGCTTGTGCTGTGCTTCATGCTGCTGATTCAATTTTTTTTAAGTAGCTAGAAAAAACTAATACAGTATAATATTTTTGAAACTTAGAGAAATAAAAAGTGTTCGGCTTTTTTTAACTGCAGCAATAATAGTGACTAAGTAGGGGAGCTGCAACTATAATCACTAAAAGTAACCTCCCATGGTTTGGCTGTGACTAAAACTCAGCTAGTTATTCAAGCTGACTTTGGAAATTTTGTCTGTTTATTCCAATAAAAAATTAGGTTTACATTAGTTAGAGTAGTTAAAATGTAATCTTGTTCCTCAGTAGCTGCTCTGTTCTGATATGCAGTGACTAAAAATCCCATTGCTTTACAACATGCATTTTTGAAGTTAGAAATCTAATGCTATAAAGCTTTTTATTCAAACCATTTAAAATCAGAGCTTAAAGGTTTCCATGACAAAGCTTTCCCAGTGAGATGTCACAAGTCAAAATGTAATAAATGAGATTTGAAACCTGTCATCCTTTTTTCACAATAATTATCATGGATCAAGTGGCAGGTATTTGCTGAAAAGGAATGATTAGATAAACTCACTCTGTGCCAAAAGCATTATTATTATAACCTGTTATAGACTTGCAACAGTGACTTTATATGAATACAGTGCTCTTGCAAGCGGAAAGCTGTTTCCAATCCAGCCTTCTCTCCCAAGAGAGAACCCTCCTCCCAAGGACTGGAGGTTATTGAACAAAATTCAGACATGTAAGCCCCCATCTAAATCTATAGCATCACAGTCTAGAACCAGATTTACTTTCTCATCTGTGAGAACAAGACCCTTGTTTTCCTTATTTATTTAAAAGAACTTGCAGCTTTTTCTAAGTAGAATAGGAAATGTTAAGTGTACAGTTCTCATAAAAAAAACAAGCCAGTGTTATGGTGATTATGTTTAAGCTCATCCCTGTAGTGGGTAGGAAAAATGCCACCTGGCAGAGATGCCACCCAGAGGACGGGATGGGTAGTGGAGCATCCTGTGAATCCAAAAAGAACTAATTTGGGAGGGAGGCAGATAATTGTCAGCACCAAGGACAGATCATAAGGAGCTAGGCTCCTAGCTATGTGGTAGTTTTAAAATTGTGATGCAGTGCTACACACATAGTAGACTACAGCTGCTCAATGCTAGTGCAAGGAGGTCTGTGATCTTGGCTGCATCTTCCTGGAGAAGATTAGCTATCACCTCCTACCAAGTGAATCCTCTAGTCTTGACTTCTGTAATCCATTAAATTTCCTATGAATTATATGTCTGCAAAGACAGGGAGGTAAATCCAACAGTTATCCCAATTAGAGTAGATTTATTGAATGAATAGGATGTTTGAAGTCAACATTTTTGTAAGTTGCATTGGTTCAGTAGGTCTCTTCTAGCTGTAATTGACAATCAGGATTGTGCCCAAGATGTCAGGATTGAGGGACGGCAACATCTATCTGCCTTGTTTTCTCAAAATCCTATTAGCATTTTCATCCTGACCAGTTGGATTCTGCCCATATGGCGTGTGACACTACTTCTTCCCTACATTTTTTCATCTTTTTGTATGTAGCTAGTCAGAATCGAAAGGCTTGTACTCTTAGTACAGGAAGACAAATGTGATTTAGTAGGCATTTCAAAAAACTAGTAACTCATGACTGGAATTTATGGACTGAAGTGTACAATGTGTTCAAAAGGAACAGGCTAAACAGGAAAATAATGGTATTGTATGTAGTGGATATGTTGCACTATGAAGAGATCAGTGAGATGGCCCATAGGTCACTTGTATGAGGGATCTGCTGCAGACCTAACTAGACTGAGAATCTGAATGATGCTCTCCTAGATTCGATAACAAATATTTAAAGAGAAGAGATATAGTAATAATGGGAGACTTCAGTTACTCTGGTATCTGAGTAGAAACAGGGGAAACTTTGGGTGGAAAGCCTCCAATTACATCAGGGTTTAATTTCTAACTCTGCTGATGTCCATTATTAACCTACCTACCTACTTCTGTCTTTCTTTCCTGTCAAAGCTAAACCCATTCCTAGGGCTTTCTCTAGTCGCTATGAAAATGGCAGGTCTTAGCAAGCATTTAGACCTGTCTAGGAAGTGATGTATAGGTCTAGCTTCAGGTGACAAGGATGAGCCATAACATATTAACTTGTTGATGTTAATTTATTGAAAATGTATACAGTCTCTTGCAGGTGTATAAAAGCAAAATTCCTTGAAAATAACACACATAAATACTGTACACACACACACAAAAACACGTACCAGTGTCATACTTACCTTTATATAAATCTGTGATGTGAATTCTTTTGAATGCCTTCTGGTCATCACACTGCATAAATAACATAGAGCTGGGGGAAGTGCAGGAAATGACAACTGAAATGAGCAATGGCTTAGAACAACTTCTTAGTGTGGAAAAGTTGCTATTTTAGTTTCAGTTTAACCTAGTTTTAAAAAGTGAGCAAGAGGAAACATAACAAGAGCTATATAAAATTACACATGATGTGAAGAAAATGAATGGGGAGGTGTTGTTCCTTCATAACTCCTGGTACAGTATACTGAACTCAGGGAAAAGAACCTGGGAACAATCAATGAACATGAATGAAAGAAGATACAAGACAGATAAAACGATGCACTTCTTCACACAGTGCTAAACTGTGGAATTAACTGATTGATTGATTGATTGATTGATTGATTGATTGATTGATTGATTGATTGATTGATTGATTGATTGATTGATTGATTGATTGATTGATTGATATACCACCCATCTGGCAGCCAAGGCCACTCTGGGTGGTTCACAACAACTAACTAGAAAACAATAGAATAACAAAATAAGACAACATCAACAAATTAAACAGTGCAAAACACAATACCATAAAATACAGTGGAAGACATAATGAAATACAATACAATACATTACATACAGTACAATACACTGCCACAAGATACAGTGATGGCCATTGGCCATCAACATGGATAGCTTTAAAAGGTGATTTGACAGATGAATGGAGGAGGATGCTATCAATGGTTTTTAGTCACAATGGTTATATTCTGCCTCTTATAACTGAGCGAGTATGCCTCTCAATATTTGTTGTGAGGCAACAGCAGAGTAAGGATATTCTTGCTACTAGTAGGCTTCCCCACAGAGTATCTGATTAGCTCCTATTGGTATAGAATGCTGGACTAGGTAAGCCTTTGTGTGATCCAGAATGGCTCTTTATACATTGTTATAAATGAGACCTTCTCTCTCTTCTAAAAGACTATTCGGTTTTCAAAAAGGCAAATAATAGGATATTTAGTCTATCAGAAATGAATATTATGTCTTTGAAGACTAAAAAAAGGTGCTAAAGTGTTTCAGACAGAAAACTATGGTCTTTTAACACATGTCAGAAATGCCATCATAATAAGAATAGAGTTAAAGCTTTTGAACATAAATTTATCTCTCTTGGTTGCAATTATGAAGTGAAGATCTAATGTTCTTGTAGCTATTTGCTGAAAGAATACAAAATAATACATTTCTTTTTCTAGAATTATATAAGTCTGCAATGATGCATATCCCATTGTAGTCAACCTGATTTTCATAACATTCAAATTAGGCTGCCTAGTTCTGTGCTTATTGTGTATGGGAAAGGTACCTAAAAGAGCTAAGTGCATCAAATATCTATTGTGTTCGTGTCACAATATGTTCTGCTGCAGACAGCTCTGTGGAAGATCAATAAGTTGGGCTGTAATGTCTTATGACAGAAGTTTGGAGGATGAAAGGCAACTAATTGTTGCTTACTTTTGGCACAAACAAAGCAAAGTAATGAGTTTGCAGTCTTGTTAGTGTTTATAACATTAAATCATTACAAACTCAGCTATGTTTCAATTTCTTAAACTGAAATATGTCTCTTCCCCATATGAGCCTTCTTGGACTCTTAAGATCATCAGAAGGGGCCCTCCTCTCGGTCCCATTGCCATTGTAGATGCATTTCATGGGGACACGGAGCAGGGCCTTCTCTGTGGCAGCTCCCAAATTGTGGAATGCTCTCCCCCAGAAGATTAGATTGCCCCCTCCCTTTTATCCTTCCATTGACAGCTGAAGACACACATATTCAAGTAGACTTTTAACTTTAACATGGAACTTTTTAAGTCCCTGAATGCTGTTTATAGCTTTTAGCTTATTAGTTTGTTTTAAAGGTTAATGCTTTAAATTACTTGATATTCATACACACACACACACACACACACACACGTCGTTGTTTCGTCGTCGTTTAGTCGTGTCCGACTCTTCGTGACCCCATGGACCAGAGCACGCCAGGCCCTCCTATCTTCCACTGCCTCCCGGAGTTGTGTCAAATTCATGTTGGTTGCTTTGCAGACACTGTCCAGCCATCTCATCCTCGGTCGTCCCCTTCTTCTCTTGCCGTCACACTATTTCAAAATACAGAAGTACTGGACAACACCAGCAATCATTATGTTAGACTACATAGAGAAGCCATTGAAATCCACATACATCAGCGCAGCTTCAACAAAAAAGAAGAAAGTCCTGTCCTCTGAACATGCCAGCCACAGAGACTGGTGAAACATTAGGAAGAAAAACCTCCAGAATACCACCAAAAAGCCGGAAAAACCCTACAACAACCAGTTTCTCTGGTTTGTTGGCATCTTTTTAAAAGTGTGGTGTCCAGAACAGGGCACAGTACTCTAGATGAGGCCTCTGTTGTTTAGTCATGTCCTACTCTTCGTGACCCCATGGACCAGAGCATGCCAGGCCCTCCTGTCTTCCGCTGCCTCCCAGAGTTGGGTCAAATTCATATTGGTCACCGAGATGAGGCCTAACTAGTGCTAAAGAGAGGGGGACTACTGTTTCATGGGGTTTGGAGACTGTGAAGGATGCCCCATGTCACACCTGTCACTCATAGCTGGAGCTCATTTGCATAAGCCTATGAGAGAACAGGAGGGGCAGAGGCAGAGAGTCAGTTAAGTCAGTTAGAGAGGGAGAGTGAGTGAGAAGAGAAGGAGAGAAGTTTGCAGAGAGAGGGACAGTCAAAGAAAGAGTGAGAAGAACTGTAACTAATAAAGATAAGCTGGTTAAGGTGAATAAATAAAACAGGAGGTGATTGAATGTGTGGCAGAATATATGATGTTTCAGTGATTTTGATTCTATGAAATGAATAAACAACATCTGTGATCCTGAATTACCCTAATACCCTTTAAAAGAACAAGTTGTGATCCTGAATTACCCTAATACCCTTTAATAAACAAGTTCTGTTGTTGGCAGCCAGTGTCAGACTAAAGTCCTTTACAGCGTGGATAAAGAAATCCACTGGTGGCAGCAAAAGAGAGAGAAAACGTCACCAGCGTGAGCCCTTTGGGTTGAGAAAAAGCAACAGGGGCACAGGGTGAATGTAACAAGTGGTGTTCAGCAGCGGGATTCGAAAAAAGATTCCAATCAAGCCAAAATGTAAATTGAATTTTAATTTTTCTGGGTCAAGAGGGTCTACAAGTCAGAGATCAGGAGTGAAGAAGTGGGTAACTCGCTAGAGCTTGCGTTTGTGGAAAAGCTTAGTGGTGAGGCTTCTAAACTCAGATCTTGGGGGGAGACTAGGGATAGAGAATGACTCTGAAGAAAAATTCTGTTGAGGTTACCTCAGGATTTGAATAGACCTAACTCAGGATTTGAATAGGCTAACTCAGAATCCAAGGCTCTGAGAATTAAGGGAGTGCTTGTGAAGAAAAAGTAGGAGCGGGGTCAAATCAGGTCTGAGGTAATAAGAACAAGCAGAGGCTTGAAAAAAGGTCAGAAGTTGTAGTGTGTCTGGAGGCAAAAAGATTGTCTCAGACCAAGGAACAGCGTGGCTGGTGAAGTGCCAGAAAGAACAAGTGTAGCCATCCTAAGCTGCCAAGGGAGGAGCTATATAGTAACAGTAACTCAGAAAGGAAAAAGTATTTTAAACAGAGGCTTGACTATCTCTCTGCAATATAAACCAGCTCTTATCTAAGTAAATGCTCATACAAATGGCACCTAAAAGAAGTCAAAAGCCAGGGATGGAAAAAAGCCAATTGATCCTGAAGAGGCATAACAAGGCTTATTACCTCAGGAAGAGGATGGAGTCCCTATATCTGCAGAACAGGAGGAAACCCAGGAGGGTGCCTCAGCGAGAGAAGGTGAGCTAAGCTCCCAAGAGTTTGAAAAATGGATATTACTACAAGAATTTAAATTAAAGGAACTAGAAATCAAAGCCAGAGCTGAGGAAAGACGAAAGGAGATGGAATTTCAAATATAAATAAGTGGGGATTTAGCTGATTTGTATTCACAAATGCCCCTAGATCAAGCCAGAGACTGTCAGGCTTACAGAAAAATGGTTTATTCGCGGTATGGAATCAATGCAGAACACCTGCGATGAAAATTTCGCACCCTGACCAAAAAGCCTGATGAATCTTATTCCCAATTAGGGGCAAAATTAGTTCAATGCTTGGAGAAATGGATGGAGCAGGAGAATGTCACGTCTCTAGAACAAATGAAAAATGTAATAGGGCTGGAGCAATTTTATTCTGTCCTAGCTGGTGATTTAAGATATTTAGTGAGAGACAAAAATCCTAAAAAATTAGATATGTTGTGTACAGCAGAAGGGAGCTACCACAGAGACAGTTGAAATGGTCGCCATAGCAACCCCAGTAATAGCGAGAGCAAAGAGTCAAGAACAGGAGCCTCCTTTAGTGAGGGTAGTGCAATGCTATTTGATAGAAAGTAACCAAGAGCTTCTTTGCAGCTCTGGTGATGTTATTTATGTGAATGATAATAAGTATCTTGCATTAAAAGGCTCTTGCTCTCAAATCACCCAGACACAATCCTAAAGAAAGCATGTTAGAGAATGAAAATATTTCTATCAAAAGGATTGGAACTGAATTAGTGACATTGCAAATGGCTAAAATTTTAATAAAATATAAGAGGTGGAAGGGAAGTTGGAAAGTGGCCATATCTGACCAAATTCCTGCCCCATGCTTAATAGGACTGGATCTATCTGAGCATGTGAAGAGTGTTTTAGTAACAACTTGCTCCCAGGGAGGGCAAAGTGAAGCCCCTAAGGAAAAATATGAAAACCTTGCTGAAATAATAGAAGGGAATGAAACAGCTGATCTAGTCACTATGAGGAATCCTCATAATAACAGAGACTATACTTTTGTTAATGCAGTGTAACATAGCTTTGGCCTCTTTTGCAGCCACATCACACTGTTGGTTCATATTCAGCTTTTGATATACAACAATTCCAAGATCCTTCTCACATATAGTTACTACTGAGCTAAGTATCCCCCATACTGTAACGGTGCATTTGGTGTTTTTTCTCAGGAGGTTTAGAACTTTGCACTTTTCCCTGTTAAATTTTATTATTTTATTTATGGCTCAGTGCTCAAGCCTATCAAGATATTTTTGAGTTCTGTTCTAGTCTTCCAAGGTATTAGCTATTCCACCCAATTTTGTGTCATATGAAAATTATAAGTATTCCCTGAACTCCCTCATCCAAGTCATCGATAAAAATGTTGAATAGTACCAAGCCCCAGGATTGAACCTTGTGGTATCCCACTTGTTACCTTCTCACAATTTGAGAAGGAGCTATCAATAAGCATTTTCAGAGTATGATTCTGTGACCAATTGTGTATCCACCTGACAATTGTTCTATCTAGCCCACACCTAGTTAGCTTGCTAATCAGAATATCATGGGGCACTTTGTCAAAGGCTTTTGGACTACAACTCCCACAGTTTCTGCCCATTGGCCATCCTAGCAGGGAGTGATGGGTGCTCAACAACATCTGGAAAGTCACAGGTACCCCACCCTTGCACTGTGAGTCAGACTAAACTGGAGAAACCTCTTAGTCCTCACCCACAATATACGACAGTGATTTGGAGTCTTCACACATAACAGTATTGCTAACGCCTCCATTCTATATAGGTCAGTCTTAACTATCTAAGGTGTGCTTGAACATATAGGCTTTGTTTTTTCATTCTGGTCTTACTGGGGTAATAGGCAGATAGACAGGTAAAACAGAGCTTAGAAGTAACTCATTAAAACAAGCTACTTCTAATTGGTGAGTTCCTCAATAATAAAACCACAACTAAATTATATTACAGTACAGTAGTAACTTGATGGGGGTTAACTTCATTCCCTTTCCAGTGTATTTAACTTTTATAGTTACATGGGTATGGCCTTACTAAATAGTGATGGGAGAACATCACATAATTCCAAGTGCTGCCTTGTATAATAACTTTGCTGCATTCAGATTGTTTTTTCTTAAAACATAACTGTTATTTTTAGTATTTCAGGGGTTCGGCCTCACTAAATGTTAGTAGAGAAATAACACATGGTTCATAGCATGCCTTGTGCTGTGCCTTGTGATTCCACATTTATTTTTCAAAGTATTTAGATATTTTTAGACCTGAGCAATGAACAGAGATATATCTTAATATTTAGAATTATAATTATAACTAATCTTATCTGGGGCTTGGAGCTTTAATGTTAACTTTCTTTTTTGAAGTAAAATTCCAGGTTCTGAGCTAGATAAACTCACAGATAAGAAAACCAGCAGAACAGACTGAATCAGCAACTCAGGAAGATACAGTTTGTACTGGACAAGCAGAATTAAACCAAAGAACAACAAGCATTTGTACAGCTCCAGCATTTGTTCCTCTGTATACCTAATTGTATACAAAGGAACAAATACTGGACCATAAGGAAGGCTGACCACCGAAAAATTGATGCTTTTGAATTATGGTGCTGGAGGAGGCTCCTGAGAGTCCCCTGGACTGCAAGGAGAACAAACCTATCCATTTTGAAATCAACTCAGAGTGCTCACTGGAAGGACAGATCCTGAAGTTGAGGCTCCAATGCTTTGGCCATTTCATGAGAAGA
Source organism: Pogona vitticeps (assembly GCF_051106095.1). Lineage (NCBI taxonomy): Eukaryota > Metazoa > Chordata > Lepidosauria > Squamata > Agamidae > Pogona > Pogona vitticeps. The sequence continues at coordinate 295,071,001 of NC_135783.1, read as the reverse complement.
GAAGACTCCCTGGAAGAGACCCTGATGTTGGGAAAGAGTGAGGGCAAGAGGGACGACAGAGGATGAGATGGCTTGACAGTGTCATCAAAGCTACCAACATGAATTTGACCCAACTCCGGGAGGCAGTGGAAGACAGGAGGGCCTGGAGTGCTCTGGTCCATGGGGTCACAAAGACTCAGTCACGACTAAATGACTTGTTGTAAGCCGCCTAGAGTAGTCCTCGCGACTAGATAGGCGGGATATAAATAAAATAAATAATAATAAAATAATAATAAACTACAGCAATGCCTAATTGTGTGCTCATGATATTGATATTTTTTCTTTATCCACAGAACACAAGGCTTAAATTGATACCAGCAGTGACAAAAAGTGACAAAAATCATGGCTTTTTAGGATTTTGTAAAAAACATTTCCTATAGATTGGTTTCATTTTGTACCAGGGATTGGGACTTGAGTTGTGAGACTCACTGTTGAGTCTGATTTAATTCAGACCAGTAACTCAACTTGGATTTGACTCAAGTTTTTTTTTTCAGTGATCAGACGCATCTGGTGACTTGGATGCATTTTTCTGAGTCGCATTGTGAAGTTCGGCCCGCCATGGAACTCATCCCTACCAATGCTCAGATGATTGGCCTCTCTACCTACTCCTGCCACCCCTGCTGCCACACACCCCTCTGCAGTCCCCTTACCACCACACCCACGCACCCAGCTGCCACCCAGCTGATAGGCCTCCCTACCTGCTCCTGCCACTGCTGCACCATCTTCCTGCTGTCTGCACAGGCCTGGAAGGGAGCGCAGCAGAAGTGGTGGTGGCGGCAGGAGCAGATATGGAAACCTATCAGTTGGGCAGTGGCAGTGGTGTGGCAGGTGGGCACAGCAGTGCGGAGCAGCAGCAGCAGGTAGGGAGGCCTATCAGCTGAGCAGTGGCAGGGTGGCACAGTGGCAGCAATGGGGGGCACAACAGCAGGGCAGGTAGTAAGACCAGGTAGGGAGACCTATCAACTGGACAGTGACATTGGGGGTCTAGCAGTGGGGAGGTCAGCAGCGGTGGGGGCACAGCAGTGACGGGGTAGCAGGAGCAGGTAGGGAAGCCTGTCAGCTGGGCAGGTGCAGGGACAACATGGCAGGGATGGACATGGTGGAAGGGGGCATGGCAGCAAGGGGGTGTGGCGATGGTGGAGCAGCAGGGGCAGGTAGGGAGGCCGATCAACTGGGCAGCAGGGGGTGACAGCAGCAGCAGGGGCAGCAGAGCAAAAGCCTCAAGACTTGGACTTGAGCCTCAGGACGTGGGCCCAAAGACTAGGCCTGGGACTTGGGACTCAGACAGGAAGTCTTGCCAACATCCCTGCTTTGCACTGATGTGGAGTTCAGGCATCAACCCTTCTTGGGTTGGAAACTTTCAGCATGAGTGCTGTGGCGGAATGCCCACGTCACTCCTGTTCATCATATGGAGCTCAATTTATTTATTTATTTATTTATTTATTTATTTATTTATTTATTTATTTATTTATTTATTTATTTATTTATTTATTTATTTATTTATTTATTTAATATCCCGCCTATCTAGTCAGCTCAGGACCACTCTAGGTGGCTAACAAACAAAGAATAATAAAAGTAAACATATATAAAACAGCATAAATAATAAAAACTTTGCAAAAGTAGAAAACAGTGGAAAGGGGAAGGAAAGGAACGTCAGGAATTGTCTGGCGGGAAGGCCTGGCGGAACATCCATGTCTTCAATTGATTTTTGAAGATACCCAGCGAGGGAGCCCCGTGAATCCCAGGAGGTAGATTATTCCAGAGGTGAGGAGCCACCACCGAGAAGGCCCGATTTCTTGTCTTCTCCTTCCGGGCCTCCCTCGGCGTTAGGCTCCTCAACCTCACCTCCTGGCTCTCACGAGTGACACGGGTAGATCTTGGTGGGAACCTATGATAGGACAGGAGGGGCGGAGTTAGAGAGCTAGGGTGGAGTTAGAGGGACAGCTAAAGAGAGGAGATAGGGAATGGGAGAGTTAGGACATTGAACTGAGATAGTTAGGGCAGAGATTGGAAAGTTGGAGTGTTATAGAGAATAAGAAAGAGTTAAAAGGTATAGAGAATAGATGGATGATTAAAGAACATTGTTGAAGAGGTTACTGTGAATAAAAACACATACAAATAAACGTGTAACCAAAACAATTTAATGAATGATCCTCAACATCTGTGATTTACATACTAACTAAATGATCAATAAACCTGTTATATTGGCAGCACGTGTCTGAGATATATTTGGTATATTGTAGACTAGATCCACTGGTGGCAGCGTAAAAAGAGGCAACACATCCTGAGGATGGACCTGTGTTTGGAGAGAACAAACAAGGGACACTGGAGGGATGCAACAACTGCAAATCCACAAACAAACAAACAAACAAACAAACAAACAAACAAACACACACACACACAGAAGCATCCAGTAGAGAAAATCATTTAAAAATACTTTTGAATGGTTTGCTCACTGTTCTGAGGTAGTTGCTGATTTCCAAAGCAGATGAGCAAATGAGGCGAGCCTCTCACGTAACTTTATTGAATAAAAAATGTTCAATAGGAGCACTTGCCTACATTAAAAAAGGCATAAAGGATATTTTTAAAGCCTTCTTCATACTTTTGGAACTATTTTTCAATCATTCTTTTAAAAGAAGCTGATTTCAAAAGAAAAGGGAAGTATGCATTTTAGGAATAAATGTGGCATAAATGTCAGTAAGATCATTGCTCAAGCAGCACTAACTGGAACAAAAAGGAGAGGAACTAATTAATGCTCCATCTGGATCAGTTCAGAAAGTTCAGAACAAGCAGACTGAAAAGCTGAGAGGAGTGGTCAAGCTGTCCCAGAGGAATCAGTAATTGCAAGCAACAACTGTAATGGAGATTATCTTTTTAACAACCATTTCCTGCTTCCCTTTGGTGGGGCTGCTGAAAATCTGCCCATGAAAAAGAGGTGAATGCTTTGTAACTACTGTATAGAATTTATTTTGGCTACAGCCATGCAGAATTAACAAGAGGATTCTGATGTGAAGTATGTCAGATGTGGTTGTTGGGGCTATTTATCTTTAAGTCACCTCCAATTTATGGTGACCTTATGAATGAGCCATATCCAAAATGTCCTGGCCTCAACTGCTCTGCTCAGCTCTTGTAAACTCAAGCCTGTGACTTCGTTTACGGAGTCAGTCCATCTAATATTAGGCCTTCCTCTTTTCCTGCTTCCTTCCACCTTTCTCAGCATCATTGTCTTCCAGAGAATCCTGCCTTCTCATGAGGTGCCCAAAGTAGGACAGCCTCAGATTCGACTTTTTTGCCTCTGGAGATAGGTCACTTTTTTGTCCTATCTGCAAAACTCCCCTCCAGCATCACATTTCAAATGAATTGATTTTTTTCCTGTCATATTTTTCTTGACTGCCAAGCTTTTGCACCCATACATGGTGATCTGAAATACATTAGCATGGATGATCTTGTCTCGAATAACACCTCCTTACACTTGAGGATCTTTTTCAGTTCCTTCATTGCTGCCCTTCTGGGTTTCAGTCTTCTTCTGATTCCTTGGCTGCAGTCTTCATTTGGATTGATGACTGAACCAAGGTAGACAAAATTTGGATTGATGACTGACCCATGGTAGACTATTTCATTATCTTCATTGTCAGTGCTAAAGGTTTGTATTTCTTCTATAGTCGTGATTTTTGCCTTCTTAACGTTCAACTGCAGTCTTGCTTTGGCATTTTCTTCTTTCAGCTTCACTGAAAGTTATTTCAAGTCATTGCTGCTTTCTGCCAGTAAGATGGTGTTATCTACATATCTTGATATTTATGTTTCTTCTATCAATGTTTACTTCTCCTTCATCTAAGTCTAGTCTAGCTTTCTGTATGATATGTTCTGCATAAACATTGGAGAGATAAGGGGATAGAATGCACCCATTTCTTACACTCTATAGTTTCTCATTATCTACACAGTCAAAGGCTTTGCTGCAGTCTCTGAAGCACAGACTGATCTTCTTCTGAAATTATTTGGTGCTCTCCAATAATGGATATTTGCAATACAGTCTTGAGAGCCGCTCTTTCTTTGGAATCCAGCTTGAACATCAAGTACTTCATGCTCCATTTAAAATAAAAGCCCTTGTTGAAATGCCTTGAACATCACTTTGCTTGCATGGGAAATAAAAGCAATCGAAAGAGTTACTGCATTCTTTGACATCTCCTTTCTTAGGGAGTGGGATGTAAAGTATATTCGGCATTTCCAGTCTGTGGGCCATTGTTTTGTTTTCCATATTTGTCGGCATATTCCTGTTAGGATTTTGACAGATTCAGTCTCTGTGGCTTGAAACAACTATATTAGTATTCCATCTACCCCGGTAATTTATTTCTCCATAGCGCTTTCAGAGTAGCTTTCACTTCTCTTTCAAGAAGTATAGGTTCTTCATCATAGGATTCCTCTTCAAAAGTCTGTCATCCTTTTATCCCTTATGTATACATTTTCAGTATACTGTTTCCACCTTCTCTTTGTTTTCTCCTGATCAGATAGCGTGCTTCCCTGTTGATCTATCTGTGAAGATTCTCAGTCATCTAGGTGAGGTTATGTGGATTATCACACAGTGGACCCAAATATCAAGTTCACCAGGGAAGACACCCAAAAACCAGTTGGCTTTCCTGGATTGTGGAGTCATCATAGGATCCAATGGCAGCTTAGGAATAGAAATAGAAAACCTACACACACTGATCAATACCAGCGGTTTGACTCTCATCACCCATTGCATTATCTAAACCACAGAGCAAGAAAAATCTCCATCTCCACAGAAGCCAAGAAGAAGGAAGAGGGACATCTCAAGACAGCCCTTAAGGCCTGTGGATATCCAAAATGGGCCCTTAACAAGGCAATGTCCCGACCCAGAACGACAATGGAACAGTCTGAGACCCAGAGCCAATGTCATTCCTTAAATGGTGGGTGAGTCAGAAAAGGGCAAAAGAATTTTTGGTAAACACCATGTACCCACAAACACACTAAGGCAGAGACTCGTCCACCCAAAAGACCGGACACCAAAACACAATAGGAGAAATATAGTATATGCAGTCCAGTGCAATTAGGAGTGTTTTGACCTCTACATTGGAGAAACCAAACAGCCACTGAACAGGATAATGGCCCAGCATAGGAGGGGCAATGGCTCAGGACCACAATCAGGACTGGTCCTTCATTTGAAGGACAAAGGACACTCATTTGAGGACCAAGATGCACTCATTTTGGACCAAGAAGATAGGTGATTTGAGAGGAGGGTCAGGGAGACCATACATGTGCATATAGAAAATCCCTCATTCAACAGTCAGGTCTTTCATTATAGCTGTAAAAATGTGTAAATTGATCAAAGGGGAGCATAAAGGAATATTAAGCATTTGTTACTTCTACCCTGTCCTTGCTGTTTGACTCTCTTGCATACCAAAGCTGTAACTCTTAGCAATGTGAACAAAAGGAAGATTCATGAGGGTCCTTAATTTTCTTTTTAAAATTATAGTACCAAATTCATAAACTATTCAAACAATATGCAAAACATACTTTAAATATTGGACTCTCTGTTTTATAAAATATATGAATCTTTTCAGGGGGAAAGAAATTGTATGAGATGCAAGAAATGCAGCTATTGTTTGTGGTGGAAGAAATCAGTTTTCCATTAAAATTTGTGGTAAGTGAAACACTGTAAAACAGAAATAAAGTTGGTGGGAAGGGAGTTTTTAAATGCTATGGATCTTGATGTAAATGCTGTCTGACATGCTACTGGAGACAACATACATTATTCACCGATATGAAGCACAATAAACCAGGGAAGGTGATCTGAGAAAAGAATTTAGGTCAGAATTTACAAGAGAGGGAGAAAAAGAGTAAAATAAGCTGTAAACATCTTCCCTGAGGGGGTGAAATGGAAGGTGCCTCTGAGTGCCTATGCTCCCGGAGCTATGGGGCATGGAGACTCTGTTACTGATCTGTGCCAATGTAAGTACCTGTTGTGCCAGTTACAAATCTTAATGTTTGTTTGTGGATTTTTAAAAAAGTAATAACAATACAGGGCATTTTAATAATGAAAGTGCAATAAGAAACTGCAACCACAGTGTTGAGCTACTCAGAAAACAGTCTTGTTAGATTTCTGTAGATCTCAAAGTAAACCAGATATTGTTGGAAAATAACCATCTGTTGCTTAGTCTTTTTCTTTCTTTCTTGGTTTAGTAGTAAATGACAATATTTACGATGGGACTGTTGTGAATGTCTAAAGCGGGGTGAGCAGCTTTTGCCCTTATACTCCTTTACTATTAACTATGCTAGTTAGGTTTGCTGTGATTTGTGAGGCAAAAAGCATCTGGAGAGCAACAGCTGCCCATCCCAGTCTAAAACAAGTCCCTGAAATTCAAATAATAGAGGGCCAAAGTCTGAGAAACCAGTGATATATTTTATTGATCTGCTAGGTGAGAGAGATGGTTGCTCGTCTTGATAAAGCCTCACAGACTATTCTGAAACACTAATGGATTTATCGCTCTGGAAGCAAATAATTTATGTACATACTCATTATGCCAGCAGTGGGAAGATAGATTCTCACAGATTTGTCATAGGAAATAAAAAAAGATTACAGTTTGATACAGATTTTGCCAACATTGTAGATCTGAATGTGAAAAGGCACTCTGTTTCTCTTCTCACGTTTGCACAGTGTATTGCTGTATATCATGAACCAACTGAATAACTTAACTAGATTTTTGTAATACTAAATAATAATATAATTTATTGTCATTGTAAGTATATACACAGTATACCATACAACGAAAATCTGTTCTATTAAGTAATTCTTGGCATGTAGCTTTTGTGTGACAAAATATTAGCCTGAGATTCCCAAAGGAATCCTACCTCTGTGCAACAGGCTGTGTTTATGCTGCAGTTCCTTTGATTTTCAGTCCTGCCTTAGTAACTTATTTGTATCCTGTAATTAGTTTTCAAACTGAGTTTTGCTTGCACAGAATACATCGGCAAGGCTATTCACTTACCAAAAACAGTCTAGAAACATTGACCCTGATACTTTAAATACCACACTACTTTCCATTGCATCCCTTGAACAGGAGGTGGTTGACATTCTAGCTGTGTACAAAGAGGTATTGTCAAATGAAAGCTAATTAGGATGGGATTTCGTGTTGCTAAGAGTTACAGCTTTGGTATGCAAGAGAGTCAAACAGCAAGGGCAGGGTAGAAGTAACAAATGCTTAATATTCCTTTATGCTCCCCTTTGTGAAGCAAGGGGAATCTGAGGGAGCCTCTACAGAGTCAGTTTCCATTGGACAAAAATAATGGCACTGCCCAGCGAAAACTGCCATTGTGTTGATCATGTGTTTCAGATCCTAGAGGTAAGAGTTCTGGGAAATGCGGTTGGGAATGTGATGTTGAACCGTAACTACAGGGAATTTATCTTGTGTCAAATGGTCACACTAAATTAAGAAGTGAACAGCTGTGCAAGCAAGTTTGTTTTATTTGAGAATAGCCTACAGTGTCTTTGTATTAATCTGTTTTGTAAGGTTGAACAGGTAGTTTGGGAACAGCAGATTTCTCTTGGCACTTAGAGCCGAAGCTTGGAAATGTTACCTTTTGGACTACAACTCCCAGAACTACAACTCCAAGAGCAACAGTGACTGCTTGCTCGGGAATTTAGGAAACTGTAGTCAAAGAAAAAGTTCACATTGGCAGCCCTAGCAGTTAGTTAGTTCTACTGTGGCTAGGAAAGGTGACTGACGATTAAAGCTGTTGTATAATTGGTAGAAACATGCACGGCAAAAATTTCTATATTTCATTTGGTGTTTTTTTTTCAGGCAGTGCCTTTTTCGTTTTTGTATTTTCCGTGTACCAATTGTTTAGTTTAACATGAAAGGAAAAAGCCAGTTTTGAGTAATTCATTTTCTATTTCATGTTCTTCATATCCCCAAAGCCCTAAATAACCCTTAAAACTACCTAAAAAGCAGAAGCAAGGCAACAATCAATCTACTCCAAAAGCAAGCAACAATACACGAGAAATAAAAATCATTGTCAGGCCTATGCAGAAAAATACCTCACCCACCCACCAGCCAATTAAAAAAGCAGAAAAGCGCTCAATAATTAGAAAACAGAAAAAAAAACAGAATGAATTGCATGTCACCCATCCAGCACAACAGAGACTCTCTAGGCGAAAGCAGCACGACAGAAAAAGATCAAAGAAGCAAGTAGCCAGTCTGGCACCAATTGCCTGGCACCCGAAACACCCACTTACCAAAGCAACCACTAATACCACAGTAGAATAACAAGAACAACAAGAGATAAATGCCCACACAGCCGAGTGGTACGTTTGCACTATCACAAAGTCTACCCCACTGGCCCACAATACCCACAGAAGCAAAGAAAACAATTATCCAGGAGCTTCTGGAGAAGATTTGGGAAGTGGATATACTATCGGAAGTGTTGAAAGACTGTCCTATACAAAAGGCAACTGAACGATGAGATTTATTATATAAATGGATTGAGTCAGCAGACAGAGCTCTATTAACATAGAATTGAACTAAGAGGTAACTGCAAATAGAAATCTGGAAGGGCACTCAAACTGTAGAAAGGTGAAAAGTGCACTTGATATTGTAACACTAACAACAGGATTTGACGACAGTATATTTTATGTTCTCCTTCTCCCCCCTTTTTTGTCCATTCCCCTTACCTTCTGTATGCCTTACCCTATTCCTAGCTTTAAAAAAATAAATAAAAAGAAGCAAACAAAACAATTCCAAAAAAACCAGACAAAATTTACAGTAAATTAGCAAAATAACAATTTTTAAAAATCAAACAGGCAACGCATACACACATGTTCTCTCTCTCTCTCTCTCTCTCTCTCACACACACACACACACACACACACACACACACACACACACACAGAGAGAGAGAGAGAGAGAGAGAGAGAGAGAGAGAGAGAGAGAGAGAGAGAGCATACAAACAGCCCATCTCACAAAAACCAAGAAAAGTAAGCAAGGGTAAAAAAAATACTGTACAAACAAAGCCAATCCAAAACTAGTAAAATATGAAGAGTTTTCTCTGCTCTCTACAACTTGATGTCTTCTCTTCCCTTATTTCAGTCCAGTAAGCAGACAGCGAGTAAAATAATCTAAGAAAGAAAAGGACCAAAGAAAAAAAGGTCCTCAAAGAATTGGAGAGAAGAAAAAACCCCAAAGATAATCCCAAGGAAATAGGCTGGCACAGCAGCAAAAGGAATTTTAAAAAAATAAAATTGAGGGAAATCTCCCAAAAAGTCAAGGAAAAAAAGGAAAGGATGCAAGATACAGACAGGCACGAAGCAATCGGAGAGGGAGGGCATCAGGAGCTGAGCACACAGTAATCCCACCGCAAGGGACAACTGAGGCAAAAACAGCATTCCTTGCTGGCTTTCCGGCCTTTCTACAGATTCCAGATTCCAGTCTGCTTGGGGTGTTCTGATTGCCTGCTGATAGCCACCATGCTGACCCTGTTGGATGATTTTTTTTCAAGTGATTTGATGGACAAAGGGTGAAAGAAAATTTACATGAACGAAGGAACATGAAAGAAAGATGGAATTTTTGTGTACCTCTCATTTGTAAATATGAATCATTTATGTTTAAGAAGCTCTGTTTTGATGACTAACACAAGAACACAAGTTACACAAAGCATCTCTTTTGTGTTTTCGGTCTTTTCTTAAACCAAGAAAGGCCCATCCCTAATAACTGCTATATTAAGTTTTTGTTATTTTTCTACAGTAGGAGCTCGCTGCTCATTGGTGATTTACTGACATGAAAGTAACTCAATGGTTTAAGGGATGGCACCTTCTCTCTCTTGAATCATGCACCATGTTCCTCTTTGCCTCTGAGAACAGTCAACAGGAAGTGGAATTTAAAGGCATTAAGATTAAGCCCTACATAGATGACCTGTAATTTGAGAATAACAAATTCATGGAGAGGAAAGCTGGCACATGTTGAATGAATTGAGTTTATACATGCACAGTTTTCAGAGCCAAGGAACACGTAGAAGTTGGACAATATTCCAGACTGCAGGCCATCTGACTGACGCTAATGCCACAATGCAAGGCTCCAAGATGCAGCCCTGCTTCTTAAAATTTCTGTCAATCTTAGATGGGGAGTGGGCAGTCCTTTGCAATCAGGCCTGTACAAAACTCATACAAGTGTTGGTCTTTGCAGATTTTGTCACCCACAATATTACCCAGAGTTTTGCTAAACTCGGAATCTCTTCACCGTAACTGTGAGCATCACCAAGTCGCCACTTCAAAGATCATGCAGCCAAATTCACAATTTTTTCTTCCTCACCCCCAATTGACATTACTTGCTATATGTTACTTTTTGAAGTAATGAGACAGTGATGCTCCTTTTGTGAAATGATGTAGCAAGTGGTAAAAACAAAATTTCCATGCACTGGCTAACACTGACTGGCTGCATATTCTCATTCCTTTTGGGGGAGGCAAATTTATTTTGATGACTTTTCTTTCTTTTCTTTGGGGATTTATCTGCATTTCCCCCAATCAGGACTTTTCCCTACTTTCTTAGCATGGGCTCCACCCTCCTGCCATCAATAACTAAATTAATAGAAAATTATAGAATAGAATAATAGAAAAGTAACAGTGATAGCAGGAGCAAAAAGAAAAACTGAGCTGTGATTAAATGAGGAAATTGACTAATGAGTGATAATAAGAGTGATTACTTCTTTGTAAAGGTGACTTTCCAGACTCTACTGTTCACAACTTTTCTTCTGCTACCAATCACATCAGACACCTCAGTGAAGCCTCTCAGGCCCCATCTGTAGACTCTTTTGTTTACAAGTACAAAATTATTCATTATGTATCTTGAGTATTGTTCGTCTCAACACAGACTATTGACATTTCCAGAAGATTGGCTACTATGCTTAGGAGTGTTCAATGGAAAGGTAGGATATAAATCAGCTATGGATAAAATGCTACAGTCAGATTCCTTTGCTTCCATACCCCTAAATGTTTTCCACAACTCCCCTCTGAAAGGAAGGAAGAGATGGAGGGAAGGGAGAAACTCAACACCAAAATAATCACTGGGAATTAGAAGTCAGGAAAAGGCATAGATCGCCAGAAAACTGAACTGCTCAGACACAGACCCTAGAACTCAAGGTTAAAAAGCATGGTGCCCCTGAGCCCTACCCAAAACTTGCATCCTGCATTTTGGAGGAACATCGAGGTTTTCTGTTCCTGAGAATCCCTATACTTCTGGAGGCACCCGCTTCCTGCTTGAGTAGCTTTATCCCTTAGCCATGTGCTTTATAGACAAGAAACTGCCTGTACCTTTATCTTTTTCTAGGTGGTTGCTTGACTTTCTCTTTGGATTCCATGCCCAAGTTATGTTCCCGAGTGTGGCTTTCCAATGGTGGCTTCAGGTGGTTTCAGGTTTTATGTTTCTGAAGAACCTCATCTAGCACCGCCAGGAGTGTGAGGAATATCTAGAAATTGCCATAATTATGGTGGCTTATGAGGATTTCAGAAGACAGGAGGGTCTGGCATGCTCTGGTCCATGGGGTCAGGAAGAGTCGGACACGACTAAACAACAACAAAATGAGGATTTCAACATAAAATATGTTTTCTCTGGGTGAATATTGTGGGCATAGTCCAAACATGGAACCTTCTACATATTCCATATCTGAAGTTTTAAAATTTGTCTTTTGGAGAAAAATATTTTGCTAAAAGCATGGGTTAGTTAGATCATACCTATATTTAACCTAGTTTGTTTCGCTTGGGAGAGAAACAAAACCATTTTTATCTCTGAAAAGTGCATACTTTTGCTGTGAGTCATGCTAAGTGACGATATAAATCTTTCTATAGACTTTGGTATTGATAGTAATTAATGCAGAGGATAAATAGAATGAGAAGAAAATGGATTGTTACAGGTACAATCCATTGATAGGAACAAAAGGATGTTTTGTGGTAACCCTGGCTACCATAAAACACCCTTTTGTTCCAAGCAACTGGGATATACTCTGAGTCTTCCACCTTTTAGAATGCTATGATCTGAAGGTCTCGGATTGTTATCTCTGGAAGTTAGACTCTTATTTTCTTTATTACCATAACCATTTACTGGTGGAAGAAGGGACAAATAATTCCAGTAAGGACACACACACACTGTAGATAAAAACCCTCCTGATCTGAGAGTCAGCTGAGCCATTCTAAGAAATACAGCCTGATGGCATGGCCTGTTACTTAACTACAAGGCTTGCTGCAAGTCTGGGCCTCTTGTTGCCCACAGGCTACTAAGCTCCTTCTTTGCATTTCTGGACTAAATGCCTCTCCCTTTTATTATTACTCCCTGCAGGAACTCTTGTTCATGTCAAGGCCTCTTTTAACTATCTAGCTAGGGTCTACATCTAGAAGAATGGTGACTCTGGCTGCAACTGCACCTCTGGGTTAACAGTTTTTCTTGTTGTCCCAAGAGGGTGAACTGAAGCTATTGCTACTTTAGCAAAAAGAATGCTAAGAACTTAGCCATATTCGTCCTTGTCCTTTGCTCTTCTTCAATAGCTGACCAAGTGCTCTCTGACTTGGGAGTCTCATCTTCCAACACTATCTCTTGTTTCATTTTGGACTGTCTCATAATCGGTTTTCATAGTAAGCAAAGTTCATTAGTTGTCATTTGAAAAGGTGAGGTGACATCTTTTGTAAAACATGGACACAGCATGTTTGTAGAGCTTTAGGTCCAATCTAGCTTTTATTTGTAGCTTTTCTTCCTCAGATTGCCTATCTCAAGGAAAGGGCTTGGAAATACAGAGGGACCTACAGCCACATCCTGGCTGTTCTTACTTCTGTCCTCTTCCAGCAACCATAGCACAGATCATGTGCTCATCTTCTGGGATCCTCTGGCACTGGGTAATTCTGCCTGAGGGAAGATTTTGTTATAATTTGTGTGTAGTATGCATACTATGTACTTAAACTTCTGTTTTTAAAAGCCAGTGAATTCAATTCCTCCAAAAAACTTTGGTTTATGAATGTGACATATGGTGTTTCTGTTTCCACAATTCAAAATGCCAGGAAATGGCCCAATATTGGAAATAATGTGTGACCAGCATACGAAAGTATGTGATTTACCACTGAGCTAATTCCCTAAATCTGAGGTAGGAATTAAGGTGCAGAAGAGGGGTGCATTAAAGTACCATGTTTTGAAAGAGGGAAGTTTTTCTGTGACAAGTATGTATTTGCTTCATTCATAACTTTTCACTTTAAACTAGTTTTTTTTTCTCTTTTGGAATTTTCCTGGTTTTTGAAATTTTGCACTGTATTCAATGGTGCCAAAAAAAAAAATCAACTAACTATGATTTTAACTTAGATTTCATGTTCAGGTCCAAAGTGAACATGGCGGCACCTCCATAAAAGTTCAGTATGGAAGAGCATAGGACCATAATCAAGTTCCTGTTTCTCTAAGGGAAAGGTGCAAAGCAGTTCCATGATAAGATGTCACAAACTATGGGTGACAGTGGCCCTTCATATGCAACAGTTAAACATTGGGTTGTCAATTTTAAAACCGGCCATTTTGGTGTTGCAAGTGAGAAACCCAGTGGCTGTTTCTGTCTCTGTGCCTGCAAATGTGAACGTCATCCATGACATGATCATGGAGGACGGCTGAATATCAGCCGAAAGTATTGCTACATATCTGAGAATATCACGTGAGAGAGTTGGTGCCATTATCCACAACGACATGGAAATGAGAAAGCAAAGTGGGTCCCCAAACTTTTGACAACTGAACAAAAAGAGGAAACATGTGGAGTCATTGGTGGCTGTTTAAGAACATTTTGCAAGAAATGAGTCAGATTTCTTGGGCAAAATGGTAACTGTTGATAAGATCTGTTGATAAGATCTACTGTTATGATCCTGAGACAAAGGAACAGTCTAAGGAATGGAGGCACAGTGGTTCCTCCAGGCCAAAGAAGTTCTGAGTGCAAAGGTTGGTGCAGAAGCAAATGGCAACAGCTTTTTGGGATAAGAAGGGAGGTCTGCTGGTGGACTACCTCCAACAGGGTTCAACCATCAATGTAAATTATTATTGTGCTTTATTGATGACGTTGAGGCAAAACATCAAGGAAAAACATCAAGGAAAGCTCTCCAAAGTTGTTATCCTGTTGCATGACAACGTCTCATCACACAATGCAGGTGAAACAATGGCAAAACTGACATCCGTAGGCTTTCAAGTGATGTCCCCTCCACCCTATTCTTCCGACCTGGCTCCTTCTGACTATTATCTGTTCCCTAAACTCAAAAAACACCTAAAGGAACAAAAATTTTGGAGTGTTCTGGAGGCAACTAATGCTTCAAATGAGTGGTTACACCAGCAGTCAGAAGAATTTTATTTGCAGGAACTTAAGAAGCTGCAGAACAGATGTCGCAAGTATGTTGACTTCCTGGGGAAATATGTAGAATCGTGTGGCAGTTACAGCTTCCTAGCTCAATTTTTTTTCCTGGGTAAGGCTCAATACTTATCAGCACCCTCGTACCAGACTCTCAGTACTCAGCTCAGATCTTCCACCATAGTCCTCTCTTTTCTCTGCTGATAATGGAACAAATATGGGGGCCATTTCTCCATCCACAAGATCTTCTGCCCCAGCCACCCAGATGAGCAAAAAATAAAAATCGAATTGTGCTGACGGTTCAGGTCCAGTTTAAATTTTAGGGATCTGGAGCTTTCTTGAGGAGTGGGGTCCTGCATCCTGCCTTGTTGCAAAACCACCAACTCTAGAGGCTTCCAGGAGTTCAAAATATCACAAGTTGACAGACATTTCTTTTTTGTGGGGAGATCCAAAGGCCAGAAAAATGGTTTTAGAATACTGCCCCTAGCCCTGGGGACATGCTCTGCCTACCTGCTTCTTGTTCCCTTTATCTCCTTTGCCCTAGGCAGGAATGTTTTTCCTGCCACAGCTCCAGAATATATACAGATATCTGATGCTCCCAAATATTTGTCCAACTCTAATTGTCATCATTCCTCACCCTTGTCTATTCTGCCCATTATAGTCACCGTCAAATTATTGATATACAGTACTGTTATTTACACAATCCATTGTGCTCAAAGCGATCCATGAAAGACTGGGACTGACAAATAGCCCACTGCAACTCTACACAATGAAATGGGTTTGCACATCAGATACAATGAATAATGTGTTAGCCTCTCTAGAGGGTAGCAACAGACAATACACTAGTGGGAATGGCTGGATTTAGAGAGGCAATATAAAATCCTAAAATGCCACTGGGCCCTGTGGGTAGCTGGATTGTCTCCAGAGGACATTGTTATTGTTGTTTGTGTATTTTCTCAAATGCTACTCAAATTTTATTTAGTTTTCAACAAACGCACTAACATTGTTCATTGTTTGTTAGGTGCCATTCAGTCACATTAGAGTTATGGTGACCCTAACAGAGTTTTTAAGGTACATGAGATATTTAAGAAATCATTTCACTGGTGACACTCCCCCCTTGAGCTTTCAGGGCCCAGTGGGGAATTTGAACCGAGGTCTCCTGAGTGATAATCTGTGCACTGCTTTTCTCTGGTACACTCAAGGTGGTTTGTGTGGCTTGCTAGCTTGTTACAATTTGGCTGCTTTATAATTCTTTTAAAGAGGACACTTGCAAATACAAAAAACGGGCAGAAATTCCCAAAATTATATACTGTACTATGAGACCAAACATTCTAATGTTTTGAACAAAATTAAGTCTTGCAGGCCCCTTGTTACAGACATCAGCAAAGGACAGGCAATTACAATATTAGATAGTAGCTTTAGCCACTGTCTAGTGATGGTTGATTGCAGGTTTCCATGTCTTTTTCCCTACGCTCAAAGAAATCAATGGTAGTGACTGTGCCTTTTTCTTTTATTTTTGGCAACCTTTACATTAATGACCTTTATTCACTGATGCTGCAATCCTGCCACCTTCTGAAAGCTTGAGGCCTTTTAATTTTGCCTTTCAATGGAGTTACATTCCCTCTGATCAGGTTGGCAGCTTGGGAGTTACTCCTGGACCAACACTCTCTATAGAGACTGAAATATCAGCAACGGCCAGGAGGGCCTTTTTCAATTCTGGTTGATTGCCCATTTGCACCCCTACTGGGATAAGTAACGCCTAGTAACAGTGAATCATGTATTGATAACCTCAAAAATAAACTACTGTGATGCTTTCTACATAGGGCTGTCTTTAAAAACAGTACAGAAACTTCATCAGGTGCAAAATGTAGTGACCAGATTGATTCCTGGGACTAGTAAATATGATCATATATCTCATTATCTTGGCTCACCATCTTTGACTTCTTTCCATGTTTCCAAGTTTCCATGCTCAATCCAATATGCTGGTTTTGACCTATAAATCTGTTAGTGTAGGACTGCAATACTTGTCAGAATATCTCTCTCAGAAAACGGCTACCCATTTCACCAGCTCCTCTCAATCCTTGCTTTTAAAAGAGGCCACACCATGGGTGGTCTAAAAGGTGACAACAAGGAATTGGACCTTCTTAGTGGTGACCCTCTATCTTTGGAAAAAGCTTCCAGTTAAGGTATGCAGGCTCCTGATATTCAGTGAAATCCGAATTATATACAGCTGCCTTATATCACTTATTCTTGGATGCAGTTAATATTATTTTTAATTTTTTTTGGTATTTTCTTTTTTCTTGTATTGATTTTACATCAGTATGGGAATTAATTCACTGATCCAGATAAGTGGCACTTACCTCTTCTGAGTAACCAACACAGAGGAGGACTCCGCAGGGGCTTCCTCCTTCCACCCTTTATTGGGAATGAGATGATCTTCTCCAGTCACACAATTCTGTCACAGGCCAGAAAGATAGCAGACATCCCGCAACGTGGTCAAGGCAACTTACTGATTTTATGACAGTTTCGTGTCTCCATAGAAAATTTCTAATCTGTTACTCTTCAGCATCTTTGTAAGGTCGCTGTGGACCATCTATTAGCATATTTTCTGAAGCTGTAACTTTGTTAGTGTAATTGGCCTTAGAGATTGCTTGGAATGCCTAGACAGAAAAACAAACTTCAGCAGTCTTATTGGGCTTATTGGGACATCATAGGTACAATATAAATCAGTAAAATCTATTATCAAAAAAGGGAGGGGAAGATTATGTTTGGTACTAAATTTTACCTTAATAATGCATCCTATCTGTCATAGTTTTGATTTCAGGAAAGGTTGTATTTCTAGCATCACCATGTTTTAACTTCTATTACTGTACTAGGAGATCACTTCCATGTTCCTCATCTCAATAAAGCTTTGAGAGTTATGGTGTGACTAGAAAGCTAAATTATCCTGGCCTGGCCTGGGCAGGATGACTTTGAGGTGCAATATGTCATATGAGGTCATCCTTGCATCCACATGCAAGGATCGGGCAGTTTGGTGATTAGGTAGTTTGGTGATAGGAAATCACACCACACCTCAAAAGAACTCTGTTGGCCTTCCTCCTTCTGGTCTTCACCACCCATGAAGAACAGAAGGGATTGTGAAGAGCTCCAGAAAGATCTCTCCAAACTGGGAGAATGGGTGGCAAAATGGCAAATGTATTTCAATATAAGAAAATATATAGTTATGTACATTGGGGCAAAAAATCAAAACTTTAGATATCTGTGAGTTATCTGTGATGGATCAGGACAGAGATCTTGGTGTGCTGGTTTACAGCTCAATTAAAGCATCAACCGAGTGTGCAGCAACAGTGAAGAAGGACAATTCCATGCTAGGTATCATTAAAAATGCAATTGAAAATAAAACAGCCAACATTCAATTTTTTATTGTTGTTTAGGCATTAAGTCATGTCTGACTCTTTGTGACCCCATGGAGCAGAGCACGCCAGGCCCTCCTGTCTTCCACTGCCTCCCGGAGTTGGGTCAAATTCATGTTGGTCACTTCGATGACACTGTCCAACTATCTCATCCTCTGACGTCCCCTTCTCCTCTTGCCTTCACACTTTCCCAACATTAAGGTCTTTTCTAGGGAGTCTTCTCTTATGATATGGCCAAAGTATTGGAACCTCAGCTTCAGGACCTGTCCTTCCAGTGAGCACTCAAGGCTGATTTCCTTCAGAATGGTTAGGTTTGTTCTCTTTGCAGTCCAGGGGACTCTCAAGAGCCTCCTCCAGCACCACAATTCAAAAGCATCAATTCTTCGGCAGTCAGCTTTCTTTATGGTCCAGCTCTCACTTCCATACATCACTACTAGAAAAACCATATCTTTGACTATGAGGACCTTTGTTGGGAAGATGATGTCTCTGCTTTTTGAGATGCTGTCTAGATTTGTCATGGCTTCCTCCCAAGAAGCAGGTGTCTTTTAATTTCGTGGCTGCTGTCACCATCTGCAGTGATCATCGAGCCCAAGAAGGTAAAATTTGTCACTGCCTCCATATCTTCCCCTTCTGTTTGCCAGGAGGTGATGGGACCAGTGGCCATGATATTGGTGGGTTTTTTATGTTGAGCTTCAGATAATTTTTTTACGCTGTCCTCTTTCACTCTTGTTAAGAGGTTCTTTAATTCCTCCTCACTTTCTGCCATCAGAGTGGTATCATTTGCACATCTGAGGTTGTTGATATTTCTCCCGGCAATCTTAATTCCATTTTGGGATTCCTCCAGTCCAGCCTTTCACATGATGTATTCTGCATATAAGTTAAATAAGCAGGGCAACAATATACAGCCTTGCCGTACTCCTTTCCCAATTTTGGGCTATGGGCTATGCCATGCAGGGACACCCAAGACGGACAGGTCATAGTGGAGAGTTCTGACTAAACACTATCCACCTGGAGCAGGAATTGGCAAGCCACTCCAGTATCTTTCCCAAGAAAACTCCATGGACAGAAACATTCTAATGCCATTGTACAAAATGCTTGTATGGCCGCACCTGGAGTATTGCGTACAGTTCTGGTCGCTGCACCTCAAAAATACATAGTGGAACTGGAAAAGGTGCAGAAGAAAGTGACTAAAATGATGACTGGGCTAGAGCACCTCCCATATAAGAAAAGGCTACAGCGTCTAGAGAAAAGGTGCCTGAGGGGGACATTATTGAGACATATAAAATTATGCAGGGGATAGATAAAGTGCATAGAGGGAAGCTCTTTTCCCACTCACGCAATACTAGAACCAGGGGACATCCAGTCAGATTGAGTGTTGGGAGAGTGAGAAGAGATAAAAGAAAAGACTTATTTATCCATTAAATAAAACAACCCAGCGTGTTGTTAGTCTGTGGAACTCCTTGTCACAGGATGTGGTGATGGCATCTGGCCTAGATGCCTTTAAAAGAGGATTGGACAGATTTCTGGAGGAAAAGTCCATTTCAGGTTCCAAGTGTGGGGAAAATATATGCTGTTATGCTGTTACAATGTATATATCTGTGGCAATGGCAGGCCTCATGCTAAAACTGACTAGCTTCCAGTAACATGATTCACTAACCTGCTGTTTACCTATCTCTGGATAATGTAGTTAAAGTGTTCGTGTATTCAGGAACTTGTCTGTGTATTTGGATGTTATCTGTGTCTGTTTACTATTAGCTATCTGTTTACCAGCCTGTCTGTTTACCAACCACTCTGTTTACTGATGCCTTTGTATTCAAGGAAATTACCTGTCTCTGTTTAGCAGCACTCTGGTTATTCTGTTGTGTATTCAAGAAATTAGTTACCTCTGTATTGATTAACTAGTGCTGTGGTAGGAGAAAACAATAAATGAAGAGGAGGCGGAGGAACAAGAGATTTCCCTCTGGACAGATGCCTGACGGCAGGCTGTCCTTGTTCATCCGGATCCCGCCCTGAAACATACACCTGAGCGCTCGTCTCCTTTCTCCTTGCTGGTCAAGAGGGGAGGGAGGCTTCATCTGCAGATCCCGAGACAGGCTTCATCTGCAGATCCCTACATTAAGTTTCATCTGCAGATCCCGACAAATGGTGCCTTCTCTGAGGTAATTCACCTATCATCCTACTCATCTCGCCTGGTGTGGAAGGGCTACAGCACACACATGCATCCTCAGGATCCCGATGAGTAGGACTGAGGTCAACTTTCGACAATTCGCACTCATCTCGCCTGGCACAGGCCCCAAGACGCGTCAATCATCCGCAAGGATCCCTCGGGTGAGTGGAATTTGTCAAGTAAGACACCTACACTTTTAGCAACATGGGAACTTCTTTATCAAATCTTCAGGAACAATTTGGAGTGTGTACTTGCCTTCAAGACGCACATAACATCCTTTTTGATCCTGAATTCGAGGCTAATATGATCAAACAACTTCCTCAAATTCTGCCTCCAGCCCCCTTAGTTCCCCTGCTGTACTCTTCGTCTCATTCTGACCAGCCTGAGAACACCTCCTGGAAAACCCAGTTGCCTCCCACTTCTGCCGTCCCTCAGGCAACTGAGATTGATAACCGTCCTTCAATGGATACAACAGGTGCTTGTTCAGAAACTTCTCCAGAAACTGGCTGTGTAATTCCCTCCCCTCCTGTCATTGAGGGAGCAGCAGAAGCACAGAGAGATGTGCCAGCTGTTTCTGCTAGTTGTGAATTGTTCCCAGCTCAAGGCATCCACAAACTGCAAAGCAGTAACCAGGACAATGGGATGGACTCTTTATCTGCCCCATGGCTTAATGACTGCAAGGCCTTGATAAAAGATTCCTTTCCACCAGCAGAAGGACTCACTTGCCTTCAGGAATGGCAAGATTTAGCATTTAAGCAAACAGAAATTAATACTGGTGCATCCCCTGATGGTCCTCTAATGTTTATGGGAGGAGCTGCATTTGCTACTGCTGTTCAGCTTCATGACAACAGCTTTAACTCAAGCAGCAGAAGTATCTATAAACGCATTCCAATCAGCAAATCAAACTGCATGCCTGACTCCCTTCCTTGCTGGCCTGAAAGAAGCAGCAGCTACCTCAGTGTCTCCGCCGGTTCAGCCAAAGTTGCATTATGTCCCAGCGAATTGGGACCCAGGCCCAGATTTCTTTGATATCATGGACTGGGGTACAAAAGCAGCTTTACAAGCATTAGATGCATCATATAAGGAAGGGGAGGAGGAAGAGAATCTAAGGGGGGTGGCTGCTACACCCCAACATGAAGCTTGTTTTGAACTGCTTTTTCCAAGTGCTAATCTTGTTTGGGTGAAAAATCCTACTCAGTCGGACATGGCAGTTATCCAGATCCTGACCATCCAGATGGGAGGACGTCCAGTCCAGAGCCTAGTGAATACAGGTTCCTGCATTCATGAGCCCTTAGCTCAGCATGATAGCAGTTTCCTGAATATCTCAGCATTATGGGACCTGTGTTCCAGTGTAAAAAACTCAAAGTCAAACAGTCTTCTTGCAAAATATGCTTTGTGCAGCCCAGAGCAAAATCAACAGACTGGGCACTGAAAGCCTTGTTACAACTGATTTCTCCCTGAATGTTCATCTGCAAGCTGTGGTTTGCTAACTGTTTGTTTTTCTTTCTGCAGGATAAGAGTGCATGACATGTGTTTCCTCTGTTAGCCAGATCTTAAAGGATAATGGGTATTGAATTTTAGAGAAGCAATTCTTAGTTTTATGCTCAGAATTAACTGCAGTTTTAGCCTTTGAGTTTTTCCTAATATGAATTTAATTTTGTTGTAGACTATATGTTTATTTCTTTTGCATTTCATGTCTATTATATTTGATCGTGGTTACATTTTCTGGGTTTCTTCATGGAGAGACTTTAAAACATGTGATTTAACATTATCTCACTGCAGCTCTCTCCTATGTCACAAGCTTTCCTTGAAAACTTTGAAAACTTTGTCTATTTATGTCTGAGACAGAGAAGCAAAAAACGTGCACAGGATAAGAGATATGGTTTCCAGAATTACACATCACTTTAGCACGTGGCAGAAAATCCAATCACTGCACGGGCATAAATTTGCTCTGAGTCTATATGCTAAGTCTGAATATGACTGTGTTATGGTCATAGCTCCATGATGCGACCTGAGCATTTTTACTACTCATCCCTCAAAATAAGTTGCTGTTCTTTTTGCTAAGCTGTATACCTGATAATTGCCTTTTAATTAGTGACCCAGAAGTAAATTTACTGGGATATGTATGGAAGCTGCTGCTCAATTCCTATTTACCGTATGCATTTCCCCAATCAAGTCTCATATAAGGAATTCATGTGTGTGTCTTCAGTGGGAAATCACACTGAAGCATTTCCTTTAATTCCACAGGGCAAGCAATTGTGAAAAGAGCACATTTAACTTTTAATTCTATTTTGCAGAAGCAAAACTCAAGCAAAGTGTTTCTGTGTCACATGCTTCTATGCAAAAGTTCTGTATACCTTAAAAATTTTTGCTTTTGCCTCTTAGCAATATGTTGTGCTTATATATTTAAATAATATGTTTTCAATGTTTTCTTTTCCTGAAAATTGTTATGTACTCTTATTATGCATCATTATTGTAACTGTAATTTTAGTTATCCAATATTGCGTTTGCTTTACTCTACACTGTAATGATGATGTAATCAGACTGTAGATCTAATTCTCTTGCCAAGATTCCAGGTTTAATTTAATCTTAACAAGGTTTAAAGTTGTAAAGAATTATACTGTATGTGCCAACGAGTTTTGCCTCTCAGTGCAACAAGGAAGCAGGTTAGGCTATTTGAATGCTTCCCGTATTCCCAGTGGCCTGGAACATGCTATTCCGCTCTCTGCTGAAGATGAGCCTGACTTCATACCATCATACCTGGACTCAGAATTTTCAAATGTTTACAACAGTCATTGTCTTCAACGAAATAAATAAAAACGGATGGGATGTGGGGAAAATATATGCTGTTATGCTGTTACAATGTATATATCTGTGGCAATGGCAGGCCTCATGCTAAAACTGACTAGCTTCCAGTAACATGATTCACTAACCTGCTGTTTACCTATCTCTGGATAATGTAGTTAAAGTGTTCGTGTATTCAGGAACTTGTCTGTGTATTTGGATGTTATCTGTGTCTGTTTACTATTAGCTATCTGTTTACCAGCCTGTCTGTTTACCAACCACTCTGTTTACTGATGCCTTTGTATTCAAGGAAATTACCTGTCTCTGTTTAGCAGCACTCTGGTTATTCTGTTGTGTATTCAAGAAATTAGTTACCTCTGTATTGATTAACTAGTGCTGTGGTAGGATAAGACAATAAATGAAGAGGAGGCGGAGGAACAAGAGATTTCCCTCTGGACAGATGCCTGACGGCAGGCTGTCCTTGTTCATCTGGATCCCGCCCTGAAACATACACCTGAGCGCTCGTCTCCTTTCTCCTTGCTAGTCAAGAGGGGAGGGAGGCTTCATCTGCAGATCCCGAGACAGGCTTCATCTGCAGATCCCTACATTAAGTTTCATCTGCAGATCCCGACATCCAAGCCATGATGGGGATGTATAATCTCCAGGCTTAGAAGGAAGGTACCTTAAAATGCCAGATGCAAGGGAGTGATATCAGAACACAGGTATTTAGTTGTCTTGTGTGCTCCCAGAGGCATCTGGTGGGGGCCACAGATACAGAAAGCTGGACTAGATGGGCCTGTGGCCTGATCCAGCAGGGCTCTTCTTATGTTCTCCTTTTAAAAGGAAAGGAAAAAAAAATAATCTCCCTCCTTGTCTCTTTCTCTCTCCTCTATGGAGGAACAGGAGGAAGCTTTTCGTTAAAAAAAATTCTAAGTAGAACAGCACATCCGTGCTGCCTTACAAGGGCTTTTATAAAAAAAACCACTTTGCTTCCTCTCTCCAACATGGGGGAAAGAAAAGGAGCTTTCAGTTTCCCAATATCGTCATGTGGCTTAAGCAAAGTAACCACTTAAGTCATCTGCTTTGTTTCAGTCCCGGCAATCACACATGCTGGAAGCAAACCAAAACAGAGCACAAAACAACAACAACAACAAAACCAGCAGATCCTGACAGGAAACGCCACCCCCACCCCCCAAATTACAGGCATGGCTCAAGAACAGAATGGGTCCAAATGGCCTGCATGTCATGTAGTTTCCAGGGAAAGAAGTGAGCCAAGCCACCCCCAACTGGACCATACTGCAGGGCAAAGCTCCATCTTATTTAATCCTTACTTATTGTTATGGAGAGAACATAGGAAGCTGCCTTGAACTGATTCACACCATTAGTCCGTCTTGCTCAATATTGTCCACTCTGACTGGCAGTGCCTCTCCAAGGTTTCAGGCAGGTTTCCTCTTTCCTAACTCTAGTGTGGTGTGGTGGATAGAGTGTTGGACTAGGAATCAGGAATCCTGGGTTCAGATAGTGTGGGGAACTTACACTGGCCATTTACACATAACTGTATTAGTCCTGGTCACTGTCTCCCTTAAGAATTCACAAAGGGTGCATCCCATCAAGTGTTAAGACTGTGGTAAAAAAAAAATAACCAGAATCCTATTGGTGTTCATATAAGGTTTATGTAATTTACCACAATTAATTATGTCTTACTGATGAGGTGCACAGGTAAGACTCAGGTGCAATTGTGCTCTTGATTGTGCACCCAGGATGCATACCAGCACTTTGACAAATGGCCGCAGCAAATTATTCTAAGACCTATAGGTTTCTAGCCGATGTGTTGCAAATAGCAATGCTTCCTGTAACATGTTACTGCGGTGTGTGAAAATTCTCTGGGGACATTTTGAAAGCATCGTATTTTAGACCAGTTTACTTACTTTGTAACATGGCTTTATTTTTTTAAAGGAATGAAACATCATGGAAAGAGAAAAATAGTGACTTGAACGGCATTAAATCAACTACTGTGAGTAACCTTAAAAAAGAGAGAGTAATCTTATATTCTTAGCCCTAAGAGGTAGAATCCAAAAATGACTTCCACTGTTATTTCTGTGTGGAATAGATGCATTTTGAAAGTTTTGTTTTGATGGCTCTCCAATAGAAGGAGTATCTCAGAAAGGAGTGTTCATTCAGAAAGGATGGCTTCCAGTTTTGCATGTTCTTTTATTTGATGCCAGACTCACTTTTGAAATGTTTTTTAGTAAAAGACAGAGGGTTTGATCCCAGCAAGCACAAATAATGATTAATATAAATAGAAAACTTAGACTCTGTTTTCTGCCAGGTGCCATCCTTTGTAATGCTAGGAGTCATTAGAGTCAGGAAAAGGTTCTCTGAGAGAAAAAAATTGAAGGTGCAGAAGTGCTAAATTCATCTCTCTCTCGGTATCATCTTTAATCAAGCACTGCCATGTTGCATACATTATGGTGCTTTTTTGCTTCCTGTCTCTGCTCACTTATCTGCCTAAATTCTATTTACTTGGTTTGACTACTTCAGATTTTCATAGTTCCAGTGTCTCTCTGCTTAATTCAGGACTATTCCACATATTACGCCAAGGCAAACTCAAGGCTTCATTTGGAGCAGGCTGGTGCAGGCTAAAGAGGATCACTTTAGGTCTGGTAGAGATCCTGTATACAACCGTATTTGGTCCACAGTACCTTTTAGAGGATTGTTTTTTTAAAATGAATGCTTTCTACTGGTAGCAGGAAGAGACAGCAGGGAGCAAAGAGAGAGTTTTCCACCACTTTCTTTACAACTTTTCTGTCTCCGACAAAGCAAGTTGGCTTCCTGGGCATTAGCACTGCCATAACTGGTGTTTTTCTTCTTCTTCTTTTGCTTCCTCCCTCTGCTCCATTAAATTTATTTATTTGAAATTTCCAATTGCTTCATATCATGCTGTTTAAACCACTAATGACACAGGGAAATTTAAACCGGCTGGCAAATTGGAGCAGGGAACTCTAACTTTCTAGTTTGCTTTGGTTTGTTTGTAGCAATGACATGTCCTAGAAATTAACCAAAACAGCAAACCTACCTGTGCTAAAAAAAAGAGAGATGAAGCTCCTGACAGGGGCCAAAAATTATGGATAGGAACACTCTGGGAGCAGGCCAGTTTGCGCCAGTAAAAATGTTGTCAGGTTGTGGGCTTTAGGAATGAAACAACCCACCCCTGCAGTAGGCTAAACAGCAAACTCAGTGCCTATGCAGTCATCCCCTGACCAGGCAGACATTCAAGAAACCAATCATGGGTCCCAGCTGAGCATACTTTTCAAGGAGAAAGGTGGGGGGTAAAAATATTTTAAATAAATAAATAAACAAATCCCTGTGTGGTACAAGTTGTTACAGATATATTTGTTGAAGTCACAGCCCATATTTTCAGGTGTATATGTGAAACATCTTTGTGTGGATCGGTCAATCTAAAGTGGCCCACTTGCACATTCGCTAAAGTCCAGATCCGTCTGTTCACGCACTTCTCTCTCTTCTTTGGTGATTACAGAACACAATCTACCAGCTTTCAGGCACCACTCAGTGGGTCAGACAGCCCCATGACTCCAAAGAAATGCACATAGAAACAGGTTGCTGGAATGTGACTTCCTGATGCAGGCTGTCTCTCCAGTGTCCTAGAAGCATCTTCCAAAGGTTAGAGGACCTGGCTGAATGGGGTGGGAGTGGCAAAGAAGGCTAAAAGGAAAAAAAGAATCTCTTGGGAAGTGGGCAGAAGAATCTGCTATAAGTGGATGATTCATTCATGGAAGGTGTCTTCATCTCTGACTGTTTCCTCCCCGTAGAGGTGTTCAATGTATTCGCAAAGTCTTTCACGGCCGGGATCTAATGGTTCTTGTGGGTTTTTTGGGCTCTTTGGCCATGTTCTGAAGGCTCTTCCTAGCATTTCGCCAGTCTCTGTGGCCGGCATCTTCAGAGGACAGAGTGCTACTCCTTTAAAAATAATACTAGAACAATTATTACTACTTGCTTCTTTATATATTTATATTTATTCTTTGAATTTGGTATCCCATGTGTAGACAGGGATCTGACTATTAACACCTGTTTCTGTGGCACATATTTTTTCATTCAGTTTTTATGTTTCTGACCCACTGCACATTCCTCATATTACTTTGGCTTGATGTTCTCTCCACTGATCCTTTGGTACTGAAGTGGAAATGACTGGTGGCTCCTCATGGCCAGATTATGTTGGTGTCACCTCCAGAAGGAATCAAAAGGTAGAGCGGTACCTGGTCCTACAGGCTTCCTACAGTCTCATTAAAAGTGACACAGGGTGTGATCAGGTGGCAATCTGGCTTGTGTTTTGGACCACTTACCTATTTAGTCCAGTGACAGGGCTACTCTTTTTTAATTTTTTATTTTGGTGGTCGTGCTGGAACAATCAGGATCAGAATGCATGAGCACAGAAGGGACATTTTAAGGAAGATTGGATCAATTAAAGTGACCCTTTACACAGGGTGCTCCTATATCACTGTCTGATTGCACCCACAGCTTCACTGTGTCTAGTTCATTAACTAGTGTCACTAGGACACTAGTTAATGAACTAGTTTTAGGTTAGTTTTATCCTATTGGGAAAGAAAAAAAAACATTCTGTGGTCGTTATACAAAATTCAAGAGCAAGGATGGACAATACCTTTGTTAGACCATAAATGTATCAGA
This sequence comes from Pogona vitticeps, assembly GCF_051106095.1. NCBI lineage: Eukaryota > Metazoa > Chordata > Lepidosauria > Squamata > Agamidae > Pogona > Pogona vitticeps. The sequence goes on along the minus strand of NC_135783.1, from coordinate 295,043,533 downwards.
TACAACTGAGCTTTCAAACCCAGTAGACCGTTTCCTCAGGCTGGGCAGAGCAGAATTTGAGGGGGTAGGGGAAGAAATAGAAAAGTCCAGAAAGGCTCTTGACAGGATGTTGCAGTGCTGGGATGATATAAGTTAAAGTATTATCCCAAGATAGAGGCTGTAAACCTGTGACTCAGCCTGAGGTATCAGTTTTCACTTCAGGCAATATTAAAATGCTTGTCCTTCCCAATCTCAAAGACCTGCCAGTTACCTGGTCCTTTCTCCATTGCTCTGTGCTGAAGAATATAGTTCCTTTTTGGCTGAGAGTGAAAGCACAGAGAAACATGGCAATTCCTCATATCAGAAGATTTGGAGATTAAATGTGGTTGACATACTAGGCAGAAAAAAAAAGTCAATTGGAGTGAAATTATGAGTGTTACCTACTGGTCAAAGAAAATTCAGTCTTCAAGGTATTCCTTTCAACTATTTATCAAAATATGTTATTTGGCAGAAAATGTATTTAGCACAATGCATATATCCTGTGATTCCGGAGAGCAATGGCTAACAATCATTTGTTGCTGTATGCTAATGTACTGGGAAAGGTAGAAGGTAGCAAGAAAAGAGGAATCCCAAATATAAGATGGATTGACTCCTTCAGTGGAATCACAGGCTTGAGTTTGCAAAATCTGGGCAGGGCTGTTGAGGACAGGACATTTTGGAGATTGCCCATTTGTGGGGTCGCTATAAGTTTGGGGCACCTCGATGGCACAAAACAACAACAGCAACAACAATATGTACAATTGAAATCATCATCATGTGCTATCAAGTCAATTCTGACTTCTGACAACCCCTTGCAGAGTTTTCCAAGTAGAGAATGCTCAGAAGTGGTTGACCATTCCCTTCTTCTGGGGGCGCCCTGGGACTATGCAGCTTGCCCAAAAACACACAGGATGATTCTACTTGAAGGAAGCCGAGTGGGAAACCCGACTCCCAACCTCTGGCCCCACAGCCAGATACCTAAACTGCTGAGCTCTCTAGCTACAATTGAAATAAGCACACAAATATGCATTTTCACCTGTAGAGGGCAGTAGCACATAATACTTGTAATTTATCTATATCACATCTGTACTAATAAGTGTTTGGACCTTTGTCTACCTTCTCTTTCTGAACTGCTTCATTTTCAGGTAAGTACCATTCACAAAATGTTTGTGACCCCTTAAAAGTATAAGGGAGACAACAAGGAGAATGACAAATGCCATTCCAATGTTTGAACACTTCATCAGCACATTAGACATGAGTGCTAAGAAATATGTTTATTATTTATCTGTTTTATTTATAGGTCACCTTTCTCCTGATAAGGGAACCCAAGGTGGTTCACAACATAAAAAGAATAGAACTTAAAACATAAAAAATTAAACATTAAAAAAACAATTAAAGTATATGCTAATTAAAATACAATTGAATAAGTAAATATTAAAACATGTTGAAAGGTGATGGAGAAAACAAACAGATCTGACTGGAAAGTTGTGGAGAGGAGACACAAGCTGATACACTGCCTGTTATGTTCAACACCATCAAGTCATATCTGACTTATAGTGACCCTAGTAGGGTTTTATAGATATCCACTGTGGTGTAGTCGTGAATAGAGTAATGGACTACAACTCTGGATATGAGGGTTCAAATACCCATTCAGCTGTGGAAACTCACAGGGAGTGGAACTGGTAAAATAACTCCTTAAATATCCACTTACCTTGAAAGCCCAGCTGGGGTCACCACAAGTCAGTTCCAATTTGACAGTACCTGCCAACATTAAGGTTTGGAGGGTTTCCTTCTTTAAGATATTTTAAGATATCTTTCAGGCATTTAGGGAGTGGTTTTATCACTGCCACCATCTACAGTGAATTTCTACAGTTGAACAGGGATTTGAACCCACGTCTCCTGCGACCTAGTCCATCATTCTATTTACTACACCACATTGGCTTTCAGGATACATAGCTTACCAGTACTGTAGCTGCTGTTCATTTACACCCTGCCTTTCCTCTACAGGATTCAAAGTGTTGTACATGTTCCCTTGCTGTGTTTGCATTTGACACAACCTTGTAAAATATGTTAGAGTCTCAGATAGTGGCTGGTCCAAGGTCACACAGTGAGCTTCATAGTCAACATGGCTTTTGAATCCAGGTCTCCTTAATCCTAGTCACAAGATTTGTGAAAGAATGTGATAAAAGCACATATAGGCCAATGCAACTGCATTTTAGACACTACTTGGATGGAGCTATTCACTGTCTGATAATGAATGATATGATATGGCTGTTGCCCTAGATTGGTGGTCAATGCCCACTTTCTTTACACAGCATATACATATATAGACCATAGTAGATTGTGTAGATTTTTTACATTTTTTTGCCAAGACCAGATATCTGCATGACAAAAGGATTACCCAGATGCCTTGCAGGACATGGTGTTCCACCTCTTAGAGTTTTTTCTTTTTTGCATTCAAAACCTTGTACCTAGAAGATGGAGTTCTGGATCACAGGATAGCAATTAATAAATCTATTATTTTCTTCCCTATGGTTCAGGAGTATAGCTCCTTTAAAATTCCTTTAAAATTCCAGCTCAAGAATCCTCTTCCTTTTAGGAAACTGGATCAAATTTAGAATATACATACAGTGTTTATGGGTGCAGCTGTTGTGCGACTTCAACACTGAAGAAAATATTACCAGTTTCTGCAATAGATTAAGATTTCTTCTGGGCAAAGCTGAAATGAAAAAAATTGTGACACATACTCATGTGGATGTGGGCACATGACAAAAAGGCCCCTTTCAGCCAAATGACTGCAGGTAAATCTTGTGCAGAGCTAAGGGAGACACGCCAATCAGCCTTTAATATTGGCAGATAATAATTGACTGATAAAGGGTTAATAGTGTAGTGTGATGATGTCAGTTCCCATGTTTCTTTGGAGGTCTGGCTGGCTGGCTGGCTGTGATATTTGAGCCAGGCTCAAAGAAAAAGACACAGAGAGAGACAGAGAAGGTGGAAATGTTGAATGGGATTGCAAGCAGAGGTCTCTCTCAGTGCCTTTTATTAGTTTTCTTCTCCACCCCACAGGGCAGCCCTCTTGGGCTTCACATGCGAGAGAAGAGCAGCTCCAAGATAGCAACAATATAAACTTGTTCTCCCCATGAACAGTACAAGGTCAGCCACTGAAAACTTCTGTACTTCTTGTTTTTTCCTTCTAATGCCCTGCTTTGAATCAACCTTCGTTTCTGCTTGAGCAATTGGTCTACTGAAGGTGAGTTTGTGGGTGGCGGTGGTGGTGGGGATAGGGTGTGTAGGGGGGGGTACATGCTCCCCCCACATCCATTCCCAGAAGTAATTAATGGTGAGTTAAGGTGGTATACAGAAAGTAACAATGTTTGCTGGTGATTGTGTGTTTCTGCAGAAAATGATTCCTACACATGTATACACATGAGAAAAGAGTGTTGATGTATGAAAGGGTATCTCTTTTCTGCAGATGTTTACAGGAGAGAATGGGGTGGTGGGCTACGTAAATGCCAATCTTACACGTAATAAGGACACTTCCCTTATTATGGGCAAGTTTTTACTACAGTAATACAAAAACAGCCTTAATCATTGCCCTTTGTGGTAAATAGTTAATAGATTCTGGCGGTGAGTCTAGTAGAGAGTCTTAGTAGAGAGAAAAGGCCCACTGAACACAGAGAAATTTACTTCTCTGACTAAGTGTTTAGGATTGCACTGTGAGACTCCTATAAAAAGCTGTCACAATAAGTGAGACATGGTGAATTAGGTACATGGTTGAGATCTGGGAAGGACAGGATCATGTTATACTTCTTTTAATTGTTGTAACCTGCCTTGGGTCCTTTAAAAGAGAATGGTGGGGGTATAATAAACAAACAAACAAACAAAGAAACAAACAAAGAAACAAACAAACGAGCAGGGCAGCCAGCCAGCGAGTGAGTCTTACTAGAGGGAAGATGTATTGCATTAAATAAACTTAGCTTCTGCAGTCCCTTGACCACTAAAATCGAGTGCCAAAAGAAGAAACCCTTACAGGTATTTAAGTCATGGCCATTTCAGCCTTGTCTTCAGTAGCTGAGACATTAGTTTTTTTATTACTTGTTTATTTTGTTTATCGATTTCTATACTATTTCTTCTGAAGTCTTAAGTGGCTTATACATTTTTAAAAATCAGTGTAAGCATAAGATGAATGAAAACATGAACTAGAAAGAAAACGTATAATGGCAATAGGAAAACAGCAGAAAGATGGAACTTCCATAAAGGCTGCACGGTTCTCCAAAACATGCATTTTTAAAAATGGGTTTTGAGATTTTGACGGAGTTGCTCTGGTAATTTCTCTATGCAGATGAACTCATTCCATAGCTTTAGCAATGCAGCTTCAAAAGCTTGGCTTTCTCCCCAGTGTATATGTGTGGTTTTAATGATAGAACTTGGAGAATTGTGTAAGAAGCAAGCGAAGTAAGTGTTCATTTAGGCAGAATTTCTCCTGGATATACAGACTGCAATGTGTGATGCTTACACATTGCCACTACTTTTAAAAGCTAATGGGGACCCATTCTGCCTAGTTAGATAGTAAGGAGGTCAGATATGCAAGACGGCTGGTGTATCTTTAATTGTAGTGTAGAAGAGGCAATTTCAGTAGGTGTTATGAGCATTAAAAATTACATCTTCTTTGAATACCCTAAAGCAGTGGTTCCCAATCTTGGATCCACAGATATTCTTGGTCTAAAATTCCCAGAAGCCTTCACCAGTAGCTGTGCTGTCCAAGATTTCTGGGAGTTGCAGTTCCAGAACATCTGAGAACCCAAGCTTGAGAATCACTGCCCTAAAAGTGCAAAAGTCCTACTGATTTTTGCATCTGATCACGCAATTAAGTACACCTGTTAACACCCAGGACACTCTTTTATGGGTATTCCTAGAAATGACTCCTCAATAAAATACTTAGGAGCAACGGTGCCCTCATTTGACAGAATTAAACACCCTAAACTCTAAGGATCTCCTGTATGGAGAATTAGTGCAGGGAAATCGCCCCAGAGGGAGACCACAGCTGCAATACATCTGCAAGCGGGATCTGAAGGCCTTGGAAATGGATCTCAACAGATGAGAAACCCTGACATCTGAGCGTTCAGCTTGGAGGCAGGCGTTGCATCACAGCCTCTCCCAATTTGAAGAGACACTTGTCCAGCAGGCCAAGGCAAAGTGGCAGTCATGAAAGCAGCAAAATCAGGGAGCTAGACAGGGTACAGATTGTATTTGTCCTCAGTGTGGAAGGGATTGTCCCTCTTGAATTGGCCTTTTCAGCCACACTAGATGCTGTTCCAAGTCCTCAATGCAGAGCATGATACCATAGTCTCTCGAGACTGAAGGATGCCTATGAATGAAACTCTAAACACTGTTACATCTAGTTAAACAAAACTCATACAATGGCAAAAGTTGAATCTGTCATAATGGGGTCACATAGCAGCAGCCAAGATCTTATTTTTACCAAGATTAACCTAACTCTTTCAAGTTATGCCTACAGGGATATTGGATTAGGCCCTTAAATACTCACAGATTGCTGATATTAATTTTATCCATAGCTCCAAAAAATTGGAAGTATCCCATTCAGTGGATTTCTATATTCAAAAAAAGAGGGGGAGGCTTGGGGGTTGTCCCAGATTTGAAAATCTATTGTATAGAATACTAGGTAAAACAGCTATTTCTGTATACGTGTTGATCCCAAACTTCCCAAATGGATGTTACTGGAAATATAAGCTGAGGATCTGGAAATATTATGTAGGCTCTTAGATCTATGTATATAATTTAATTCCAATGCCATTGATAACAATCTATTCTTTAAGAATGTGGTAAAAATTTAGAAGGATTGACCAAATAAATTACCTTCTATCCGATCCTCACTGACCCCTTTCTTTAGTCATCTATTATTTTGTGAAGTGGACAAATTTTGCAAAGGGGGCAATTTATGTCAATTAAGAGATTGGTCTAGTAGCTGTAGACCCAAAACTGGGGGAATACTTGTTAAATCAAACCAGTATTAGCTCACCCTCTTGGTTACAAATTGTTCATTTCTCTTCCCTTCAAATAGTGAAATTACAGGTCATTAAACCATTAATTGCATTTGCAATATTGCTAGTATCCTAACAAAACAGCCACCGGTGACTAGCTTTAAAATAGTGTAAAATACTAATTGGATCCCATAAAGACTCTAAATTAAGTCCCAAACTGATTTGGAGTCTTGAGCTGAGACTCCACTCAGCTCAATCTTAGCCAAATTTAAGGAGGATTCCATTAAGCTCCTGCATATGTGGTATTGTACACCACTCTGTTTAAGCCACTCTGTTTAAGCTACATAAATAATGACTCCCAACTGATTTCATGGGCCTGTTGTTGTTGTTTAGTCGTTAAGTCGTGTCTGACTCTCCGTGACGCCATGGACCAGAGCATGCCAGGCCCTCCTGTCTTCCACTGCCTCCTGGAGTTTGGTCACACTTATGTTGGTAGCTTTGATGACACTGTCCAACCATCTCGTCCTCTGACGTCCCCTTCTCTTGCTTTCACACTTTCCCAACATCAGTGTCTTTTCCAGGGAGTCTTCTCTTCTCATGAGATGGCCAAAATATTGCAGCCTCAGATTCAGAATCTGTCCTTCCAGTGAGCACTCGGGGTTGATTTCCTTCAAAATGGATAGGTTTGTTCTCCTTCCAGTCCAGGGGACTCTCAAGAGTCTCCTCCAGCATCACAATTCAAAAGCATCAATTCTTCGGTGCACAGCCTTTTTTACGGTCATGTTCTCAGTTCCATACATCACTACTGGAAAAACCATAGCTTTGACCATGCGGACCTTTGTCGGCAAGGTGATGTCTCTGCTTTTTAAGATGCTGTCTAGGTTTGTCATCGCTTTCCTCCCAAGAAGCAGGCGTCTTTTAATTTCATTGCTGCTGTCACCATCTGCAGTGATCATGGAGCCCACAAAAGTAAAATCTGTCACTGCGCCCATAGCTTCCTCTTCTATTTGCCAGGATGTGATGGGACCAGTGGCCATGATCTTAGTTTTTTTTTTGACATTGAGCTTCAGGACATTTTTGGCACTCTCCTCTTTCACCCTCATTAAGAGGTTCTTTAATTCCTCCTCACTTTCTGCCATCAGAGTGGTATCATCTGCATATCTGAGGTTGTTGATATTTCTTCTGGCAGTCTTAATTCTGGCGTGGGATTCCTCCAGTCCTGCCTTTTGCATGATGTATTCTGCATAAAAGTTAAACAAGTAGGGAGACAATATACAACCTTGTCATACTCCTTTCCCAATTTTGAACCAATCAGTTGCTCCATATCCAGTTCTAACTGTTGCCTCCTGTCCCACATATAGATTTCTCAGGAAACAGATAAGGTGGTGAGGCACTCCCATTTCTTTAAGAACATGCCATAGTTTGTTGTCCACACAGTCAAAGGCTTTTGCATAGTCAATGAAGCAGAAGCAGATGTTTTTCTGAAACTCTCTGGCTTTCTCCATAATCCAGTGCTTGTTAGCAATTTGGTCTCTAGTTCCTCTGGGCCTTCAAAATCCAACTTGTACTTCTGGGAGTTCTCAGTCCACATACTGATGAAGCCTACCTTGGAGGATTTTGAGCATAACCTTGCTAGTATGTGAAATGAGTGCAATTGTATGGTAGTTGGAGCATTCTTTGGCACTGCCCTTCTTTGGGATTGGGATGTAGATTGATCTTTCCCAACCCTCTGGCCACTGTTGGGTTTTCCAAACTTGCTGGCATATTGAGTGTAGCACCTTAACAGCATCATCTTTTAAGATTTTAAATAGTTCAACTGTAATGGCATCACCTCCACTGGCCTTGTTGTTAGCCAGGCTTTCTAAGGCCCACTTGGCTTCACTCTCTAGGATGTCTGGCTTAATATCAGCAACCACACTATTTGGGTTGTCTGGGTCATCCAGATCTTTTTGGTATAATTCCTCTGTGTATTCTTGCCACCTCTTCTTGATGTCTTCTGCTTCTGTTAGGTCCCTCCCATTTTTGTCCTTTATCATGTCCATCTTTGCACAAAATGTTCCTTTAATATCTCTAATTTTCTTGAATAGATATCTGGTTTTTCCCATTCTATTATTTTCCTCTATTTCTTTGCACTGTTCATTTAAGAAGGCCCTCTTCTCTCTCCTTCTCCCCTTTTTATATCCCCTAACCCTGCCTCCACTATCTCCTGCCTTTTTTCTCCCGCACCTGCCAAGATAGTCCCGGGTTCAGTAATCATGAGTCTTTTCAAATCTCTCTCCAAATTCCCTGGGTCCTGTCTGGGAGGTCTCGTCTTTCGGGGTGGGGGCACAGGTGGGGTCTGGCTCTCTTTCTCAGTGGTCAGCAGGAGGAAAGGCACTCCTGAGAGAGGGGTCTCTCTCTCACTCTCCTTCTTACAGCTTAAGTTTTGCTATAAGAAGCTGATGATCAGAGCCATAATCAGCTCCAGGTCTTGTTTTTGCAGACTGTATAGCACTTTCCCATCTTTGGCTGCAGACAACATAATCAATATGATTTCGGTATTGCCCATCTGGTAATGTCCATGTGTAGAGTCGACTCCTGTGTTGTTGGAAAAGAGTGTTTGTGATGACCAGCTTGTTCTCTTGACAAAACTCTTATTAGCCTTTGCCCTGCTTCGTTTTGAACTCCAAAGCCAAATTTACCTGCTGTTCCTTTTATCTCTTGACTCCCGACTTTAGCATTCTAATCCCCTATAATGAGAAGAACATCTTTCTTTGGTGTCAGTTCCAGAAGATGTTGCAAGTCTTCATAGAATTGGTCAATTTCAGTCTCTTCAGAATTGGTGGTTGGTGCATAAACTTGGATTACTGTGATGTTGAAAGGTCTGCCTTGGATTCGTATTGAAATCAATCTATCATTTTTGAGATTGTATTCCAGTACAGCTTTTCCCACTCTTTTTTTGATTATGAGGGCTACTCCATTCCTTCTACGGGATTCTTGCCCACAATAGTAGATATAATAATCATCTGAATTGAATTTGCCCATTCTTGTCGATTTTAGTTTACTGACGCCCAGGATGTCAATGTTTATTTTTGCCATCTCCTGTTTGACCACATCCAGCTTCCCAAGGTTCATAGATCTTACATTCCAGATTCCTGTGCAATATTTTTCTTTGCAGCATCAGACTTCCCTTTCACTTCCAGGCGCGTCCGCAGCTGAGCATCCTTTCGGCTTTGGCCCAACCACTTCATTAGCTCTGGAGCTACTTGTACTTGTCCTCCGCTCTTCCTCAGTAGCATGTTGGACGCCTTCTGACCTGAGGGGCTCATCTTTCAGCATCATATCTTTTAGCCTTTTGTTTCTGCTCATGGAGTTTTCTTGGAAAAGATACTGGAGTGGCTTGCCAGTTCCTGCCCCAGGTGGATTGTGTTTAGTCAGAACTCTGCACTGTTAACTGTCCATTTTGGGTGTCCCTGCATGGCATAGCCCATAGCTTCTCTGAGTTACTCAAGCCCCTTTGCCACAACAAGGCAGCAAACCGTGAAGGGGACTTATTAGATTAGTCAAGCTTTATAAATAAGCCTCCAGACCATTGCTAGTTTGCTGAGGGTTAACAATGGCTATAGAGCTACATATCTAAAATGAGCCGGTAAGAAGGACTTCTACTTTCATTTGGTTTCTATGCTGAATGCAGACGAGATGTGGTATACCCCAACTTTTCTTTATAAGCATGGAATTCTGTGCATTTATTTTCACTTCCATGGAATTCCCAGTTGGTCAAGTTATTTTTCCAAAACAAAACTGGATTTGTTAATTTTAAAAATAATTAAACTGACTTTTAAAAAAGACCCAGATTTGACAAATTTTTATAAAATCCTATTTGTTAATGCTTAAAGTATAGGTGGCAACCATTATCTTCTTGTTCCCCCTTATATTTTCTCACATATGACAGAAGCAAGTGGAGTCACAACAACATAGTGAGTAGGATTCTTGCATTTATGGACATATATTTAGTTGTTTAATTAGTTAATCTACTAAATACGGTATTTACGCTCTGCTGTGTAACTGTTAATGTTAAATAAACACAATACGGCTTTTAAATAAACATATGTAAACTAGTAGGGACTTGATGCCACTGCTAGAAAATTGGCAGTTCCAGTGTTAAAAAGAACAAGTTCAGAAATGTGTTTTTGCATGTTAATGATAATGACCTGTAATACAGAGCCCTAAAGCTAGATCTTTCATTAAGTTTATTGTATTTTTCTCTGGGTAGACACATTTCCAGTGGATATCATAACCTCATGATATCCAAATGGCATCCTCTAATCTAATAGAAGACACCCTCTAATCTAGGATTGCCAAGTGATATTATAAAATAGGAGGCACCCTTTTGACTATGATGAAAGTGATTTGTTCTAATGTTTTTTGCTGTTCTTTTAAACCAACAAATTGGAGAAATACACCAAAATCCAATGTTTTCCTAACTGCTTATGTCTTGCATGATATTATTTTCTATCATGATCTATGACTTCGTTGGCTGTATGTTGAGTCTTCCAATTCTAGCTTGTTCTCCTACAAGAGAAGGCCCTCCATGCTTTATAAACAAGATACCCAGTATTTTCTAAATATTTCCTAAATACAATAAAGTATTTCCTAAATACAATAAAGTGCTACTTTTCTCTGTGAAAAAAAAGGATTTAGAAACTTGTATTTGGGCATTCCTGGCCTTTTGACAATGAGATGGCATTGCAGAAACTTTTTGTGGCCCCTCAATGGAGACGTGTCTGACTCCCAAATGGTGAGGGAGGTTCCCCTGTTCTGACTACTTTTTGGAATGAAATATCACCAGACTGCTTAGGCTTTCTCCTATTTGTACTTCTAGTTTCGTTTATTTGTTTAGTCATGTCCGACTCTTCGTGACCCCATGGACCAGAGCACGCCAGGCCCTCCTATCTTCCACTGCCTCCCGGAGTTGGGTCAGATTCATGTTGGTTGCTTCGGTGACACTGTCCAACCATCTCATCCTCTGTCGTCCCCTTCTCCTCTTGCCTTCACACTTTCCCAACATTAAGGTCTTTTCCAGGGAGTCCTCTCTTCTCATGAGATGGCCAAAGTATTGGAGCCTCAGCTTCAGGATCTGTCCTTCCGGTGAGCACTCAGGGTTGATTTCCTTTAGAATTGATACGTTTGTTCTCCTTGCAGTCCAGGGGACTCTCAAGAGCCTCCTCCAGCACCACAATTCAAAGGCATCAATTCTTCGGCGGTCAGCTTTCTTTATGGTCCAGCTCTCACTTCCATACGATCTGGCAGTTCTGGCAAATGCCAGAACGGCTGATGGTCAGAACGGCCGGTACTGGACATAGCGGCCGAAGCCGAGGAGGGGCAGGGCGCAGAAGGCGGCGGCCAAGCCGGCCAGGGCGGGCAGGACGGCGGCGGCCAGCAGGGCCGGGGCTCGCCGTCGGGCGCCCAGCAGGTGCACGTACAGGTAGGGCGCCCCGAGGGCCAGGCTGTGCTCCAGCACCATGGCGCCCAGGCAGCCCACCATGGCCAGGCCGAAGAAGCTCATGGCGAAGGCGAAGGCCCGGCAGGCCCGGCCGCCCTCGGCCAGCGCCACCAGCGTCCGGCCCCGCCCGTAGGCCGCCAGCACCGCCGGGCTCAGCAGGCAGGTGCCCAACAGGTCGGTCAGCACCAGCGCCAGCAGCAGCACATGGAAGGGCCCCGACGGCCGGCCTCGACGCCGGCCCCGACGGCGCGCCACCGCCAGCAGCCCCAGCACCGCCGCGTTGCCCAGCACCCCGGCTGCGAACATCACCGCCGAGATGGCCGGGCTCTCGCTGGGCTGCCAGCGGAGATGCTCCGCTGCCTGGTAGTCCCAGGGTGGCGGCGTTGAGGGCGAGGGCACCACGGAGGCTGCCTCCGGCATCGCCATCGTGGATCCCCCCTCCCCGAAGGCAGCCGCGCGCAGCTGGAGGCTCCGGCCCCTTGCACCCCAGTGCCGAGGAGCCCGGCGGGCGGGCGGGTGGGTGGACGGTCGCTACTCCCCAGCCTGCCTCTCCGCCTCTCCGCCCCCGGCCGGCCGCCCCGTCAGCGGGAGGCGGGCAGGCGCCCAGCCCAGCCCAGCCGGCTTGGCCCCCAAAGGTGCAAAAAGGCAGCCAGTCCCCCCCCCCAAGAGCCGGGAAGGAGGCCAAAGAGCCCAGCCTCCGGGGGGGGCGCAGTGGGGCTTTCCCGGATGCCTTTTGCATTCGGGGTTGAGTTTCCAAAAGCAGAGCCATCCTATAATTTCCTGGTGAAAATGCTGCCCTGGGAGACCTTCCAGCCAATCCTTTTCGTTCAGGCGCACGCTCATTCATTCATTCGTTGGTTCATTCACTCATTCATTCATTCCTTCGTTTAGTCATTCATTTATTCATTGGTTCATTCATTCATTCCACTCCTGCGCTGGCCATCTGGCTACCAAGGCTACTCCAGGCGGTTCACAACACTGTGAAACAACAGATGATATTTAGAAAAAAAAATGAAGAGGCTAAGAGCATACATATGTAAGGCTGTGATTTGTGGATTATAGTTCTGCTTTTAACACCATTTTACCTAGTCAGATGATCTGTCTGTGGGTAAAGGACTTTCTGACAGGCAGGCTACAGTCAGTAAGGGTGGGATATTATCATTCTTCTGCCTTGATACTAAATACTGTACAGGAGCTCGCCAGGGTTATGTGTTAAGCCCCTTTCTCTCTTCTCTGTACGGACATGACTCCACCCCATTGTATAACACCAATAATGGAGCCCACAACAGGTGGACCTGTGTACCCACAGCCGGTGGGCCTGTGTGCTCTAAATGCCAGGGCCGATTTTTGGTCCCAGTCCAGCCCTGGCTTTGACTATTCGGACTTTTGTTGGCAAGGTGATATCTCTGCTTTTTAAGATGCTGTCAAGGTTTGTCATGTACTTCTAGTAAATAAATATAAATCTTAGTATAGATTTTGTTATATTGCAGTAACAGGAATCAATATACTGTAATTGCTAAATTATTGTTACAATGAAGCAGTGTTTTTTTAAGAGGTCCTTTCATGGCAACCAGTCTGGGGACAAAAAAAAAATCCTCTGCTTTTATTTGTGTATAATAAATCCTTGGATTTTGGATTAAAGGGTATCCACCAGATTTTATGCATGAGATGTTTCATTCATGAGCTAGCATGCACCAATTATATGCAGAATTCTGACTTACATGTGAATTAAAAAAGGTATTTCATCCTTAAGATATATGAGATGTAGATGACTTTCATTGAAATTCCTTATACACAGTGGTCAGATCCAGTTGCCTAGTTATGCTGGTGTAATGCAAACAGCATAAATTTTTAAAGCAAATTGCCTCTGGTTAAACATCTATATAGATATTGGCTGAAATCTTGTTGCTAACTGTAGTAAGTCACTATTAGAATAGGCCCGTTGAATCAATGGAACTTATAGAGAAATTGAGTCACCAAATCCTCCATGGTTCAATGAGCCTACTCTACACTAGGCAATAGGATTTCAGCTATTATTTGTTGTAGACTGAGTTGTACAACTGTATATGCAACAGATAATATCTATTGAGATTTCTTAACTTGAGGCAAAAGTTAAGAAGGAAAGTTACATTTTTGTATAGCTACAGAAGAAGGTTCAGCCACTGTTTATTAAGCTGTAAGCTGTAAAAAATAAACAGATATACAAATGTAAAAAGTGCACATGTGGAATTTCCCTAGAAAATGTAATCTTCTTGCAAAAGCCTTGAAACCTATGCTGTAAGATATTTAGATATGTTTATTTTGTTATCACAGTGGTCACACATTTGCTTTCTCTCCTGCAAAACAAGAAGAATATAATGATTTTGCCATTAAAAATGTAATTCTTAACAAAATTATTTTAAAATGTCCATGAACTGACTCTCCCAGTACTGTATATATGATGTCGAAATTGAACACATGCAAAAGAGTGTGACATTGTGAATGGGGCTACTATCAGACAAGACAGGTGATTAGAGATATCCAGAACAAGTGCTTGTTCCAGACATGCAGTTGCATGTAGATAATTGTGAGTAACTATTTTGCAGATCTTATGGCAGATATGGAGGCAGTGTCAGATTTTATTTTCCTGGGCTCCATGATCACTGCAGATGGAGACAGCAGCCCTGAAATTAAAAGACGCCTTCTTCTTGGGAGGAAAGCGATGACAAATCTTGACAGCATCTTGAAAAGCAGAGACATCACCTTGCCAACAAAAGTCCGAATAGTCAAAGCTATGGTTTTTCCTGTCGTGATGTATGGAAGTGAGAGCTGGACCATAAAGAAAGCAGACCGCCGAAGAATTGATGCCTTTGAATTGTGGTGCTGGAGGAGGCTCTTGAGAATCCCCTGGACTGCAAGGAGAACAAACCTATCAGTTCTAAAGGAAATCAACCCTGAATGCTCACTGGAAGGACAGATCCTGAAGCTGAGGCTCCAGTACTTTGGCCATCTCATGAGAAGAAAAGAGTCCCTGGAAAAAACCCTGATGTTAGGAAGGTGTGACGGCAAGAGGAGAAGGGGACGACCGAGGATGAGATGGCTGGACAGTGTCTGCGAAGCAACCAACATGAACCTGACACAACTCCGGGAGGCAGTAGAAGACAGGAGGGCCTGGCGTGCTCTGGTCCATGGGGTCACGAAGAGTCGGACACGACTAAACGACTAAACACACACACATGGCTACGTATATGAAGATTTCAATGGAACCACTATACCTAGTAGTCAAAAGTGTCAGGAACAGATTGGTGTTATTATTATTACTGCAACTGTCTACTAGACAGTGTTGTTGTGTTGATCAACATTTGTATGAAGTGAGGTTTCCCACTTATCATCATCAGTATCACCATCTTCATCTTGCTGTTGCTTAACTACCACGGTATATGCAGACATTTCTATTAGTAATTTATCCAGAATAAAGAAAAAGAAAAAGAAAGACCAGAATATGTATTAAATGTTTCATTTCTGCCCCCCCCACCCAGATTTTCAGCATCTCTGAACATGCACATTCATTCATTCCAGAGATGATTAAAGCAAACAAAGGGTCATAGTTAAATATATTTAGACTGAGTCAATGATGTGAGATCCTGCTGAGGCCTAATGAATTAAGCTTTATCTTTGATCTCATTATTTGCTTTGCTTGGATACTTCATAACCAAAGCTTTGCCATAGAAGGACTTCTGTCATCCATGAGGACACTCGGGGCTTTGTGTCTACTGCCTACCTCAATTATCTCATGATTTCTAATGAAGAGACACATTGGACTTCAGGATTTTAACCTACAGCCCTGTCATTTCTGTTTCTGTAGCAGAACCAACATACCAGGAGATTAAATATACAATGCTGGAGCAGCCCTGCTGGAAGATATTGGAGTCAATACTGTATATAGCTTGGTGATCTAGAGAACTAAGCTGGAAAGAGGAAAACCATATAAAAACTAGGTAGATTTTGATGGTGATGATAAAGATTCCTTGGTTCTCTCACTGCTTAGTCTGGAACAACTGTCAGTTTATTTCATTGACTTGCTATTGTCTAATCTTTTGCTCTTGTCCAATATTTTACTGAAATGTTTATCCTAGCACCCCTATTTGTTTAATGTTTTTTTAAAAAATAATTGAAACAGAAACAGAGTCTTGATCTCAGATTCTCTCAGACTTCATGATGTTTAAAAGACCAGTTTGGTTTTGACCTAATACCTCTTATATAATTAGATATGTTTTATCTACGTATGAAAGACACTCACAGAAGGAAATTCTTCTCTAAGATACGTAGTTCCTTGAAGCCATGTTTTCAAATTCACCAGCATATTTGTTTATTTAGGTACATTTGCATATACCCTTTTCTCCATAGAGTTTGAGGTGCTGCACATAACCTTCTTCTTCCCAGGCCCTACAGGGGATGGGGGGTATGTCAATCTTAGGAGGATTAAAATTCTCCCCTGCACCAAGAGGGGCTCACCTCAGCTTAAAGATAAAGCTAAATGAACTTACACTATCATTCATTCTATGAATTAATTTCTGTTTCCATGCCGTTCTTTACATTAATTTTTTTTAGCTCCCTTCCTGAAAAGTTAGGGGGCTTCACAATGTGAAATGACCTGCTTCCACCCCATTTTGTCCTCTCAAAAATCTAGTGAGGCAGACAGGCTAAGGGATGTTGATAAGTCCAAGGCTCTCACTGAGTTCCATGTCACTCTGTGGATGAGAACTTGGATCATCAAGAACTATACCACATTGGTTGTCGGGGTGTGTTTAACCTAAGTAATCTAATGGTGATGAATAGATTCAGCTTCTATTTGGATTGTAGTCCTTTAGCCCACAAAGACTACAGTGGTAGTAAAGAGGATGAGTTACTAAAATCATGGGGTGTCAGTGGTCAGTCAGTGACGGGTGAGTGTGCAGAAACTGTGGTTGCTGGATAAAAACACTGTGAGGAGATGTACAATTTAGGACTCTTGATCAATTAAGTAATTTTTAGTTAATTTCACTTTCTAACTAAAATAAGATCCATATTCTCTAATCCTCAATATATCTTAGACAGTGAAGGAAGTAAAAAAATATAATTTAATGTTTGAAAAAAAGTGCCCTTGTTTTTCACTGATAGAAAAAAAACTTTTTCTTTTGTCCATTTGCAAGAATATTCCAGAACTGAAAATAACCTCGCTGCTCTATTGATTAAAGTTTCTTCCAATTAATGGAAACTTGCTGTCTTCATTAAGGCAAAAACCTGCTCACCCTTGCCCCTCAAAGCCCCTCCTAAACTGATGCTGCTTCCCCTTGTCTCTGCGGAACCACATGCAAAACAGAGAGCAAGGGTGTGCCTACACAATGATAGAAATATGAATTCACTCACTGTGAAGTGACACCAGGTAATTTGGGTTTCCCTATGTCTGTTCACATGAAGGGAGAGAGGAGAAAAGCCTAGTTTGCAGCTCTCTTGAAGCCCAAAAGGAGGTGTGGTTATACAGCAACGACACAATATGCTATGAATAAGGGTTTTCTCTTCTAGTTTCCTTCCTTCGTTTTCTCTTTTTTTTTGGGGGGGGGGAGGTAGCTGACACCATTTTAAAAAGAAAAAGAAAAAGTGCATATATACATGTGACAGAGAGAGCTTGCTGATGAAAAAACTATCTCTACATTTTTCTCACAGATGTAACCAATAATTTATATCTCACAGATATCACTAATGTAACCATGTTCACCTGTGTTTTACTTTTATGCTTCTTTCATAGGGTGGTTAGCTTTGAATGCATTGAGTGCACAATACACAGGCATTGTGTATATTTACCACTTGTGATGGCTATTATCAGCTTGCATCATGCTTCTGGAGTCTTTTTGTTTGTTTGTTTAATGTAGCTTTCTGTTTCGTTCAAGCAATCACACTGCCTGAACTGATGCCAATGGATCTGTTTTTGTTGTTGTTGTTGTTGTTTGTTTTAAGTAGAATTGCCAGAGGCAGGGACAAGTACTCCAGATTGGGGGGGGGGAGGGACTCCAGACTGATCTGTATTTTCCTTTGCATCATGTGGTCAACATAAAATTTAAAAAAGTGACTCCTGCCTGTCCCAAACCCAGAGGCTTCCCTGCATTTTTTTTACCAGTCTGGTCATCACCTAACTTAGGGAGCATGTGAAGCCAGACAATGTAGAACAGTCCTGCAATCAAATTGTGACTACAACCTTGTTAAAGCTTAGATCCTGTTTGCTATCCCTGATTCTAACAACTGCCATATCCCATGTCCCATTAGCATTATTTTTTACTCTTCTCACCACCTGGAAACTCTTTAGCCTGATATACCCAGTGCATTTGCCCTCCTATGCAGTCGTCCCTTTAGCTGGTCCCTGTACACCTAAAATCAATGAGCATGTCTTCCAGACAAATTTGAGCCATGGCACCTCATACTGTATGTTGTAGACATGCCATAGGCTCTATGGCTATGATTTTTCGTCATTTACATTCTTTTGGTAGGAAGGTAGGCAGGAAGATAGATGTTTGTTTAGTAGAAAGGTAGTCAGAGGCCTGGATGCTTGCCAACCACTATTTACACTATGATCATAAATGCTGACCCAGAAGAATCAGACTTCCAGACTTCTTTCAGGCATTGTATTTATCCTTTAGCCTTCCTGATAAGCCTGTGACTTCTTGGGAAGACTAAAATACTGTGGCACTGTTATTCTGTTTCATAGGAAACATGGTCTGAAGTCATGTTCTGTAACTTATGCCAGGTAACTTATCCTATCAGACATGGTGACTCTTTTGGAAGTAAAACACTTCTGATCCCCTTCCTGAGGTTCCAAGGTACTCATGCAATCCTTTTTGTTGTCAGAAGCCATTTGAGCCAGGGACTGCAATTTTTGGCAATTTAAAAACACTCGCTGGCTTCCCCATGATGAAAGGAATTCTGCAGGATCCTTGGGACCTTTTGTGAGGAAATAAAAAAATGTTCTATTTTTGAAAAATCACTGCAGCTAATGGCAACATCAGTCTTGTGCAATGTAACTCATGGAACAGGATTTCAGTCAATCTGTAGGAAACCAGCACAGCTGGTCAGCAAATACAGGCATTGTGTATACTTGCCACTTGTGATGGCTATTGTCGGCTTGCATCACACTTCTGAAGTCTTTTTTGTTTGTTTGTTTGTTTAAGGTTGGTTCCTACATGCACTTATATTTGATTACTACACTTGGAGAATGGTAGGTCAAATCTGTGGACAGGCTCCATTTCAAAAAATCTTGCCAGTGAAGCATGACAGTCATCAAATGATGAACATGTACATGTGAATCACCCCTGGGCTAAATGTGTGCTCATTTTGTATCATCAAATACCAGGCAACAGTTTTCCACTGTTTTATTTACTATGAAGTGACTGAATTATTGGAAGCAGTTTAATGTTGAGAGTGTTTGGACCCCATGAAAGGAGAAAATCTGTAAAGATCACAGATATGATATTTTAATGTTTTCCATCCTCTTTTTTATTTTCTTCTGTTTTACTCAGGGCAACTTGAGGGGGAGAGCTCGGGCTGAAGAAGGGTTTCAAAATGGCAGACCTCACTGTTGAAAATGGTAACTATGTGGACTGGCAAAAACGATACCTTATGTTGGAGACCCAGCTCTTCAAATTCCGCCTGCAAGCTAGTAAGATCCGGGAGCTTCTGGCTGAGAAGGTGAGACAAAAGCTATGCATTGTATCCCATGTTCCTGGCTTATTTTAGGATGGGATTAGTCAGCAAGGAGGCTTGTGCTCCTGCATTTGTTGAAGTTGGGGCCACACAAGATAGAGATTTCAAAACCAGTTTTTATAATACATAATTTTAACTTAGAATTGCCACACTGCACTGAAAATAGGTTTTGGGGAAATAGATCAAATCTTTACATATTTATTTTTATGGGCTTTTAAAAAAAATTCTGATCTTAAATGCCATTCTGCTTAAAACAACAGTTCTACTTAAAGAGACCATTAAGTAAAAAGGTTCAAGAGTGTTTGCTCTTTAGCTAGTCCACGCTTTTGGGGGGGGGGAATCCATTTAGTGTAACTAAACGAGACCTCTGTTTAGTACGCTCTGTTCTACAGAACATCTGACTTATTTTTGAAAAAAGAAATGAAGACTAATCTAGTGCAGGCATGGTTGTCAAACTACTAGAACCTTTGTTGAAATTAGGGAGCACTTTGGTTCATTGCTCAGGTTACTGTGTAACTGGCAGTACAGCTTAGGGAGGCTTTATCCCCCTTCCAGGTTAAAGAGCATGCAGTCATGAGCTGTACCGCAACAAAGACTGGAGAGAAGTCTGGGGGATTGGAATAAACTTTGGCCCTATTTCAGACTGACTAGATGGTTGAAAGCACATTTCCCCTCTAAGTGATTAATTTAATCATTTGTAATTTGGTGAAAGAATTTAATAATTGAGTCACATATGCTTACATTTTTTTAAAACATTAGGTTTCAGTAGTTCAAGTCTAAGGGCTGGTTCATACATGAATTTATTTGTTTTTGACATCTCTATCCCGTTTAATAAGTTCTGAGGTCAGTTTACAAAAGATTATTTGTTGACCTCAGTCAGAGCTGTGGGTAGCGATTTTGACACCTGGGGCAAGAAGCACCATCTCCCACTCACTTTGCCTAAGGCATGGATGTGAGCCATTGCCAAGAAAAAGGAGGAGGTGAATGTGGGACCTCCCAAAAGAAAGAGGAAGTTTATGGTGTGTTTTTTTTTTTAAGTAGGAGGGGAAGTGCATGGAGCTGGTAGGTGCTGTTGTTTATTTGCCTAACATTCACCAGCCTCTCAATTTTGAAATCCTGGATAAAGTCCTTGTTGCCATGCCCTAGTTACAACCTCCAACTGCAATATCTAATGGTCACTTTCATGCGTGCATAACTGTGGCAAAACAGAAGGCACGTACTGCTTTTAAAGCACAATACTTTTTTGTAAGGATTCACACATTTGCCTTTGAGCCTTCATGTTTTAGTAATCAAGTGAAACAAAAACAAGGGATGGCTTTTGGATGTGTGAGTGATTCCCAGCTTAAATCCTTAATAAATGTATGAGAAATGTTAGAAGGCTGTTTTAATATAAAATTATCTGTACCACATCCCACTATACAGTACCTCTCTTGAGAGATATGATAGGTGCAATGCTGTTCATATAAGACTAAATTCAAGGATTTCCTTCAAAGTATATTGTAGTTTATGATTCCATGTGCTGTATGTCTTTGGCATCTAGCATTTCCTTTGACTCCCTAGTTCCTTTACAGTTGCACTCACCAAGGAGAAAGGGGGTAATACTCTGTTGACGAGTGACATAGCAGACTGTTGCCATAGCAGCATGATGACCTTGTTACAAATAAGCTGAGGGGCCTCTCAAGAAACAAAGAGGATTGGGAAGAAAATGGTGCTGAATAGGAGGGAGGGAGAAGGGAACATACTCTCGTATTAATGTCTGAATGAGCTTTGAAGTAGATATGAGTGCATGGAATTTCCTTTGCACACTTTTTTCAGCAGCCAATAAGACAGATGTTTATGCTGAACATTAAGGCATCTTCACATAGTAAATCTGGAACTGCATGAATCTTATGTCTTTGGTAGCTGGCATTTACTTACACACTTGTGCACACAAGGTGAGAGTGGTAATATTCTGTTGATGATTGAAGAGGTTGACAGTTACCATAGCAGCATGAAGGCCCTGTTAATAAATGAACTGTGGGGCATGAATCCTGGCTGTTCTCCTCAACTTTATGACATTAGTTTGGTAGATAATAGGACTTTATTTTCCTGGCACCTATGGAATGGGATTGCATGGTGGGCTATTGGTCATAAAAGCATGAACTAAATCATAGACTCATACAATAATTGAGCTGGAAGGGACCTGTAAGGCCAGAGTCCAACACCCTGCTTATTTGAGGTATTCAGGCCAAAGCAGATCGGACAGATAGTTGTCCAGTTTTCTCTTGAATCCCTCCAGCATTGGCATGCCCACCACCTCCCAAGGTAACTGGTTAGATCTCCTCCAATCATCTGGCACTTCACCCATCCTCCATGATTTAAAAAAAATAATAGACAGTGGTTCTGCAGTATCTTCAGCCAGTTCCTTCAATATCCTTGGTTGCAGTTCATCCCGCCCTGGAGATTCGAACTCATTTGAAGTAATAAATTTAAAGCAATAAATGAGATTAATAAATGAGATTAATTTAAAGTAATAAATGAGATTAATAAATAGTCAAATGTTGAAAAGTGTGTTTCAGTGTTTGTTTTACAGCTGATAAACTGAACAGGTTAGTTTTTTTCATTCATAAAACTGCAAAACATGACAGAATCATTTGAATGCTCATTGTATATTAGCTTGTCCCTAGAGAACCTAGAAGTATGTATGAAACGCCAACAGCTTCATGAAACCACACTTTTATTTAATCTAAAACTACAGATCAGCTGTTTGAACATTATACAGCAAAACAATGAAGTGGGAAACAGGAAGGAGACTAATGGTTGTTGTGGGTTTTTTGGACTCTTTGGCCGTGTTCTGAAGGTTGTTCTTCCTCATGTTTCACCAGTCTCTGTGGCCGCCATCTTCAGAGGACAGTACTAATGGACGGAAGGAGACTCATTAGGAAAATAAGTAAAATTCTAAAAGAACATGAATTTTCTGTAGATCCCACCTTTTCTAATCCTGCTTACTTGTGAGGGGGAAATTAGATGTTTCTCCAACACATGGGTCTTATTTGAGAAGTGGCTGCTTAGGGAGTCCTAGGATGGTATTAGCATGTTAATTGTGAGTATAACCCTAGTACTTTCTCTAACAAATGTGCTTATAGTTTAAAAAGCTGTTCATGTTGGCTAGGAACAAAAGGATCCTGATGAGAATGTATGAGCTACTAGCAGCTTAAAATTCATTTCTTTACTGAAATTATTTTAAAAGGGATTATACTCTTACAGCTAGGCAAGGAAGGAGAAAGTTGGATACAAGCAGATGCTTATCTAACTGGCAGATTTCCACCATAATGAAGTTACAGGAGGATAACTTCAGCTGTTTCAGCTAAAGCCCAGGTGGCAAATATAATCCAACTCTGAAATATCCTCACTTTCAGAGATCATCAAGTTAATATATTACCAGTTTATGCAGCATGGTCCCTTTTATTCTAGAGATGGGCCCTTCTGTATCTCCCGAAGTATGGCTTTTATCATTCTTATTGCTCTGTCCACACTCAAGTCATGGAACCAGAAGGCTCATTAAGACTCCTTTTCAGTGCTGCTCTTGAAACTTGTTTAAGCCCACCCTGTGAATGGCCAAACTTACATCCTTTGTGATTCAACATTGTACCATATAACTCACTCCCAGGTTCAGCTGCTATGCCATGAACTGATCGTAGTATTGTCCTTCCTTCTGGGGCTGAACCTACATGTCCAGGCCTAGAGCATTCTTCTTTGCTTGTGCAAACTTTCTGTCTGTTTCCTTCTTTTGCTGCATTTTTACATTTTCTAGTTCATTGTGGCAAGGTACTGCCACTCAGGATGCATATCTGCAGTACTGGATCATTTATTTGAGGAATCCATGACCACTTGTTATGAATTGTTGGCTTTAAAGTCAGTGGCCGAAATGATGTTCAGGGCAGCAATCAAAACGTTTCTTGGAAGGAAATCAGAACCCTCCTCCATAGAATCCTAACTGATTTAGTATCTGTGCATTGTAATGATAACATGTCTGTCATAAAGTGAATGGCTAGCTTTCTAGAAGTGTTCTAGTTTGCCTTTCAGAATTAATGCTGAGTCAAGGCTATATGTTGCTAATCATGGCATGGTGATCAATATGTTTTATAGCCACGAAAACTCTTAATTAAGGAGGTACTTGTGGAAAAATATGTGGATATTCCTCTTAAGGACCACATCAGTGCAGAGGTTAAACTGCAGTACTGTAGTCAGGCCTCTGCTCATGACCTGAATCATGATGGGTTCAAACAGCCAGCTGAAGGTTGATTCTGTCTTCCATCCTTCTCATGTCGACAAAATGAGTACCCATTTCACTGGAGGCAGGAATAGTTTTGCTTGCGTAATTGTGTTGTGAACTGCCCAGAGAGTGCTTTAGCACTGTGGGGCAGTACATAAGTCAAAATAACAACATTCCTGTTAGTGTAGTGGAACCATAACTGAAGGACATTTCACAAACTGAAGGTAGACTAAAAGAATAGGACAATAGTCATATGAAAGCCTGAGACAGACACATGGGAGATTTCAGTTGCCAGTATAAAATGGCCCTCAAGGACCATAGAAATCAACATGATGCTTACCTCATTATGAACAATGGCTTAGAAACATATGAGTCCTGTTGTTAGCAGGGATCGGAAACATTAGTTTTTTGAACTATAATTCCAGGAATTCTTCAGCTTGGATTGGGGATTCTGGGATCCCCAAATTGTAGTCTAAAGAAACCAATATTTCTAGGTTCTTGTTGTTACAAGAAGTCAGATTTCAGTTAAATATCAAGAAAAACTTCCTAACTGCTTGTGAGGTACAACAGCCCCTCTGGGGGTGACTAACGGGTCCCCTTGGCCAAAATAAATGGGTTCCAGATTCAGTCCAGTTGGTGGGCCAGTTGACTTCACTGGGGTCCCCAGAAGTCCAGATCTGGAGAAGCAGGTGAGAAGAGTGAATCCCAATCCAGGGTGCAGCACTTTTAGGGAGAACTGATAAAGGCAGATGATGAGAACTGGGTTCCATGACGCTGTTCCTCTTGGAGCCCCTTTTTGTGGGCCTGGTGCTACTTGCATCTCCAGTGCAAAAGCTGGGTTAGGATAGGCTCTACGGCTCCCATGGGGGAGCAAGGATGCCAAGGCTGGATCCTTGGTGGGTCAGCTGAGAGCTGCATTGGGAGAGCCTCAGATCCTCAACATCCAAGGAGGCTCCCCTTGTCCCCTATCTCTGCTTGCACGTCTGTGCGTGTGCAGAAGATGGGTTACCAGTGCTTGACTGCCTTCTCCTATGACTGGCCTTCATCTGATGTGGTTGACAACCCTGAGCTCTGCAGCTCTTGCCTTCTTCCAGCTATCTCATACCAAGCAATGGCCCTTCCTCCACCTGTAGTGGTGCATCCTTGTCAGAAGGCTTGCTGGGAGCACTTGAGGCAAAACTATCACATTGTTAGAACAGTACAGCAATGAAACCAAGTACTTCAGGAACTGGTGAGTACTCCAATGCTGGAGGCATTCAAGAGAAAATTAGACAACCATCTATCGGATATACTTCGATTTGGATTCCTGCACTAGCAGAAGGTTGGACTTGATAGCCTTACAGGCCCCTTCTAACACCATTATTTTTGATTCTGTGATTCTTAATACATGTTTGATTCTATGATTCTTAATACATTTAGTGTGTTACAAATGACCTGTTAAAATTATATAAATAAATAACTGGTCACTACAGGTGAAATCATGTTAGCATTCCTGATTCAATCAGACATGTACAAAATTCAAGACCAGTCATGAAACAAAGCAAACAAGTATGTAAACTGCAGGAAATGAGAAAAGCTCATGCTGTGACAGACACACACAATCAGTATTTACAGAATTTCCTCTTTTCTAGTAATAAGTTGTCTGTAATGTACAGTTGGGCCCTCACCAAGCTTCTCAAAGAGAAACAAGCAGAATTATCAGAAAGTATGCTTTTTAGCCATACAATAAAAGAAAATTTTAATTTAAAAAATTGTTGAGGAGGTCTCTCTTAAAGGTCTTTGTTTCTGGGCTTATCTGACCAGAATGGTAAGTCAAGGAATGCTATGCAACACTGTTCTGTGATAGGAATTTGACTTTAAAGAAGTATCTTTCTTTTCTTAATTTTTTTCCTCTGCCCTACCTTTTTTTTCTTTTCATTTTCTTTTTCTGCTTTGAAGATGCAAGAACTGGAGCAAAGGGTAGTTGAGGCAGAACAAAGAGCCCAGAGTGCAGAGAAGCAGGTAAGATTTACCTGATGCCCATCATTTCCATGAAGTTTGAAAACCTTGACAGCTGTCCCGGCACTTCCAAAAGCTACTGTCTCAACATGTGCTGTAAGTTACATGTTGTTCTTTGGAAGGATTCTCCGATACTCTGGAAATAAACAGTAGTTTAGTAGTTTTGAGAGCATTGAAAGGAGGCCTTGCATCTTAACGGGCGTCTGGATACATTTATGTTTGCCCCACTTTCTTCTTTGTTGGCTAAATGATACAAAAACCTGCAGAATCTGTTTGCTTGAAGTGTGGGTTTAGTATATGGAACAGGTTCTTCACTGTTTGTCTTCTGCCAATGAGCAATTGACAGAACTTGACTTTCGTGGCAATTACTTTCAGTTATATATAGGAACATTTTAGCACCATGTTGCGTTCTGCATTTTAAAATTATATGACACATTCTGTGATATAGTAGAATTTGTATTTTTGAAACCCAAGATACCTAAAAAGCATTATGCAAAGGAACTGCCTCCCTCACCTCACGACAGTATTAAGTAATCTGCATAGGTTATTCTAGTACACCCCATGGTTTATAGCAAAGTTGGCATGGTTGCATTTGATACATTTTCTAGCAAACCCATGACTTGTAAGCCCTGTCTTTGTCCACGGGCATTTGTTGCATTTTGATCTGCCAGTAAGGGCTTCTAGTCATCTGTACCGATTTTGTGTGCATTGATTTGCTTAGGGTTTTGCAGTCTGATTGTCTGTTTTGGTCCAGATGGGCAGGAGGGATTAGAGCAAGATGGAGTGGTCATCAGAGTTTAAGGAGCAATAGCTGGAAACGAGGCACTCCTTCAAGAGCTGGGAGGTCTTTCTCTGCTCCTTAAAATGATTTATCTGTCCCGGTCCAAGTGAATAGCAACAGCTGTGTTGGCAATGGAGACGGAAAGATATCTGGTTGAAAAAATTAAAAGCAATGCAATTTAATCCAGATGGACTTCACTGTGTTGTTACATCTTCACTGAGCATCTGACCACCTTGGCTGCATCCTGAAAGCATTCACTTAATAAGCTCCTCACCCAATTCTAAATGATGGGCCACTGTGGCTGGCTGTTCCTGTGCAGTCTGGAGATCCAAATAGAGTCTCAGGCCAGTAAGATGAACACTCCCCAATGTAACATTTTAATCAGAATGGAATAGAGTGAGTAGCCTCTACCTCAGGCTAGATTGCTATATCATGGCTGAAACAAGAGAAGTAAATGAAGCCTGGAGATCTAGAGATTGCTGCTGCCTGTCACCAATGGCACCACCCAAATTGCTAACTAGAAAAAAAGGGAAGTGTCTTTAGAAATGTTTTAATTAAATCTGGCAGGCTTAGGAAATGGCTTTAATACCTAATATAGAACTGTCGCATGACAAAATGAGAAAGTGATAGACATGGGAAATGAAAGAGCTGCATGCTGAGTTTTCAGGCTGGCGTTGTCTTTCACCACATGAGTTCAGAATGTTGACTGGCTCATTCAATGTGCTCCCCAGAGTTGCTGTGCTCAAATAAGGAAGTCACATGATTGTCCTCCGTCTCTGCTTGCTGAGAGCCTCCAGCCTAGAGATCCCACTCAAGCATAAGACAGGTGGGAGGGGCTCCTTCTTTTGTGTGCAATTATCCCAAGCTCTAATAAAACACACATTCAGCTCAGCAGGCTAAGTATGCTGGCTAGGATGCCAGGCACTTGCCATACAGATTTCGTGCAGGGGAGAGGCTGTTTGCCTCTCTCTGTCTAATGCAGACAGACAGGAGGACAAAACACAGCTTTCTGCAATGTTGTATTGAGGAATGTCCATTGAAGCATAACCTGCTCTTGTACAGACGTTGGCATGTAGCCTGGGAAATATTCCAGCATGGCATTGCCAGCCTGGAGCCATGGGAGCATAAGACAGAAGACTTTCTTCCTGGGGCCATCGGTGCTTTTGAAGAGGAAAAGTTGGCCTCACCAGAAAAGATCACTTACATTCAGGCACAAGCAAATTATTTATGACATCCTTACATGGCTGGTTTCCAATTCTGTGAAAGGGAATAGATAATATAGCTATTTGGGTGGAGAAAGGAAGGTGAAGCGATGTAGAGAAAGAAGTGCCTGGCTGGTTAATGCTGTTGGTGGCTGCTCCTCCTTCTGCCTTTCCTCCTTGCCATTGTCATCCCACTGGGCAGAGGGAGAAGAGTATAGAAGGGAACAGGCAATGGTGGTGAGGGCGGAGGACAAAGACAGTCAGAAGCTGATGCTCTTCTCCCTGTCATCTGGCCAAGAGAAGAGTGATCCCTAGGCACACTAGCCTAGGGTTAACCTAATGTGGAGAGGCACTGTGGTGTAATGGATAAAATGTTGGACTAGGATTCAGGAGACCTGGATTTCAATCCCTGCTCAGCTATGGAAACTCCCTGGGAGTGGTAATGGGGAACCACTCCTTGAAGCTGTCATATACCTCAGAAATCCTGTTATGGTTGTTGTAAGTCAGAAGCAACTTTGTGGCACATAACATATGCACAACTTAACGTGATCTCTAAGCATAATAGTGAAGAGAAGTCCCACTGTGGGCTTCCACCCCATATTTCACAAAAGCTTGGAGCTACCTTACCTTTAAAATGCTCCAGAAACAAGAGGTGAGTCTGTTGTTGTCTCCTCTACCTACTGTATATCCATCTCTTCTTCCCTACCCCACCTACTATATACACCTTACCTACCGCAGGTGAGGGCCAGAATAAGACCTTGGAGAACCATGAGCAGGAGAAAATGCAGCTGGCTTGTTTTGTAAGTCAGAGGAAGAGTCTAGAGGTTAAGTACATCTTGCCCATGCCCTAGTAGTGCTTTATCCACCACAAAAAAGTGAAATAGGCATCATTCATGAAAATGACATTAACCTAAACCAGGAGACAATAATAGTTCCAGTCTTCATTGGCCATGGTGCCCTCTCTGTTAAGGAAGATATGCACAGGACACCTTTTCCATGTTTGCTTTTGTCTTTCCTGTGTGGCATCTAACACTTAAGAGATACATTGCATTAGAATTTTAAATAGCTTTAACCAGTTCCACTATTATGACTTTTTTCAAGGAATTGTAGTAACAAAGCATTACTTGGAATTATTTTCTATAGGTACTGAGCCCTTTCAGAAATTCGGTGCTCAAATTATCATGGACTTGGTGGGCAACAGAGGCCTCCCCTCCCAGTCATTTGAACATTTTTTTAAAAAAAAATAATTAAATAAGGGGCTGGGTTCCCAGCAACCTCACTAAACCAGTTTTAGTGTGTTCAGGATAATCCTGCTGTCTAAAAAGCTATACTTCCAGGCACATCTCTCTTACATATCTCCAGAAAAACTTCTCCCTTCCATAAATATCTTAAATATGGCACCTTCAGTGTGTACCTGTGTGCTTTAATTCATGGGATGACAAGTAATGATAAATACCAGAGAAGGTGTTACAAAGAATAGGGGCCCCCAGCCCCATATAGGAGCCCATCAGTAAATAAGTTCTTCATTCATTCCACTCAAGTCCAATATGCTTCCTTCACTTTTCCTGCCCTTTGTCATTACGGTACAATAAAAGCATGAGGGGGCTCTTTCAGGTTGAAGTCATGGAAGAGAAGCTAAAACTTGCCAACATGAAGACAGGCCAATCAAGTGAATGCAAGAAGTATCAGAAGCTGGTGAGCAGAGTGCAAGAAAAAGATGAACTGATCAATAAATTGGAGACCCACCTGGAAAAGCAGGTAAAACTAGCAGAAATACATTGGGCTTCTGTGTACTGTTCACACCATATAGTTTACCATTATGGCTTCCTGATGACCGATCGTATTTATATCTTTTTTAAAAAGGATTTAATTTCAAATATGGATGTACCTTCCTTCAGCAGAGCTGTATGACAATTTATTAAAAAATCAAAAGCATCAGTACATCAGGCAGTACATAATATATGTGACAAAATATGCATAAATTGTGCAGTGGCCAGAATCTGATTAGTGTTTACAAAGGTTGGAATAACTTGACATGGTTAGCTATATCTACTTGACAAGGTGCTGTGTTGTGTCTCAGTAGCATGCTTGGTTATGTGCCCAGTTGTGCAACTGAGATGTACCCTGAGATTTCATCAGTTAGCTGCAATCAGCTGTGGCAGGTTGGGCAACTCTTATGCAAACAGCAGTTGTATTCTGCCCAGTAAAATAAATTGACATGAATGAAGAATTAATCTTTTTGGCCTCTGGCCAAAAAGATGACAAATTTGGTATCAGGCAAGGCCCTCTGGGGTGGGCATTTTATTAACGGGTCACTACCCACTTTAATTTTAGATGACAGGACCTCTTGACAGGGAGCCTGATGTAGCTACACAGGCATATTTATATGGAACCAGGTATACACAGGCTAAAGTTGGGATAGTGAATTGTGCCAACCAACGCAGAAGGAGAAAGATAAGATATACTGTATACAGTCATGTGAAAAAGAAAGCATACCTTCTTTGAATTCTATTGTTTTGTGTGTTTTTGTTAAATAAGTCAGGACACGGTTTAATATGTCATGTGTTTTCGTTCATCTGAGGTTGTATTTATGTAATTTTCAGACCTGCTAAGGACCAGATTGTTTTTATTATGTCCTGATACATAAAAGCACAGAATTCAAAGAAGGTGTACTTTCTTCTGAGTGTATATATTTTTGCCCATTTGCCCAGCAGATCTTGAGGCCATTGACCCAAATTTGAGAGTGAAAGAGTTAGCATCACCTGTTTCAGGACAGCATTGTTACTGGCCCCAGTCCAAGATCTTCGATCCAGCACATCCAAGGCTTCTCCAGTATACTCCAATTCATAACCCACTATCAGTGGAATAACAATAGTTTCCCACAGAGTTGTCCGTGATGCAGCAGGATGATGTGGGGTGCAGATATGCTATCTGGCCAGGGAAAAATCCTTCCTAACCCACTCCAGTCCACAAATTAGATTGCTCTCTAAGCCACATAAGGCTTTACAGACGAGCAGTCATCTTCCGATCTGCAGACCAGACATGCACAAAATCTCCACTCTTGTTGGAGTAGGCAAGAATTGTGTGAAATGATATCTTGTGAAAAGATATGCGGCTGTATCTCTATATTAATGACTCCAAATTGTCTCTACTCTCGGCGACTAGAGTATTATTTCTAAAAAGGACTTACTGTTATAATTCCAAGTCCCACAAAAAATAGTTAACAATATAGTTGCAGTTTCTAAAAAGTATTTACTTTTTCCCAAATAATTATATTTCAGTTACTTTTTAAAATCTGAATGCTACAAGCCACTGGCCTCTATTACAAAATATACTTTTCTATCTTCCAACTTGTCATCACTTCAACCCCCAAAACAGAACAGAAGAGTGTTGCACAATTTTAGCTTTGAACCATGTAATATTCGTCATCTTCTATTCAATGAGATCATACTTGGGTAGTGATAGAAAGAACTCACAATTTATAAGTGAAGTTTTTCCTTATAAAACTATCATCCTAACATAGTGTAGTGATGTCTTTGTTATTGGAGAAAATAATTAACTATAATAATAGTAACTACTACTTCAAAGTTCTTCTACTGTCTTAACACATTTTTATTTTATTCCATAGAAGCAGCTGAGAGAGGATGAAGCTAGAATTGTTCAGGAAAAAGCAGCTAAAATAAAAGATTGGGTAACGACTAAACTAAGAGAGGTGATGACCAATATTTTTCTCCTTTTCAAGACATACTGTACATGCAGAAATGTGATCAGCATTTTGGTGGGTTTTTAGGTGGAGATGGCTGAGTGGAGACCCAAGATTTCTCTATCAGGAGGTTTAAAGATTTCACAGGGGTTGCCATTGCAACTAGCATCAGATGTTTTGGTGGTGTGTTTACGGGCATTTGTTCAGCTTTCCCCAGAGCAAGGCTGAAACTTATGTCAAGAGAGACAATCAAGACAATGCTTGCTGGATTTTGCTACCTTATTGCTGGGTAGCTGTTTATTTTTCTTCTGCCTTGCTCTGGTTTGTTCCAGTGTATGTGATCTGCTCAGTACTTGATGTGTGCTGGTCCATGAGCCTTCATGATGATGTGTCATTTAATGTTTCCTTATGGTTCTGTTTTTGCTAGTCATCTTCGCCCCTCTTTGCTTAACAGCTGCTCCTGTTTAATTTTCTTGGGAAATCAGGTGTTCTTGCATTCTGCTGTTTAATTTTTTTGAACTTTTAATTCTAAATAAGAAAAAAACTAAATTAGAAAGCATTGCAGTGAAAATGTGAAAGTTGAGAATGGTGGGCACGTAGAAGAGGCAAGGCAAGGAGGAGAGAGTGAAGTAGGCAGGGATAGTGTGGAGAAGAAAGTGGCAGTCTGTGGTCAGAGTGAGACCTTAGGGAGAAATTCCAGATTTGTGTGTACTGGTGGCACCAAAAGGACCCAGTGCATCCTAGTACGCCCACCAACAAATGCCCTCCCCATGTATGGATGCAAAGACCAGGATGATCTATTCAAATCTGCATCAAAAATACAAAATAATAATCCAGAGCAACCCCTGAATGGTTGAGTAGAACATCACAATGTGAATAATTCCTGAGAGTTACTGTTGCTGTGAGATCAGCAATTGCATTCCATTGCTAGACAAGACCTCATGCCAAATTTGATGTCTTTTTTTGATGCTTCTTTGGGTTGTGGAACTAGCATGATAATGATCCATGCTTATAGTACAATCTACGAACTTGTTCATTATTTGAATTCAACAAGTCCAAGGGTATGGGTTTAAACAGATGATAGACATGTTTGGATATAATGCGACAGGATAAAAAGCTCTAGACAGGACAGCAAGCTCTAGACTGGAAAGATACTTAAGATGATTTTTTTTTGCATGCTTTCTTCCTTTGTTTCATAGCTGGAATTGGAGAACCATTACCTCAGGGATTTTAACCTGAGGCTAACAACGCAGGTCACAGCCCTTCAAGAGGCACTGAAGGGTAAATATATATTTTGTTATTGTCATCCAGGAAACAGAGAACAACGGTCCTGACTTCATAGTATCTAGGTGGCATGCGTTAGGAGAAACTGTTTATGCCAGCTTCAATGGAGTTGGTTTTGATTTCCTTCCAACGCACAGAAGTAGTGTGATCAGAATATGATCTCTCCATTTTCCATCTCATATATGCTTTCTAAAACATACTTTCAGATAGGCTGTCTAATAAGATATCTGTTACCATTTCCAAACTAACATTAGCTTTACTGAAGCAATTCCAAGCTTTGGATGGAGTTTATTGCTTGTCTGTCAGATGCAATGTATCACCAAAACCAACATTATTTGACTTCTCTGCCGGCCTTTTTATTTTTTTATTTTAGCAAAATGGAAACAAAAGCATGTGAGAATAATCCACACTTTTGTTACTTAAGGATTGCAATATGAGTTTGGGTCTCATGTTATGTCACTGTCGGTTCTTCAGATTTGCTGACTTCCTCCCTGACAGTATTATTATGACTAATTACATTTCTACCCTGTCTGCCCTCAAACAAACTCAAGGCAAGAGGCATATATTCTCTCCTTTGCCACTTTAACCTCACAACAGCTCTGTGCCGTAGGTCAGACTGAGAGAAAGTGACTGGCTCAAGGTCTCCAATGATTTCTGTAGTATACTAAGGGCTTGAACCTGAATGATACGTTCTTATTCTCATTGGTTAAAATAGGTCCACCTCAATGTGAAATATCTATTTCCAATGCACAGCTCTTTGACAACTAGATATAATACTTTAAAAATAATATTTCAGAAGTCTTATCAATGCATACAACTCCTAAGTACAAGAAGGTACAATTAAAGGCAGCTCCATATTTAACGGGACTAATAGGATTGCTGATAATATGCTAGTTTACCAGTGTTAACATGTTTATTTGTTGAAGCCAGCACACAAAGAACAGAAAACATAGTTCAATTCGAGTGACTTGTAGAATGGTGTCAGCTGAATCACGTGCATCATTTTCCAACAAACTTTTTATATGATGATGTGTAGAATACGCTCTGCTTCTGATGGCCTATGGTGATATGAACAGAAGAAAATAATCTTTCCCAAGTTGCTTTCCGTGGGCAGACCATTTAAAACAATCATTTGGGTGTTAAATTTTTTTTAAAAAAACTTCTCTGTTTCCAAATTTCTACAAGCCATTTGAAAACAACTTCAGTGACATGGTTTTCAGAAGTGCTTGGTGGGGGGACATAAACATTGCCTTCTGGGGAGCCCAGGATTCCCACCACTGCTCTGCAGTAACAAATCAGACACAACCATATTACAGAGGCAAGCAGCACATAGCACAGGACTGTGTAAATGTGTAGGGACTTCAGTCCTGTGCTATTACTCTTGGTGGGAATACATGAGTGCTTGTCCCTGCACGAGGCTTCAACTCTCTCTGCAAACACCTTTCTAGCTGGAAACTTTGCAAGCATGGTTCCTTCATCTCTTCTCATTGCTTACCAAATGAGATGATTGCTATAATAACCTGGTATTAAGTGTTCCCAGCATGCTACCAATCACACAGCTCTGAACGATACATTGGCTCTTGCGCATAACTGTACTGTCTCTTTCTGTCTGATTCAATTTGAAGCCTCCAGTTTCGGGGCTAATTTGAACCAAGGCTTAATTCCTTAGTTCCATGCCATTGCTCAGCATGGCAGTGGTACAAAACTAAACAAAATCCATGCCAAATAGCATCCAGCTCAAAGCCTTTTATTTTATTTTATTAAATCCCAAATTGTAGGTCTGATAACTATTCCTCCAGAAGAATCAGTTTCCAGCTGTAACATGAAGCTGCTTAGAGACCCACTGTCATGCCTGCTGGGGAACCCAGACCAGGATTCAAGGCTTCTGGCAGTGGGCATCAAACAGGCATATGAGGGTGTATCTCTGAAAGGATTTCCTTATATAACAAGTATGGTCTTTATGGATGACACCTGTGTAGCAAGTGAGGTCAACAATTCAGTGCCTTCTCGCAACTCACTGAGGCTTATTTCTGACTCTTCAAACTACAGCAGCTCTTCAATGAATGACTTGCTTTCCAAGGCAACCCCCCAGTTTCGCCCAACATTATCAAAATACCAAGAGGAAACAGTGAAATTTCATGGATGCTTAGATTTTCAGTGTCCTCTGGAAGACCTTAAGAGCACCACAAGTGCCTCAAACAAGACAGCAGCTGATCTGTACAAGCAATCAAATGAACTAAATGTTGAGTTCAGCACTTCTCGGTTGAACTCCTCTTCCTCTGGTGAAGTGAAGAATACCTGTAAGAGTTCTATCATGGCATCAATTTCTGCTCCGAATTTGCAAAAATCCATCACCTCAGTACCTTCTAATTTCCCAGGGAAAGAAAGCAGATTTGGTAATAGCATGACTCTCCCTAAAGGTCAGACTCCTAACAATCCAAGGGACAGTATACTGCTAGCCAAGAGGCATTGCAGTCAACCCCAGTCAGGAACTGATTGTTTCCATCATGTGGTGAACATTGAGATCAGTACTTTTCATCCTGTAAGAGCTGCTACCCACTGCCAGGAGCAAGTGGAGGAGACAGATATTGATGAAGAGGTAGCAGAGAAGATGGAGATGGAAGACTGTCTAGTGGAGACTCATCAGCAGTCTTGTTCAAGGAAGGAGACAGGAACTTACAAAGCCAGAATAATGGACCCAGGAGGCAAGCCACCTACTCCTCCACTGCACAGATTTCCATCTTGGGTAAGATCTGAGATTCTAGCATAGGTGTCGGGGTCACAAGCCAAATGGGAGTCACGAGTTGAATATGGAAGTAGGCTTCCAGCCATTTCTGCTGTTGTTTCTTTGGGCTGGTGTGGCCTATGGCAGATCCAGGCAGCCAATAGTTGGGAGCGTCTCTGCTCCTGTTCTAGATGTTGGATCTTGGAACTGTCTTCTCCTGGCAGATTTTTCATGATGGCTTTTAATGATGATTTTTAGATTTTTAATGATGCCTTCCTTCCCTTCTGGACTGCTCACTCCACTCAGCAGGATGGTCTGATCTTCTGTGTGGCATTTTCAGGGGACAGGGAGTGCAGTCCCACCAGATTAGTTGAACCTGCCTAAATTTAAATCTAACCCAAGATGGAATCCTTCACTTAAGATAGTCAACTGCTAGTAGCTTTGGGGGGAATGGGTCCAAAGTAGGGCAAAGCAGCCAGAGCTGCTTCAAAGGAGTAGAAAACTATCCTTCTAGTTTTCCCTTTTCCCCACAAATTTTTGTCTTGCGTTAGGAGAGGCGAATCTATGCAGTTGCCAAGTCTGGCATGAGGCTTTCAGAAGATGCCCTTGGGAATGACTCTTGTAGCCAGAGTAAGTACTAGCATTTCACCGTCTTGCTTCCTGTGATAATATATCATATTTGCGAGATCAGAAATTGCTATTTGCATTAAAACTTGGGAACCTGGCATCACTCTTTAATGTTTTCATGAAAAACATAAATATCAAAGGGAAGCTGCTGGCCTTTCCTGATGGAGACCTGTAAGGGGAAATAAAGAATTTCTTTGCTTGTATATTCTGCAAGGATACGGGAGGAACAAAGCAATCCTTCTCCTGTGAGAGATGTGTGTTGCTCCTTCTCTGAAGTGAATAGCAAACCAGAGAGGAGCCCCACCTTCCTTCAGTAATCAACATGGGAAATATTTTCCAATATGTGTATTTTTGTTTGAGGTAGACATACAGTCAGCGTGGTTAGCAGCACTGACCAACACTTCCATACCTCCTCTTCCCCCCCCCCCCATTCAAAAAGTCCCATTGTGCCTTCTGGAGAACATTGAGGAAATGCTTCTTTTGAGGGCCCCAGCTGGCTGATAGCTCAGTAGTTTAGGTGTCCATCTGTAGAGACAGAGGTTGGAAGTTCAGTTCCCCACTGTGCTTCCTGCAGGTAGAGTCAGCATGTATGGTCTTGGGCAAGAGGAAGGGAATGGTAAACCACTTCTGAGTATTCTCTATCTGGAGAATTCTGAAAAGAGTTACCATAAATTAGAATTGACTTGATGGGCCATAGTTATTAATTTTTTTAATGTGCTTTAAAATATTTTTGACCACTAGAGGGTATTAAGAGGGCTTTTTCAATAAAACAATGACAAACCCATTTTTATTTCAAACTTAAATTAAAACATAATTGAATTAAAAGCAATTTTTAAAAGCTCAGTGATTCAGAACTGCAGCATCTTCCTTGTCAGTTGTTTGTTTTTGCCAGCCTCTCTGCAGCAACATAAAGTTTATTTCCTTCCCCCCACAGTCCAGTCTAGCTAATTGTGAATGCAGCTGTTAAAAAATTATTGTTTTAAAATTTCATGTCCCCCCCCCCACTTAACAAAAACTGTATAAACAATTTCAGCTTCAAATTTCTCAGCCCATTCACGCCCTGGGCCATCTACCTACCACATTTACAGAAATGTCACTGCGCCTGTCTACACCATGCTAAAGGGGGTAAGAAATCCTTTTTCTTTTACTTTTCTTCTGTTAAACAAACAAGGGATTGATGGGTAAAGCCCGTGAGAACATATGCAAGGGGCATGATACTGGCATGAAAGTTGTTATGTGGTCCTCAGAAATGCAGAGTTGCATTTGTAACACAACAGTAAACTAGGAAAAATCACCAAATGAACATTCAAAATCAGGTAGACACTGTCCATCTGAAAACATTAGAAACCTGCAACAATTCAGTCCCGTAAAGCAGAAGGGATTGGGACTTGAAAGCATATTTTGGTATGGACATCTCTGGTAGAAGTCTTCATTTTTTTCTTGAAAAAAAGTAAATAAACAAATTCTGGAGTGCAAACAGGGAGTCAATTTTAGGCATTACGGGTAGCACGACTAGAAGCCTTTTCCTGAGATATCAAAGTAGGGAATACTTTAATGGGCAGTCATCCAGAATTTGCTTCCCCTTAAAACTGAGGTGTGAATCATGGAGCCTCTGAGTTGCATGAAACTCTTATGGTTGTTTTCATAGCTCACTGGACACTTTGTGGCTGCTTTCACGTTCCCACTCCAGAAAAAAAAACAACTCATGTGAATAATGAAAATTGCCACTCCTGGAAGCCTCCAAGAGTGGAAGTTCCTAAAAATAAGATGCAACCCTGCTCTTAATGTTGTACATCAAATGCAGATTTTATAGCAGTACTTTTAAAGATGTTGCATATAGATTGTAAATTATCCAAATTACATGCAGTGACCGATTAACTAATAGCATGGAATATGGCTTGCTGAAAGTTTTCCTCTCTGCTGCCACATTTAACCTCTCAAGAATGAGCAGTACTGTCAGGCATGGGTTTGCAAACATCATGGGAATACAATAGTAATTTTATGTGGTACATATGAGCAGCCATAAGATGGAGGCTATTGTCGCAGCAGCATGGATGCATGCAACATGAAAGAGTTTCACAGACTTCTGTACATAAAGAACATCATGTGGAAACTGCTCGGACAACCCCAGTGAACAGATATACAGACTTTCGTGTTCTATTTTGTCAAAAACAGTGTAAACCTTTCCCTTTTGCCTGGTTATGTTTGAATTGTGGCATTTATTTGAATTGGTATGCCTGCTTTTCCTTTAATCTGAACTTCAGAAACTCTGTTTTCCAGAAAGCCACGCAAATCAGCAATGTTCCTTTCTTGGATGAGTCTTCAGGCTCTGATGATGACTGCAGCTCCCATGTTAGCTTCAGCACTTCCAATACAGCATCTGAACCTAGAAAAACAAGCATGCCGGGCAGCCCTCGTGCAGTGAAACGAGGTAAGAGAAAGAAAATATTTGGTACAGTTTTCTGCATGTCTGGAAGAAAAGGATTAAAGTGATTTTTGAAATTTATACATAGCACAGTTCAAACTGAGATGGAAACTGTGCAGACTTAACAGCAATGAAATCCACTAATAGTGCAATCCTAGACATACTGTATATGCTCCAAAAGCAAGCCTAGGAAAAGGAGCTTCCAGGGAAGTGTGTATTGGATAGCAGCCTAAGTGAGATACCTGCCTGAGATCATTGTGATTCTTGTCAGAATACCCTAGAAAAATTAACATCTCAATCTGGTTATATACCATGAAAAAGCATTTCAGCCTTGCCAGTGTGATAGAGGGCGCAGTTGCACTATGAAAATGAATCAGGCGGTGGAGTAATGCTTTTGAAGTCTGTTTAAAGTCACTTAGTAGTCACATAGTTTTTGGGGTCGGTGTGTTGTCCTCTTAGGAAAACTTTTAATTTGTTTTTAAGCGGTGTTGTATATCAGTTGAGGAAGCAAAAGAGGCTTTTAGAATAGTTGCATTTGAGGCTATTTTTTAATTTCTTGCAATCTAGATTAGCGCTAGTTCAGTAGGACACATAGAAAAAAATTAAAACAGATGGGACTCCAAGGTTTTCCTGGAGCTCAATACACAAGTGTATGCATGAGTGCACGCACACAAACACACAGACACACACACACAGGAGAGGAGAGGGAGTGAGGGAACTGGCAGCAGGGGCTGACAAAAGGGAAAATATACCACTGAGTGGCAAAGAGAAATTAACCAGAGGAATTGATAAGATTGGCAATGTCTAAGCTTGCAAAGGAGGGAGCACTTTCTCCCATTTAACATTTCTCTCTGATTGGACAGCAAGGTTAACATGCAACCTGAAACCTGAAGTAATGGTCCTGGCATCCATTACTTGACAAACGGCACAGGCATGTTACACTTATGGAGAAGTTCACATATGCTGAAGTAATTCAAAATAAATCAAGTTCACAAGTGCTTCAAAATAAACAACTCTCTCTCAATCGGGTAAAAATTCTCACTTTCCAACAAAAAAACCCCCACACTTCCTGGACAAAAATATCCATGCTTCCCTGTGTGTCATGCAGACTTTTTAAAATCAATTTCAAACGTGGTAAAACTGATTCAAAAACAGTTTTTTCCCTAACATATAACTACGCCTAAGGCGTTCCCCCCATCACCAGCTAACATCAATGCTGCGTTGTCTGGGTTGTTTTGGGATGGGTTAACTGCCATGAGTTTGGCATCTGTCACGACTGGCGGATGAATGCCTTTCTTACTGATTTTGCAACTGGTAGCCCATTCAGGTGTAGCAAACTTGCCAGGTATTGCAACCTCCTTCGCTACTCCAAAGGTTCTATTGGTCCAATGATGGCATAAACTGGCAACCTTCTGCTGCTAACCCACTCTTATGCCAGAGATTTCAAAATCTAGCTACTGACTTCCACATCCTGCCAGATTTCGTAGCATTCTTTCTGTCACGATCACCTCTCCCTAAAGAGATAATGATCTCAGGCGAGGAGTCACTGTGGATGCAAAACTATCACTTTTAGTACCTGAGGTAGGTCCCTTTCATTGGTCTTTCTCTCTATCCACCTGGAGCTCCTTTAGCCTTTCTTTCAGCTTACTCGCCTATCTTCCCACTTATTTACACCAGCATCTCTCTTTCTCTGTCTGTGAAATGTTTATCTGTGATACTCATCCTTTTTCCTATTTTTCCCTCACATACCACTTTGTTTCTCATTGGACTTTTCCTCTCTCTATCCCAGTAGTCACTAAGCTTATTGCTCCCCATCTTCTTACCAGACAGAGAGACTTAATTCTCTCATTGCGTTTCTTTTTCAATTGTTTCAAAAGGTTAGGAACCCTGCAGAGAAAAGTGTCATATGGAGTCACCTAAAGAACCTCTGGAGAAATAAATATACCAGGCCTACACCTTTCTCTCTCAGAATAGTTAGGAATATCTGCCACAGATATTTGTATCTGTCATACTGACTAAAGATGGTGCTACAGGCTATGAACAGTATCTTATTAACTAGAATTAATTAATCAGTGCAAGAAGGAGATAACTCCAGTTTGTGTACCTTAAGGTCTTTTAGTCTTGTAAATGTACTGGAGATGTACTCTTGAACACACATTCTTGTACTGCTATAGATTTATTTTTGAATGTTAAGTCTTCTTCCATGCATAGCTCTCAGAGCAGCTACATCACCTCTGATCACTTCAAGTACAATATTTCTCAGTGGAGGCATCCTACTCTGTTTATTAAGTGCTTAGTTATCTACTGAACCAATAAAGAATAAGCATGTGTGTGTGATTTGATATTTACATACCTGAGAGTAGATCTACTCAACTTAGTGGGACCTATTTGTAAATAGGCATAAATAGAGTTCTGCTATAAATGTACATATTAGTATGCACGGTAGATAGTAAGAATGACAAGGAAAGATAGCCAGAGAAAAACAAAACAAAAATAAAAAATAAGGAAGGCAAAAACATTGTGGCACCTTAAAAACTAACTACTCTATTTTAATGCAAGCTTTTGTGAACAAATCCACTTCTTCAGACAGGAAAAGTGTACAGATTTTCAATCTTTCCTCAGCAGGTGTGTCTATGTCTTCATTAAGCTCAGAGAGTGATTATGCCATCCCTCCCGATGCCTATTCTTTGGATGAGGATTATTCTGAACCAGAGCACAAATTGCAGAGGACATCATCCTATTCTGCTGATGGTGGGGTATGCAATGTAAGATATATTTCTCCCAAAGTCTTTATTCTGGACTGGATATAAACATGTAAGATAAGATGACTATTTTTGCAATGCCTGTCAGCAGACAGCAATGTTTGCATCTCCTTAAAGTAGAACTCATTTTAAATTGTTTCATGATGTATTGAGCATTGGCAGCCTAGGTTCCAAGCTGGAAGGGTGCTGCTGTGTACAGCCATGGTGGGGTGAAGAGTATCCCCCTCCATGATCACAGGCCGTTTGCTGTATACTGATACTCAAGATAAAGTTGGGTGCAGGAATGAAGCAGGATGTTGGCAAGTCTTTGGATCCGAGTCATCCAAGTCCGAAGCCTTGGTACCAAGTACCAAGTCTACATCTGAGTTACCAAATCCCAAGTCCCAAGCCTCAAGTCTGAGTCCCTATTAAAAACAACCTTCTTCCCCCAGAAAAAAGGGAGAAATGGGTGGATTCTGAATCATGAGAAAAACCCAAGTTGAGTCTGAGTCATGTCTCCAGTGCAACTTAAGTCCAACATGACAGCAAATCCCGCAACCTGAGTCCCCATCTCCGACAGGAAGTATGTTTGGTTTGACTACCTGCAGAAGTATTCTTGCTCTTTTCATGCGATATATTTCAAAATACATCTATGTATACCACTTAAAAGTTAAAAAATTGAAACCAGCTTATACAAATCCCCAACACCTATAGCAATATTAAAATATGCTCCCTAAAAATACAACCCATAAAACAATAACTGAAATAGCAGTAACTGAAACAGCTGACATTGGACAAAGCCCGCTATCAGATCCCCAGGAGCAGTGAATTTCTTCCCACAAGCCCTCATCATTCTAAAGAGCTACTGCTACTCTATGTAGCTTTCCAGAGATGGCTCTTTTCAAAAAGTCTTTGATGACCTCTCAAAGCCCGACGTCAGGTTTTTGTGGGGGAAAACCTACAGCAACTGAAACAAGGGAAAGGATGGCACCTGAACTGGAATGGGGGAGGAAACTGGAGTGAGGGGTCAGTGGCAGGAGAGACTGTTAGGGGAAACAAGGAAAGCAGCAGCTGCACCTACTGCCGGCTGACAATTGTGCTATGGGATACGAGAGGGCAAAATCTCATTCCAGTGCCTTTTGAGATCTGTATGAAGTAACTGGAAGGGGTTATTAGGAGACATGAGTGTGGTGTTCACAATTTGCCCTGGCACACACCTCTGTAATTCTGTTGCAATTGTGTCAAGAGTGGCTGTGCACAGTGTGAAGTGGACCTTGGATACGCTGATATGTGGTCAATGAGGGCTAAAAAACTGAGGTTGACTTCTGGAAAGTTGAGCATCAGTGAAACAAAAATAGAAGACAGCAGCCTTGGGTTTTAGTTCCTACAAGACGAGTAGGCTTGGGTCTTGGTGTACTTTCTTTTTCACCTTGTCCATCACAGAGAGCAAAATATTTATTTTCCCTTCTCTAGGAGCTACTAGAAAAATCTGGCTACTTGCTGAAAATGGGTAACCAGATAAAGGCATGGAAGAGGCGTTGGTTTGTTTTGAGAAATGGTCAAATCATGTATTATAAGTCCCCGGTGAGTTGCTAGCAAACATTCCTATCTACTGTTTTAATAAACAGAACTAATAGCTCATTCTTAGGCTGTTTTTGATACTGTATTTCTGTTACCAGTTGCAGTAAGACGCCAGAATCAAAACATCACTCTCTTTCTAAAAATGTATATGTACTGAGTCACCCCAACTAACAAATGACTTTTGTTAATTAACTCTTCAGTATTCGTTAATCAAATCAGTATACCCTTCCAGGCTCAGTTTTTAGATTTATCAGTAATGTTTTCATGAATGATCACCCTACTATCAAAATAGCAACTAAACTATGTTTCCAGCATTTCCCCCCAGTTATTATATCCTATATTCTATGTCTCTTTTGTTGTCTTTCTCTCTCCAGAGTGATGTCATTTGTAAGCCTGAGGGCCAGGTTGAACTGAATTCTTCTTGCCAAATCATTCGGGGTGAAGGATCCCAAACCTTCCAGGTAAACATTTTTTTTTACATTTCTGAAAGTCTATGAGAGAGATCCTGAGAACTTTATTCCCATCCAAGCCCTTGTTAGCAGAGTGGAAATACTGGCAGAGCCAATTTTTAGGGTGTTTCTTTTTCTTTCCTTCTTTTTTGAAAGAAAAAAAACATTCTCCCATTGTAAGCAGTGGGAGAGAAAGACGATAAGACATGTTCTGAGGGGCATCTGAATTTCTATTCCTCTTGGAGGCACAGCTGGGGTTTCAGAGGCACTGGATTTAAAGGACAAACACTTTCTTCCTCTCTGACTGGTCTTTTAAGGGGGATCAAAAATCAGCTCTGTCTCACTGAAGTTGGAATATTATCATTCACCCTTGTGGGGAAGGCGGTGCCTGGTTCATCTTGTGGCTTTCACGGCACATTAATGGGATCACAGAAGTGTAGCCTAAGTATGCAAACAGGGGGTTGGTAGATAGAAGGGAGGAGGTCCAGAAGAAGGGATGCTCAGTACTTTTCCTCCCCCCCCCCACAACCAATACTGCTTTAAATGGCATGTATTAACCCATGGCACTTTCAGAGTCATTACAGATCTTTTGCTAATTTAGGGAGTGTCTGGGGACTCAGAGGGCAGGAGAACCTGTGGATCTATAACCCCTGCTGGCACACCACCTTCTTGTTCTTCTTCCATCTCTGACAAAAACTGTCTGTGGAAATTTCCACAAGAAACATGTGGTGCGAGGATCAAAACTGCTCTGCTGAAGATGGCACAGAAATCTCTCCCTCTTTCTGCCCTTGGAGTAGGGTTGTCTGATGTATTCATAGCGATTGGTGGTAAGAGCCTTAAAATGAAACAATTCTGGTGCTTTAGACCCCACCCACAGCTGGGATGTAGTCGTCCCATTCCTCCTGAATTTCTCTGAAATTGAATTCAGCCATGGGGCTAAAAGAGATTGCCTAGGCTGTACAGGAGTGCATTCAGGCATTTTATCCCTTCTGCCTTTTCAGGATGAATGTGGCTGAAATTTCAGGTTATCAGCATATTCGCTGCTAATACAATACAATACTTTATGCCTTTTGTTATTGAACTGTGTCCTTTTTTCACTTGTAGCTCATCACTGAAAAACGAACCTACTTCCTAACAGCCGACTCTCCTAACATCCTAGAGGACTGGATCCGTGTCCTTCAAAAGATCCTGAAGGTGCAGGTGACCAATCCCACCAAAATCCCTCTCAGTGACACTAAACCTACTGTGAAAGGCTGGCTCACCAAGGTAACCGCATGACTGTATCAGGTATAGTATGATTGGTCTCTTAATTGTGTGTAAAATCAGCTACGGAATGTCAGAGGTGGATTCATTTCAACAAAATAAGTGTGCAAAATAGCGAAACCAAATGAAAGGATACAAGAAAGATGTGACTCATAATAAAGTTGCTGGACTTAATTGTTGTAATTAAAGATG
Organism: Pogona vitticeps; assembly: GCF_051106095.1. Lineage (NCBI taxonomy): Eukaryota > Metazoa > Chordata > Lepidosauria > Squamata > Agamidae > Pogona > Pogona vitticeps. Next base: position 294,999,089 of record NC_135783.1, on the reverse strand, counting down.
GGCACGAACCGCTGGTTCAGTAGTTCATGACAGTTTGTTATTGGTCAAACAAGTGTTTGGTTCTTCAAAGCACCACTTCCTCTGGCAGGTACCCAATCAGAGGCAGCAGCCAAGCTTGCTGGCCCCGCCTCCTCTGGATGCTGCATCTGAATGGTGCCTGCTGGAGGAGGTGGAGCTTTGAAGAATGATCTGTTTGGCCAATAAGTGAACTGGCATGAGCCGCCAAACTGGCGATTCATGCCCATCTCTAGTTGCAATTCACAGCAGTGACCTCAATCATTAGGTAAGTCTATAAAGACTTTAGAAATATTCGCCATCTCTTCTCTCATGTTTGGGATAAATGGATGGGTTGTCATTGAGATAAAGTCTGGCCCAGTTAGGGGTTAAGAAGTCCTCTCTTCCAAAAGCTACTTTTCTCGTTACTTTGTTGAGTGTGCCAAAGCAGCAGGAGCCTAGGGCAAACAAATAACATCTCAGAGCAGGGCCCTAGTGCCAATAGGCAGTACAACTGCTTCTTTTGTGGGCACCTTGATCTTCTCTTCCTGCGTGGTGGCTCATAAAAAGGGAAAGATGTAGACCATCACTGCATAGCAGCAAGTTATAAGAGTTGGGACTGAAACCTAGACTGTCAAATCAATCAGTCAGAAACCAAGCAAGATTACAGTTAAATTTAGATTAGGCATTCTTCAGTCTTGAGAGACTATGGTAACCTGCTCTGTATGGAGGACTTGGAACAGCGTCTAGTGTGGCTGAGAAGGCCAATTCAAGAGGGACAATTGCTGCCACACTGAAGACAAATACAATCTGTCCCCTGTCCAGCTTCCTGATTTTGCTGGTTTTGGGACTGCCTCTTTGCCTTGGCCTGCTGGACAAGTGTCTCTTCAAATTGGGAGAGGCTATGCTGCACCGCCTGCCTCCGGCTGAACACTCAGATGTCAAGGTTTCCCATCTGTTGAGGTACATTCCTAAGGCCTTCAGATCCCACTTGTAGATATCGTTGTATCGCAGCTGTGGTCTCCCTCTGGGGTGCTTTCCCTGCACTAATTCTCCATACAGTAGATCCTTTGAGTTTAGGGTGTTTAATTCTGTCAAATGAGGGCACCGTTGCTTCTAAGTATTTTATTGAGGAGTCATTTCTAGGAATACCCATAAAAGAGTGTCCTGGGTGTTAACAGGTGTACTTAATTGCGTGATCAGATGCAAAAATCAGTAGGACTTTTGCACTTTTAGGGCAGTGATTCCCAAGCTTGGGTTCTCAGATGTTCTGGAACTACAACTCCCAGAAATCTTGGACAGCACAGCTACTGGTAAAGGCTTCTGGGAATTTTAGACCAAGAACATCTGTGGATCCTGCCATGCACAAAGGGTCCAGGACTCACTGCAGTATAGGAGTGTGCTCAGGACACAGGCTCTATAGACCTGGATCTTGGTATATGCCATCAGCTTCTTATTAAGCCATACTTTCTATGTGAGTCTGGAGAACGTGGTAGCTGCTTTGCCAATGTGTTTATCCAGCTCAACATCTAGGGAGAGTGTCAGAGATCGTTGAGCCAAGGTACACAAAGTCATGAACAACGTCCAATTCTTCTGTGGAGTTGGTAATAGAAGGCAGTGAGTCCATGCCCTGGCCCATGACTTCAGGCTGATTGTTAATCCAAAGTTTTGGCAGGCCTTACTAAAGTGATTCATGACCAAATCAAAGGCCTTTGTGAGATCTATGAAGGCCACAAAGTGTGGCTGTTGTTCCCTACATTTCTCCTGCAACTGTCTGAGGGAGAATACTATGTCAGTTGTGGATCTATTAGCTGGAAATCTACACTGTGATTCTGGATAGACTCTGTCTGCGAGCACCTGGAGTCTCTTCAGCACAACATGGGCAAGCAGTTTCCCTACAACACTGAAAAGAGAGATGCCATGGTAATTATTGTAGTCGCCCCTGTCTCTTTTGTTCTTATACAATATGATGATGTTTTCATCCTTCATGTCCAGTGGTACTCCACCTTCCCTCTAGCAAAGACAAAAGATTTCATACAGCTCGGTGGTGATGATGTCTTTACAGCACTTCAGCAGGGATGTTATCCTTTCCAGGCACCTTGCCGGAGGCGAGGGAATCCAAGGCCGCTTTTATTTCTGCTAAAGTTGGTTCACTGTCCAACTCTTCCAAGACAGGCAGGCACTCAATGTTATTTAGTGCCTCTTGGGTTACTACATTCTCTCTAGAATATAGCTTAGAGTAGTGCTGCACCCAGCATTCCATCTGCTGTGCTCGGTCCTGGATGATCACACCTGTAGCAGACTTCAAGGGAGCAGATTTCGTCTGTATTGGACCTAAAGCCTACCTGATACCATCATACATTCCCTTGATGTTACCTGTGTCCACTGCTATCTGTATCTGAGAGCAGAGCTGAAGCCAATAATCGTTGGAACATCTCCTGGCAGCCTGTTGGACTTTGCTATGAGCAAGTCGAAGAGCATGCAAGTTGTACTCACTAGGACAGGCTTTGTATGCTGCTAGAGCTATCCTCTTATCCTCGATGGGTGGCATCAACTCCTCCAAATGGGCTTCGAATCAGTCTGCCGTTTTTTAGTCTTCTTGCCAAATGTGGACAAGGCGGTGTTATAAACAGCATTCTTGAAATGTTCCCATCGTTCAGGTGCATTTGCATCACTCAGGCCTGGAAGGGTTTCCTCAAGCGCTTGGGCAAATTCCTCCACTTTTCTTTGATTGCGAGTCTTGCAGTTGTCAATACGTGGTCTTCCTTCCTTGTTCATGTGATACAGTCTCTTTATTCACATACTCTACTACACACCAGGGAGTGATGCCTATCTCAATCAGCGCTCTGTTAACTGTGTGTGATCATAATACTAGGAAGTCCAGAATATCTAGTGAGGATCAAATTGAGCTGATGCCAATGCTTCGATTTTGGATGTCTCCAGGAAACTCTGTGTTGAAGCTTCGTATTAAAGAACGTATTGCTGACACAAAGACCATAATAACAGCAAAACTCCAGCAAATGTTGGCCATTTTCGTTCATCTTCCCAATGCCAAAACGGCCTAGACAAGTGGGCCAAGAATTGTGATCAGCACGAACTCTAGTGTTACAGTTTCCAAGAATGAACAGTGGTTCTTTCTTGGAGATTTTTTTGATAGTAGCTGCCAGATCGTCATAGAATTTGTCGTTGACTTCTGTTGTGGACAAGTGTTGGTGCATAGGCACTAATGAGGATGACCGGTCCTGCTGATGAGTGGAGCTGCAAAGAAAGGATTCTTTCACTCCCCACAGTAGGTGGAACAATGGATCTCAGCAGAGTATTTCTGACCGCAAAGCCAACACCCTGTTCCCCAGTCTCATTAAGTGGTTTTCCCTGCCAGAAGAATGAGAAGGTTTTTTCTTTGACAGATCCCATGTCTGGCAATCTCGACTCTTGCAGGGCAACAATGTCCATCTGCAGTCTACTCAGTTCCATGTTGTTGACAGCTGTCTTGCACATGTCGTCTATTTCCTGCAGGTCATCAGAAAAGCCAGGGGTCATTGTCCGAACATTCCAGGTGTCCAACTTTAGGGCAAAAGTTTTCTTCTGATTATTGCATGGTGCAGGGTTATCGATCTGCTTGTTGGCTTTCACCATAAACCTCATGCACCCCGTGGCGAGTTAGCACCTTACTGACTGGGGACTGCCCAGCTTAAGGAGGGCGGTAGCTACATAGTGAGGTGCAATGACCTCTCTCACCGTCAGAAGTAGCCCCTGGCGTCATGCTCTATGCCAGTGGTTCTTAACGTGGGCAATAATGCCCCCCAGGGGGCGATTTCATTTTTCAGGGGGGCGGTAGAACAAAAAGGGGTGGTGTGGGGGTGAAAGAACAGAAGGGGGCGGTAGGGGGGCGCTGGAGCGAGCCAAACCTGTGAAGACGACTGCAGCCGCAGTGCTGGCAGTAGATCCGGCGCTGGTGCTGCCGCCAGATGATCCAGCTCTTTCTACCTGCCACGTCTCGCCTTTCTCCTTTAGGGGAGCTCTGAGTGTGGATTGGGTGGAAGGAAAGGGTCTCTTGGGTCCTCATCCTCGCCCCGTGAAGTGCTGCCTTGCAGCCGGGTGGGGGGGGGAGATAAGGTAGGTAGGTAGGTGGTAGGTAGGTAAGATATCATCACCTCAGGGAGGGGGGCGATGATAACTTCTTCAATGGCTCAAGGGGGCGTTTCTTTCAAAAAGGTTAAGAACCACTGCTCTATGCCAATCGAGCAAAGACTTATAACCAGTAACTGCTACTTCCTGGGTTGTTTTGATGCTGTATGCGAAGCTGGAGTGTCCTCTCCAGAGCACGAAGCCTGGGTAAAATAATATGGAGGGTAGGCTGTTACCCAAGCAGCCAATCCCCCCCTCCACGTCGCTGAAATAGTCCAATGGAAAGGCAAGAGCCAATACAACTGGTTCCAGCAACATTGCAGGAGTTGCCAGAATGACACAAACAGCCTCCAGGACTCCAGCTCCGGTTATTGCCTTGAGGTTAACTCCTGAAGCCTTTTCCATCAGTGGATATAGCCACAAGGCAGTGGAAGTTTGAAATCGGAGTTTTCCTTCTCCTAGATGGGCAGCCTTCCAAGGTTGACAAGCCCCACCTACAGTTAAATAGTGTTTAGTATAAAGCAGTGTAGCTTTTATCTGTGGGTCTTCAGACTGTACTATAAAATGCAATAGATATATAAAGGGTTTTTCTTTTGTAAGAAGGGAATTCTTCATGTAACTTTCTCACAAAACTAACAGATCCATGCAAAATAGGTGAAATCCTTCCATTCCCATGTTCTTTTTTGCAGGTAAAACATGGACGCTCAAAACTAGTCTGGTGTGCTCTGGTTGGAAAAACCTTCTACTATTATCGAAATCAAGAAGACAAGGTTGTTTCTTTTTATCCTCTTGCATTTAGCATTTTAAGAAAAGCTTCATATCCTGTTTAGTTTCTCCTGGTTCAACCTATAACAGATTCTTGAAGGCTTTCACAGCCGGGATCTGATGATTGTTGTAGGTTTTTTGGGCTGTTTCTTCTCATCCAGTAGATATTTCCAGAAGACGTCACAGCCCCTTTCCAACACTGCCTAACGACCAGCTACATTCAGTGAGATAATGATTTCTATGAACAGACAGATGGAGTGGCCATGGGGAGCCCCCTCAGCCCGGTTATAATGAACGTCTACATGGAACATTTTGAAAAACATGCCCTGGCTTCGGCACCCTGGTTCCAGTACGTGGATGATTTTCCAGAACATGGCCAAGCAGCTCAAAAAACCTACAACAACTAAAACAGATTGTTTTTATTATTATGCATTTATTTCTTCATCTGGCTGGATACCTCATTGAGTGGGTTGCCTGCTGAAGAGCCAGAGATTGGGGGTCTAATACCCCACTGTGCCTTCTAGAAGAGTCAGCCAGCATAACCTTGGGCAGGCTGCACAGTTGTGGACTGTCTCCAGAAGGGAATGGTGGACCACTTTTGCATATTCTGTACCTAGAAAACCCTAGAAAGAGTTGCCATGAATCAGAATTGACTTTACAGCATGTTACTATATTATTTATTCGCAAACAAACACATTCAGACTGTATTGACATTAAAGTAGAGTAAAAATATTATGCAGATCTGTTACAAAATTGTTATACTGGACAGAGGTCAGGAACCATTTGTTGTAGGAGTCATATTCTCAGTGCTTGTACTGAACAGAATGAGTACATACTTGTATACCTAGTGTAATAGGAATCCTGGGAACAAAACTGACAGCTCCCCAGAACAATGTCATTCCACCATGCATCTAAACCTCTTTGTCTTCTTTTCTGAAGTGTCCTTTAGGCTATTTGCATATGCAGGAGTCCAAGGTGGAAGAAGTGGATCGTTCCTGTGATTCTGATGAAGATTATGAAACTAACAGTGGAGGCATCCTTTCTTCACATTGCACCCTGGTTATTCACCCGCCAGAGCAGAGTCCCACTTACCTCCTCATTGGTACTAAACAGGAAAAGGTATCAAGGATGGATACAATAAAAAAATTTGGGTTGTAAAGTGTAAATAAAAGGTCCCAAATAGTTTGCTCATATTGTGTAGGCATCCTTCAGTCTCAAGAGACTATGGTAATGTGCTCTGTATGGAGGACTTGGAACAGTGTCTAGTGTGGCTGAGAAGGACAATTCGAGAGTGACAATCCTTTCCACATTGAAGACAAATACAATCTGTCCCCTGCCCAGCTCCCTGATTTGCTGCTTTCGGGACTGCCTCTTTGCCTTGGCCTGCTGAACAAGTGCCTCTTCAAATTGGGAGAGGCCTTGATGCCACCGCCTGCCTCCAGGCTGAGCCCTCAGATGTCAAGGTTTCCCATCTGTTGAGGTCCATTCCTAAGGCCTTCGGATCCTGCTTGCAGATATCCTTGTATCGCAGCTGTGGTCTCCTTCTGAGGGCACTTTCCCTGCACTCATTCTCCATACAGGAGACCTTTTGGAATCCAACCATCAGCTATTCTCATGACATGCCCAAGCCAATGTAGACATCACTGTTTAAGTAATGTATACATGCTAAAAATTCCAGCTTATTCTAGAACTACTCTATTTGGAACTTTGCCGTCAGGTGATACTAAAAATGCATCAGACACCACGCATATGAAACATGTTCAGCTTCCTCTCCTGTCATGCACAAAGGGTCCAGGACTCACTGCAGTACAGGAGTGTACTTAGGATACAGGCTCTATAGACCTGGATCTTGGTATATGCCATCAGCTTCTTATTAAGCCATACTCTGCGAGTGTAGAGAACATGGTAGCTGCTTTGCCACTGCATTTATCCAGCTTGACATTTAGAGAGTGTCAGAGAACTTTCAGCCAAGGTATACGAAATCATGCACAACCTCATATTAGTAGCTCTCATTTTACAGATAATATGCAGAATAGGATATCAGGTTGCACTCGCTCACCCTCTACATGTGGTAGGTAACAGACCTGGAGCACACAGTGGGAATTCAGTGTTCCAAATTGTGTGGAGAGCCTCCACAGCTTCATGGGTAAAATATTACTATATTTTACCAAGAACAAGATGCTGCAGTGTCATTATTTGGAAAATACAATTTCCCACAACACTGAGGGAAGAAGTGCAGACTGTATACAATGATGAACAAATGTATATTTATGGCACAAAATACTACTTTTGTTGAATGTGCTCTTATCATATGGTTGTTGTGGGTTTTTTGGGCTTTTTGACCACGTTCTTGAGGTTTTTCGTCCTAACGTTTCACCAGTCTCTGTGGCCGGCATCTTCAGAGGACAGGAGCTAGAATTCTATCTGTGTTCCGGTATAGTGTGTGGGATTGTTGAGTATTTGTAGCTGGGGGATCAGAGTTTTTGTTCTTTTCAGGACTTTCCTTTACTTTAAACTATGCCCTTATCATAGTTTAAAGTAAAGAAACAAACAAGGCAGCTGGAATTAGTCTTGGAATTAGAAATGTTTAATGATCTAGAGTTGATTATTTCAGACTTCTAGCATCACTCAATCTTTATCATTCTTTTCTTCCAAGAATACTTGGCTGTACCACTTGACAGTAGCAGCAGGCAGCAGCAGTAGCACAAAAGTGGGCACTACCTATGAGCAGCTGATTGGGAAGCTGCTGGATGCAGAAGGAGACCCAAGTGAGTAGAAAGTAAACAGATTTTAAGAGCAATAGGTCTCAATTTAACCAGCATATCAACCTCATAGTGCAAGAGTATTCCCCTCAAGAACATGTATCTTCCTGAAATCTACATGCTGGTATAATGTGCCGGAAATAATTTAGATAATAACTTGCAACTAGACTTTCATAATTTCATGGATATTGTAGTAAATGTTTTTAGGACAATGCTGCGCCAAGGCAACGAAATCTTGACAAGTAATCTTTGGATAAGAGCAAGGTGGCCGATTTGTAAAAATGGAAAAATCCACACCACCATCAACAAATCATTTTAGAGGGCTTATATTCCAGGGGTGCTCCCTGGAACAACATTAACAGATGTTAATGTGAATGAATTCCCTTCACTTCCAGTCCCTTTCTGACACTGTTTGGAGTTGCAGAAAATGCCTCGGCAAACCAATTTTTTTCTTATGTTTTCACAGTGGTGCTAAGTAGGCATAGGCAATCATGGAAAGTCCCACACATCAACTGTGGTCCCATAGTTTTCCTCCTCAGCCTTTAACATGGAATAAAATGATAATTATGTGCCATTGAGTCAGTTCTGACTTGTGTTGTTACTATCAAACGTTTTCTAGGTATAGTGGGGAATCAAACTCCCAACCACTGGCTCCACAGCCAGGTACTCAATTCATGATTGTGGGGGCATAAGCACCCATCTATATTTAAGTTAGTGGAAAGCAAGAGGTCTTTGCTGCTTGGAATGAGAAGTCAAAAGACAACCTTTTAATTGTAACATTCTGTAGGTGGGCTTCTTGTTGTTGTACTAAGCTGACAATCATTGGAGTTAGAATTAATCTACAAACTTAGAACAAGTGCAGGCTACAAACTCTTGCAGTTGCCAGAAATGTAGATGTTCTAAGCTAGAAGTGGAGTTCCAGGTGACTTTTCAACTCTATTGAGAATATTGTACTTTTTCTATCTGTATATCCTGTTGTATTCTACCCATAGTGGTATAGTCAGTGGATAAGGTCAAATTCACCTGAGTAGCCATCATTATCAGTTTTGCATTGAATATCATTTTGTAACTCCACTACCCCCCCACCGATCTTTTAGTTAGCACTGAAACACTCCTGTAGTTGGTGAAGGAAAGAGGGGCATAGTGCTTTAAAACCATAATGCTGTATGTACTGCCACACTTCTTGTGTGAAAGCACCCTGCATCTCTTCAAAATAGAGGTGGGTGTGTCCATATGGTTGGTTCATCCTGATATAGTAGCTTTCGAGTGATGTAAAAGTTTTAGTGTTGCACAAACTGAAACTTGCCATACAACTGCATTCTTAAATGGAACAGTCTCAGGTGTACTGTCCCTCATGTATTTTCTAAAGCAGTGGTTCTTAACCTTGGGTTACTCAGGTGTTTTTGGACTGCAGCTCCCAGAAGCCTTCACCACTAGCTGTGCTGGCTGGGGTTTCTGGGAGTTGCAGTTCAAAAACACCTGAGTAACCCAAGGTTAAGAACTACTGATCTAAAGGACCTGAGTAGCTATAAAAAAAAATCCCGGTAAGCTAGTATGACCATGCCAACATCTCTTTTTGGCAAGAGTTTTAATATTTCCCCCAAAAAAAGATTGTACAAACTCTAACTAGATTTCTGAAATTTTTCAAAACTGTTTTTGGTCCCTTAATTTAGATTCTCCTTTGTGGAAACACCCTCAGCTGTGCTACAGCAAGGATGGGCTACAGTCTTCCCTGACCACACTGCCTTCAGAAGCACTGCAGACAGAGGCCCTCAAACTTTTCAAGGTATTTCTGAGCATTTACACCATGAAAAACTTTGTTTTCATTTCATTTTGGGTTGTGGGGTCTGCCCCTTGCCTTCTGAGGGTTATTTTGTGCAGCATCATTTTATCTGACATGAAAGGAACTGCCTTTTTTTGGTTCTTTAATTTCATTTAGAACTGTGCACTATTTGCCTGGGGAATGAGTGGAAGGAGCTGCTGTCAAGGGGATGGTGGTGTGTAGGCGGGCTGAAGGACTGGCTTAGAGAATGTTAACCTGGCTTGGTTGAAATGTTGCATGGTGGGTGTGCTTCTCTTGACACTAAGTTTGGACCATCGGGAGTCTTTTGGAGCAAGCCCTGGGCTGAACAGATCTGTCACTTTGTTACTAAGAACAGTTAGATGAGCCAGGACCAACGGGCAAGCTCCAAGAGAACTTTGCAGCAAGCAGAAGCAACAAGAGCAGCAGGATACTCTTGTCTCGGGTTGCTGCTGTCAATAACACTGATGCCAACAGGCAGAAGCTGTTCAGATGAGGTGCTGCTGTGCATGCAGGGGATTTGCTCAGCTCATTCCAAGGATTAGGAATCTGGCTATGGAGAAAGTGGCCTTAGCAGCCCTGTTCCATGCAATGTAAGGAGGCAAAGAAGGAGAACTGGGACAGTAACTGATTGAATCATCAGGAAAGTTGTGTGAAGAGGGAGTGAAGTAATCTGGCTTGTTGGTTTCTTTTGCCCTTGCCTCTTGAGGATGCAGCAGTTATAAAAATGATGGGTTTTTTTATATATCTGTGACTGGGAGGGAAACTGAAAAACATGATTACTTTTCTCTTTATCAATGTGCTTTTCAATTTGTGTTTCAGTCATGCCAGCTGTTCATCAATGTACCTGTGGAAGCTTCATCTATTGACTATCATGTTACACTAGCACAGACAGCATTGCAGGTCTGCTTGACCCACAGTGAGCTACAGAATGAAATCTACTGTCAGTTAACCAAGCAGACAAGTCGAGAGGCTCAGAATCACTCAGTCATTCAGGTGGATATGCCTCTTTCTATTGTGTGTTGTTGTCAGTATTGATTGTAGGGCCTAATTGCTATGCTTGGGAGTTAACCACTTTTTGTGTTGTGTAAACCTGTTCTCTGTGTGTGTGTGTTTCAATAATGTGATCATAAAGCAAAGTCATTTGATTTGCTTCAAAAGTGTAACATGGTAACAAAAAATAATTACTAGAAAATTTGGTGAATGACTACAGTAAAGGAAGACACTGCAGATACAAGATGAAACAGTGGAAGCAAGTTATATTCATTCGGCTTACTGGCTACAGGAAACATAACAGTGTCACTCAAGAGCTTAACAATAAGAACCAGATTTTATGTTACACAGAAAAAATTGTGCTCAGATCTTGAAACATATCTTCAAAAGTCATAATGGGAGGGAGACCTAAATTCGATTAAGGCACTGATATTGAAAGAAGATGAGGTCCTTGCATGTTTTTTCATCAGTGGCAAATTTCAGATTTTGAGATTGTGTCATATGTGCTCTCACAAAATTCCATGGTGGATGTGAGAATTCATTAAACACTCATTATTCAAAAGACAAACTGATGAAGATGAAAATAGTAACTTCAACCTGAATAGAAGACTGAGCTGTAGTCTTACATTTTGAAATACAAAATCCTTTTCTTGAAACTATAGTTTACTAACCCTGTACCCATTTCACAGAAGGCAAACTAAAATAACCTCACCAAGAGTAGAAAGAAGTATATAAGGCAAAGGTGGGGTCTTAAGGCAAATCATTTATTTGCTCCCACTGAGAAAAATATATGAGTTCAGACTGCTGGTGTTCAGAGAACCCCATCCATGCAAACATCTGTAGAAACTGTACACATGGCATATATATACAGATAACACAGGCAAAGTGTACAAGCCATGAAAAATTCAACAAGTAAACATATGTATATTCCACAAAAAAGGAGAAAAAAATTAAACCAAGCAATACATATAGCCTTGCTGGGAACAAAAGAGAGAAAGACCTGAGCCTGTTGCCCCTCATCCCCAATCTGTTGAAGCTTTTAGAGGAAACCTTTTTGCAGCAGAGCTAATAGAAGCAGGGTGACTTAAATCCAGTATTAAGTTGAAACTAGAGCAAACCCACTGACTCGGTGAGGATTTGGTGAGTCAGCTGCTCCATAAGTTCAATGGACTTAATGGATCCACTGTAGTTGCAACTTACTACTGGAATTCAGCCAATATATGTAAGTAAAATACTGTATTAGAGATGAATTGTGTTTTTAAAGATATGGACACTTGGGCAAGTAACCTCAGTTGGTGGCAACTCCCCTTGTGCAGAGAGACAGAATTTTCTTCTACACTGGAATACAAACTTTTCATGCCTCCTTCTTTGTACTTTATACCTGTAGTATTTCCGGTATATGAAGCAGACTGTAACTTGGACATTTTTGTCTGTGTTTCCTGTGTTTCCTTTTCTCTCTCTCCCTCTTTGTTGTTTTGAGATTCATTGACACTAAGAAATAAACAGAAGCAGCAGTCCTAATCACTGTAAACTATTTTTTTTCTCCACAGTGCTGGCAGCTACTGGCTCTTTGTACTCCTCTATTCCTGCCTCAGTATCATTTCCTCTGGTATCTAAAGCGTCATCTCCAGCACCATGTGGACCCAAAGTGAATAATTTGTCTTATGTTTCTCCTTACTGAGCTTTTTTTCTGAGTCTTTTCTCTGTGGGCTGGATCAAATGTGAGGGTTGTTTTTAAGTACAACTATACTGTCTTGATAGCTCAGTGGTTTCTTTATCTGACTGCAAAGTTAGAGATTGGTTCAATTCCCACTCTGCTTCCTGGGAGAAAAGCCAGTCCGTGTAGGCATGAACAAGCTATACAGTCCCAAGGCACGCACACACAAACACCCGAAGAATTGAATGGTAAACCACTTCTGGAAAGGGTTGCCATCAGTCAGTATCAACTTGATGGCAGACAATGACTGGTATTATTATTATACACAAAACAGCCCTGATGTAGGAATTGTTTTTAAGTAGAGTCTGCCTCGTTGCCTTACATGACACACCGTGTATGGGACTCATTAAACTGAAAGTGGTTGTTACAAGTAATATTTAATAACTTGCATTTATTGAAATGTTTCTGCAAATTCTCATAAAAACATCCAAAAGGGAGTATAAAGACAACATACAGTGGTGCCTTGCTTAGCGATGTTAATCGGTGCAGCAAAAATCGCCGCTAACCGAAAACATTGCTAAGCCATTTTTAAAAGCCCACATCATAGGCATCCTTCAGTCTCAAGAGACTATGGTAACATGCTCTGAATCGAGGAGTGTCCTCTCCAGAACATGAAGCCCGGGTAAGGTAATGTGGAGGATAGGCTGTTACCCAAGCAGCAGATCCCCCCTCTCCACATTGCTGAAATGATCCAATGGAAAGGCAAGAGCCAATACAACTGGTTCCAGCAATGTCGCAGAGGAATGCATTGAAACCCCTTCAATGTGTTCCTATGGGCAAAAAACTTACCTTTAAGCGAAAATCCTCAGTACGGTGGCCATTTTCGCCACCCGGTATGCGGGGAATCCGTCCCAAAACACAGCGGGCGGCCATGTTTTTTACCCGGCGGCCATTTTGGAACCGCCGATCAACTGTTGGGAAAACATCGCTATGTGAAAATCGGTAAGCAAAACAGCTTACCGATCATCGCAAAGCGATTTTTTCCCATTTAAAACATCACAATGCAATCGCTTTTGCGATCGCAAAAAACAAATCGCTATGCGATTTCGTTGTTAACTGGGGCGCTCGTTAAGCGAGGCACCACTGTATTTAAAACATGTAAGACCAACTGAAATGTATAAAATTAAGCAGTATTGTGACAAGCACTATCCGCAGAATGTGTGAGATCTGATGCCTGTAACTGTCACCAATGAAGAATAGTAAGTGTGAGCTTTTCTTCCAAACTGTGCCTGTTTTGTCATAATTGAAAGTTGTGTGTACCAGAAAATTCTTACCAGAAAGTTACTTTCATGAAGGAATTTTGTAAGAGGTGAAATGTGCATGGTATTATCTTTGGAACTTGATTTGGTGGGAAAGATCTGATGCACTAATTATGGCAGAGGAAAACAAACATGGAACCAAACACTCTTTCCCTTTCCCAAATAATGATATCCGATATTTTTTAAATTTTAATTTACATTCCTCCTTTCTGCAACCAAAAATGGTAATCAAGGTACATAAGAATAATAAAAGACAGGTAAAAGCTGGAATATAATTACAATATAAAATATTTTTGAAAATTTTAAATACTTCAACTTTTCTTTTTTTAAAAAAGACAGTTAAACCCTCTTCAACAACTATCAACCTGACATGGCAAAGGTGTTGCATTGTAACATCTTTGCCTTCAGAGAGAAGGTCAGTAAAAATGGAGCCAGCCTAACCTAGGAACAAACAAAACGTTTCTCAGATGATGAAGAAGCTGAGAAAAGGGCCTCTCGCTCAAGGATCTTAAATGGTACCGTGAGCAGTGGGCTTTTCTACTTCATACTTGCAGCCATACTTCTCAGTTTTTTCAGGTATTCATAATAAACATGCAACAGGGGGAGGGTGCTCACTCCTACTGCTGTCTTCATGTGGAAACTGGCAGTCTAAAGGGGGAGCCTCCACTACATAAAAGAAAAAAACATGCAAGCTACACTATGAAGGCTTATGCCATGATCACTTTGTTGGTCTTTAAGATGCCATAAAACACATAGCTGTTTCTGAAGTCACCCTTATTGAAGAACGTTATAATTTCTCTATTGGGCCAACTTAAAACATCACAAAATACTGTGTAAGAATTAAGAGTAATCCAAAACTCTATATAAAATATTGGGGATAAGGGAGGGGGCACAGGTTTAACCCACAGGCATAGAATTCTTTATCTGGTTATAGCCATAAAAGAAGGAACTAAAATAAATGATCCCACATTTTAATTAAGCATGCCTTTAGGACCAGTTTCAGCCTATGGGTACTTTATTTATTCAGCGTTGCCATCTGTGGTTCCCGAATGCTTTTTGTCTACTTCAGCTAATGTGCTGCAATAACATGGACAGGGATAGATTGGCCACAAATGCCTATGCGCTGATAAACTGTGTTGATGACTGCAGTGCATTTTACATTTATGACAGATCTCATACACTAATGCAATGCATTAAGGAGCAACCATTAAAAATTGTTAGGAAATAGCAGTTGATCAGGAATAAGGTACTAAGATCATTACATAGGAATGGGTGCCCTGACTTTATAAATCTGTACTTTCTCAGCTACACTGAAAACCAGTGTTTCCTAACCTATGTTTGGGACCTCTAGGGGGGCTGCAAAGTGTTTTATAGTGGGAGTTGTGGATCACCTTATATGTGTTATAAAGCAGTGCTCCCCAACCCCCAGTCCAAGGCCTGGTGCCAGTCTGTGGGCTTCTCAGGACCAGGCTACAGAGACGGATCTCCGCCACCCCCGCACAGTGGGTGTATCGCGCTTGGGGGGTGTCGCACTCATGGATGGGCATGTCACATGAGCACACATGCGCAGGAGGGCATATCACCCCTCCGTGCACATTGCCCACCCTCCCAACCGGTCCACGGTTCCAAAAAGGTTGGGGCCTGCTGTTATAAAATACATGTTTTTGTTAAATAATTTCAGTTAATATCTGTATTTCAATTGTCTTTTCACATTAATGGTTTTCATTTTTACATATTGTTTATGTCATGCTTATGAGACACCTAGAGCACTTATTTTAGTTATTAAAGAACAATTTAGTACTGAATCTCAGAATGGTTTATAAAAAATACTATGAGGCATAACAAAGATATGACTATAATTCTCTGTCTTTGATTAGAAGTGAAATTGGCAAGTATGCCATCTACTGCCAGAGATCCATGGAGCGCACTTTGAAAGCTGGAGAACGAGAAGCTAGACCTTCGCGAATGGAGATAGTGTCTATTTTGCTGAGAAATCCCTATCATCACTCACTCCCCTTCAGCATTCCAGTACACTTCATGAATGGAACCTATCAGGTGAGGCGTGAAGCGTGAGAGATTGGGAAAGGCTGTGCACAAATACTATGTTTACTTTAGCATCTAGTAACTTTGCCTTCCTTTCCTTCATAAACACCTTTTCTGCTCAATTTTAGGTGGTTGGCTTTGATGGTTCCTCAACTGTGAATGAGTTCCTGCAACACCTTAACCAGGAGACAGGAATGAGGAGGTCATCCCTCTCTGGGTTTTCCCTCTTTACAGATGATCCTTGTGGTGGAGATCTAGAGCACTGCCTACAAGGTTCCATGAAGGTGATTATCCTTTGGGTACTCATTTTGTCCCTTGACATGCATGCCATCCAGATTTTCATAACACACATTTATTCCTTCTAGCCATTTGTTACAATTATAGATGGAGAATACCCATTTAATATGAACTGGATGAGTTTATTATTATGTATTTGTTTTAATATTGACCAAGAATGATGTGGGGAGATGTCATGGAAACAATGGAGATGGGAATAAGGATGGGTGTTGTTTGGTGGAGAAGGGAAAATATCAAAAAAATTTCAGTTATATTTAGTACATGTAGTCGAAACATGTTTGATGTTTTCACCCATTGTTAGTGCATATTTAGTCACAAATATTTTTCTGCTTGATTTCCTTCAAGTAAATAAGAGTATTTGGTGGTTTCTAAATATTCTCCACTGTGCCTTATAGCAAAAGCTTTGTTTGCTTCCAAATTCTTTGCAAAGTTCCTTAGAGATTTTGGGATTAAATGCCCATTCAGATAGTAATTGTGCCCCTTAAAAATAGGTGGAAACCTTTTGACATTTCTCAGCAATTTTTAGTTACAGTATATGAAAGTGGCCCAAGAGATGGTCTGCTATTCTACTTCTGCTTGAGTAGTAAAATCATACTTCCAGGTCCATAAATTCCATGTTAGTTCCTTGTACTACTGATTTGTGGGCCTCAATATTAATGTAAGGCATAGTAATAGTAATACATCAAGCACTAAAGTGTGTTTAATTTCAGGGCTGGGTTTAGGTATGGCAAGCATGTTTATCAGATTAACTCAATCAGTTATTCAGTCTGTAATGGCAACTTATACCTTATTATTGATTATCAGGGCTAGAAGAAAAATGGGTGCAGGTGCTAAATAGAAGCTCTTAAAAAACAATACTATTCACCTAGAAGTCTGAAGTATTTTTTTAAAATCAGTTCATAACTAGCTTGCTTATGGCTAAGGTATGAAATTGGGCCTGGAGAAAAGCTGTGTAATGCCTTGAGCTGTTTAACTCAGGAATCTCAGGTTCAAATAGCGGCCATTAAACTCTCCAATTTGGGGCAAGGCTGTATTTCATAAGGATATTGTGTCACTATACATTCCTCAGAAGGGTAGTACATATTGTTCATTTTTTAAAAAAAAATATTATCCATTGATTCCAATAGACTGAAGATGAGCTCATAGAACAGTCTGATGTTGTTTTCGTACTGCATACGGCTTGAAGGTTGCTGTTTCTGAAGTACTTCATTCTACTTCCGCTTTATTTTTCCTTTAAAGATCTGTGATGTCATTTCAAAATGGGAGCAAGCTTTGAAAGAACTGAATCCTCGAAAATATGATGGTGGCACAAGAATAGTAAAACTAACCTATAAAAACAGGTACTACCCATTATTGGCTCAATAATTGATATTGCATATACAGTAGCACTGCAGTACTGGCGGGGGATTGGTTTCAACCCCCTCCCCCAGATGCTTGAAACTGTTAATAAGCGAATCCGAAATAAAGTGAAATCTCTAGTTCCCTCTAGTGACCAGTTCTGGTAATACAGCTTGGAAACACATATTTCTGAGGTTTATTATTTAATATTTTCAAGCAGAGGATAAGAGAAACCACAGGGACTGTTCCCGTGGACACTGTCGTCCTATTTTATTTATTATAATGCACTCAAAGTTTAAAGTCATTTCCTGTATCCCAGGTTATTTTTTCTTCTTCATTTTGCTAGAATTAATGTGGATTAGGAGATATGCTGAAGAAAAATACACACAAAAAGTGTTGCAATATCTGTTATCACTGGTCAAAGCTTATACTAAATGCTATGGAAAAAATAACTAGTCCCTCCCAGGCCATCTAATACTGTAAAAGGTAACCCAGCGAAAGTGGCAAAGAAAGAAATATGAAAAATGCACATGCATTGGGAACATCACCTTTACATCCCAAGAAAACTATGATATCAATATATTGGGAAAGCAAGAAGAACTATAAGGTGCTAGTGTTATGGTCAGAGTAAAGAGACTATGGTATCATCTCTGCTTGGACTATTGGTAAGAAAAACAGAGCCAGGCATTAGAGACAGAGGTGGCAATGAGAGAGGCTGATAGACTATTTATCAGATTTGCAATTAAAATTATTACATTTAAAAGTAATTAAAAAGTAAAGAGGTTTAGAGAGGAATTTATTAGGGGCGTGAGTCAAGGAATTTATTAAATCTGCCCAGTCAATGTTACTCAAGATTGCTTAGATTTGGATTAGTCATGCTCTAGGAGTGAAGAAGAGTCTAGTAAATTCCTAGGGTATGATCTCTTGAGTAGAAAGTAGAAATGTAACGAGGAAATCTTTCCTTTTATGGTCGCTAAAGATGGAAAACATGAGCGGTATACAAGAGTCTAGAGACAGAAAACATGGCATAATAATTGCATCATTCTTGTAAATGAGGTTCCCAACGGCACCTCACTAGTCCCTAATAAGAAACAGAGAGAGAATGCTGCACTAGATACAGACTTTTAGCTGATGTGGTTAGTTGATATGAGGCTGTACTGAAAACACAAATACTCTCAGCCAGGTGTTGTAATTTATAACCCATATCACGAGAGCTGTCTCTGAAAGACACACAGACCTTTGTCACAGCCAACCCATGAAGGTAAACTCTTAGTCAGAGCCTGGGTGCCTAACTTGGGTCCAAGCTATCTAAAAGATCATATCTCCCTTTATGAGCCTATCTTTACCGGTATTAAGCTAATCAGGAGAGGCCTTTCTCTCAGTCTCACCACCTTCACAGGTATGTTGGTGGGGACACAGGAGAGGGCCTTCTCTGTCTCTGCTCCCAGACTCAGGAACTCCCTCCCACAGGAGGCCAGGCTGGCCCCCAATTTTTGCTATCCTTCCACAAGAAGAAGACCTTTCCCTTCAGGGAGGCTTTCCTTTAAATGAATGGATGACCACAGGGATTTTTCAAAAAGGAATCACTTTATTCTGTGTTTTACTTATCTTTTTAATATTGCTTTTATTTTGAATTTTAATATATCTGTTACTGCTTTTTAAATATAGCTAAATATAGTTTAGCTTTTAACTTATTTCTTTTAATACTGTAAGCTGCCTTGGATCCTTTAGGGAAAAGGCAGCAAACAAACAAACAAACAAACAAACAAACAAACAAACAAACAAACAAACAAACAAACAAACTAATTCATTCATTCATTCATTCATTCATTCATTCATTCATTCATTCATTTATTCATTCTCTGTGCTGTGCCCCTCCCAACAGTGGAAAGTCTGCAATAATCCTTCTGTTATCACGAAAGATTTTGTGAATTAAAATTGGATAAAACCCGATACATGTTTATTAGAAAGACTGGCAAATAGATTCATAGCATATGTGTGACCCAAATAGGTTCTGTGCAGATGTGCCCTAAGTTATTTTGTGGGAACATGTATTGCTCCATAGCCATGTTATGCATAACATAATCAAAGCCCTGATACATAAGTTCAGTTTCTTTGTATCATTAGTAACTGGGAGTGGGTTTGCATCCAGATTTTGTCTGATGTAATAAATATTCTTCATTTGTGCCTACTGATGCTCACCAGTCTTGTCAAGAATGTTCAACCCTAGCTATAACCAGGTGGATAAAAGTGGGTAACTAAAATGTTAGGAAAGTTTATTCAGGAATAGACATTATATCTGGCTTGTATAACAGTTTATTTATGATGTGGTTTCTGTATACAAAGCCTTATAATCTGAAGACTCAATCATTTGGGAAGTTTTCCTGCAAAAGCCCTCTTAAAATGAATTATTCTTGTGCAGCTCCTGTTCACTTCAAGTATGCTTATGCAGGAGAATTTCTCAGAAGATTGTGCCTCAAGTTATTTTGCTTATATGAAATTTAACATAGGAGACAGACAGACAGACAGACAGACAGACAGACATTGATCAAAGCTCCAGATGCTCTACTGTAACTAGCATGTGGAATTATCTCCTTTTGGTGTTTTTTCCCTCCAATTTAGATTATATTTTCAAAGCCAAGCAAAAGGTGAGACAGACCGAGAACGCTTGCTGCTGGCTTTCCAGATTAGTGGTGAAATAGCCAATGGGAGGTTCCCTGTCAATAAGGAGCTGGCTCTGGAAATGGCAGCTTTGATGGCTCAGGTGAGTAATCAGACCCCATGCCTATGGGATCAAGGTATATCAGAGGTTATTGATGGTTTCAAAGTTTTGAAACACCACTGCCTTCCAGCTGTAGGAGAAATATCCAGATTGATCTACCTCTACAGTATTGCCTTATTCCAGCAGGCGATCATATCAGAGAGGTGGGCAACCATTTTGAGTAGCAGATGCAAGGGACTATGTCCTATGATAAAGAACAAAACAAAACAAACAAACAAAAACCATAGGAATTTGTTACAGTGTATTTTGATGCAATTTTCCTTATTCCCCTTTGACACTGGTAATTAGATGGAGCATGGGGACTTGGATCGTCCAGTACCATCAAGCCCTGGAGGGTCATCCCATTTCAAAGTGCAACACCTTCTCCAGCAGGTTCTGGACAAATTCTACCCCAAACGTTACAAACACAATACTTCTCCTGAGCAGCTAAGGTAAAAGTGATCATGCCCTTTTGCAATCCTCTGTACCTGTATTAACTTCACTACTAAAAATAAAATGATTAATAAATCACTGGTCATTTAGAAAATATTGACAATATAACATTTATGCTTAGTACTCTAATTAGCTAAAACAGATTTGGCTAATGAACATTACAACATTACAATTAAACAGATTTTTTCTGACTATAATTTATCACATCTTTTACATATAAAGACCCTCTAAATGCTCTGTGGACTTCTTGAGCTATTCTATCCCAGTCATGATTTACTAACAAAAATACATCCCATTGGATTTCACTGCAATTCTATGTAATCTCTTCCCCTTTTTCTCTGATGTCTTACTTTTGCTGTATTTTTTTGTCTGCTGTTTTTCATTTTAGAATGCCCCATCAATAATTATCACAAAAATAACGACTGTTTATCAACTTATCATAAAAATGAAAACAAGCCCTATTGCTATCAATAGGCAACACTGATTATCAAGTGTACAATGGGCCAAGACTAACAAAAGCCATTTGTACGCTATAAAGGAAGACAGATTTTCCCATTTTAGGTCTATAACACTTTGTATCAAAATGTATGCTCCCCTTAAGTTAGATATCTGGTTGTAAAAGCAGAGGTTCAGAGTTCAATTCACTGTGTTCAGAGTTCAATTCAACCCACTGTGCCACCCAGAAAAGCCAGCTTGTGTGGCCTTCGGCAAACTGCACAGTTCCAGCGCGCCCCCAAAAGAAGGGAAGTAAACCACTTCAAAGTACTCTGTACCTACAAAACCCTGAAAAGGGTCACCGTAAGTCAGAATTGACAGCACATTATTATTATTAATTATTAAGACTCGTCTGAAACCTGACAGCTCTTCCTGAAATAAATAACAAAAAACAGACACTTTCACATTTGTAAGCTTCACACCCCAGCATAATATTTGACACATTTTTCAGATTTGCAAATCAAATCCCAACTTGTAAAATATGGTCATGACTGAGGCATAAACAACTATCTGATGGCTTTCAAATCATTGCTGTTATATTTTACCAGCTATAACGTGTTTATGGAAGTATGTTCTACACTTTTCATTTACATAGGTTGCTCCATAGCAGCAAATTCACTACTGTTCTGAAAAACACTACTTTCATCCCTTTAGGATGATATATAAAATATACGATAAAGAATTCTGTGGCATGTTTATAAGACTAAATAATTTTATTTAGGTTACGCGTTCATGGACTGCAGCTCATTTCACCAGATGCATCACAAGAGGCAGGTTACAGTCCAGAAAAATGTATGCAAAATAAAATCTGCTGGTCTCAAAGAAATCACTAGATTCTGAGGAAGTGGGCTTGTCTATGACATCTCACATTAAAATATAGCAGTTAGTCTTTAAAGCGTCATAACGTTTTTGTCTTCTTTATTTTTTTCCCTTTTGTTTTTGCCTGACACACTAGATTCTATTGCTTTTGCTGCAGCAGACTAACACAATTGTTGTTATGTGATCACTTCTAATTTTCAGTGGTCCTATGAATGAATGGCCTCCAAAAGATCCTGTAATTAACAACCCTGCTGAAGTTTTGGCCATGTCCTCCTTGACTGAATCCAATCTGTCTCATGTTAGGTGGTCTTTCTTCTTTTCCTACTGCCTTTTTTTCCTGCCACTTCTCCTTGGAAGTTTATGATCATTTTTGCTAGCTTTCCTTTCAAGACTATAACAAACATATACTATTCCTGCAGGCAGTTGGCTGACCGATTAGCTACAAAGTGGATGGTGTTACAGGGATGCTCTCTGCAAGAATGTATTCGGATTTATTTGGCTGTGGCTCGGAAATGGCCTCTCTTTGGGGCCAAACTATTTGCTGCTAAGGTAACAGGAACTGACAGGGGCTTTGGTGGCACTTAATAGAATTCAAGCTTTTGAATAGCTGATCTTCCTATTACTAAAGATCACTACGTCATCACAAAATGATTTTGGAAGCTGTAACGAGAATGAGATTTTACTTCATAAACCTCTATCGCATAAATGATTGAATCTGGCTTCTCTGAGTTCTTGTCTCTTTTATTGATTGATTGATTGATTGATTGATTAATACAAGGGAGAGGATTTCTATGATGTTTCACATTTTCTCTGCAACCTAGATTTGAACCCATAAACAACTTTAGATATGATTAGGAGTAATCTTGCCTTTCTCACCAGATTACTCATAAACATCTTCAAACATAGGTTGCAGAAAAAATATGACATGTCACAGAAATCTTCGCCTACTATTACATTTATACCCCATCTTTCCAATAAAACAAAGTGTTCCATATAGCTTACAAACTTCAAAAAAGAATAAAAACAAATACAACCACATTTTGCTGATATAAAATCAACCAACTTGGAAGTGTTAATATTTACTTTGCAAACTTATACACATAGTAATGATTCTTGCATCACTAATAATAATTTAATCAGCTTCTGTTGGAATGTCGAGTATGCTTCAGTCCTTACCTCGGTTATCTCTGCAGTTCTGAGATAATGTTATTCTTACATTCTAAAGATGCACCGCAAGATGTGATTTGGTTAAGACCACATATGAAATTTTTACTGTGCTTTAAAAAGCTTTCTGGGCAAAAAAAGAAACCACTTCCCCTTGTTAGTAATGTATTTGCAGAACCTCCAAATCTTGCCAGCAGTGCTGTGTTCTGTCACCACTTTTGGAAGAGAGGATGTTAAGTGTTCACAGTGCTATTAAAGTTATAATTAATCCCAAACAGGCTTGCTACATACAATCCATTTACTTTAAATATTTAACATTAATGTATATTCCCTTGAAGTATCTTGTCCTAGATTGAAGCTAGAGGCATTTCCTCAGAAACAGTCATGCACACTGTATTCCAAATTTTAACAGATCATACCACAAAATGAATAATATGCGCCAGTCAGTTGACTCAGAGAGGTCTCAATTGTTACCACCTGTCCAGAACAACATAGAATTAATAGTACCTTATCTTATTCCCTAGGCTGTCCGACCACCTCCGTCAAATGATGCTCCACTGTGGATAGGTGTGAATGAAGATGGAATCAGTATACTGGAATATAATACTTTGGTATGACTGGTGGAAAAACCCGAGTTATCTTCTATGAAACACGTTTTACTAATAGTACCTCACAAAAATTAGATATCCAGTATTCCTGATACTGAGTACTGAACAAAAGGACTATTTTATTCAAATTAAATCAGACGTATTTATTAAATTAGAAATATTACCTTGTTTTCTTAGGACAGGTAGTAGTCATTTAGAAAGTTGTTTTACATTTATGAATATAGTCAGCTTCTAATTCATCCACAGCAAACTGCTTATTATACAGATGTTGGCAAGTCTTTGGGTGCAAGTCCCGAGTCCATGTCTTTGGTAACAAGTCCTAAACCCAAGCCCAAGTCTGTCCCTATTAAAAATAAGCCTTTTCCCCAGAAAAAAGGAAAAATCTAGATAAGTCATGACTTGAGTCTGAGTCACTGAAAAAAAACAAACCCCGAGTTAAATCTGAGTTGAGTCACCAGTGTGACTTAAGTCTGACTTGACAACAAGTTCCGTGACTCAAGCCCCCATCTCTGACATATTGCTCCAACATGTAAGCTTGGATTATATGTACAGATGAGCAAGAACTGCTGGCTCATGCCCATTCAGTTGTTGGCCCAACAGCTGTTCCACAGTTCCAAGCCTGCCTCCTCTGGAGGGCACCCACACAGAGGCAGCACCTCAGCTTCCCTGCCCTCCTTCCTCCAGACATTGCCTCTGAGTGGGCACCCATATGAGCAGGCAGGGCTCAGAAATGTGGAACACCTGAAAGACTGATGACCAAACTGGTGGTTTGTGCTCATCTCTAAATATATGCACATTTATGATTCTACCACTTGTTTGGCATACATTATTACTTTGTCTGAGAAACTGAAACATACCGATTCGCCCAGTGCTGTTAGTAAATAATGACTGAGTTTCATGGTTCCTATTCTGTGCACCAACATCCATCCTTCCATACAAACATGAACATAAGAAGATGGTATAAGTCATGCTATTGGCTATATACAAAATTGACGAAAAGGCTCTCTCTTTAATCCTCAGCATGACCTGGTGACCACTGGAGCACAATTGCTGGATTCAAAATGTTGGTATTGCTTCAGGATGCAGATAAGCACGGTCAGCTTATCTCTGCATCCTCATAATGATTGCAAAATGTGCACTTTTTGTAGATCATTACAGAAGAACAGTCTGTTTCTTCATATAAAAATCAGGCTGTTGAGACGGCCTTACATTTCTTATGGTTTCTACAAATGGGAGCATAAAGCAATGTGATAATATAGAAGTGGATATGAAACAGGATATCTGACTTTGATCCATTCCAATCTATAATTTTTGACTGCATGTGTATCTTGGGATACATAAAAATAAATGAAAATAAGCCCTTCAATATAGGTCTAGGTATGATGCTAATATTCTCTGTATTCGGCTCTGTTGCAAAATCCCAGGATTAGCTTTGAACATCTGTGCTCATTGTTTAAAAATATGAAAGCAAAGGAATGAAAGACCAACCATCTTACCTAGCAACTTTCTTTCTGATTTGCTTCACTGCAGCACATAAAGCTGGCTTATCCATATTCTTCTATACTGACTTTTGGAGGCTATCATGATGACTTTATGATTGTAGTCAGTCAAGCAAAGGAGAGGTACTCTGGCAAAACCAAGCCAGAAAAACTACTTTTTGCAATGGAAAGTATAAAGGTGAGTATATTGAGCAAACATGGATATTATTTCTAGAGAGGCAGCTGCTATTTCCCATTCTTGATGTGACATGATGATATAATGCTCTGCTCTGAAGTTTTGCTCTTCTAAACACCTGCCAAAATGTTTTTTTTTTAACTCACGGAATCCTTTTTTAAAAATAAAATTAGAGGATACTTTAATTTCTTCTAAATTGAATTTAATTTGGAAGACATTTGAATTTCTCAAAAAGTATTTACTGGCTAGGAGGAGTTTGTTTTAGTTGTCTACACCAGCCATTCTCAATCTTTTTTTGGCCATGGCCCTTTTGGGAGCTCTTCTAAGGTTCATGCTTTATATCCAGAAACCCAAAGAGACTCGCAAAACCCGCCCCCTCTTCAGTGCAGCTTTGGTAAAAGTGGATAATGAGGGAAAGCGGTTGAAGGGCTGAAAAGGCAACCCTCGCACCCAAGTCAAGAAGAGCGAGGCAGGAAGCCTCACCCCTTTCCCAGGTCCATCGGCTGCCCTCCATGTCTCCCCACAGTGTCGCTGACCCGGCCAGCCTCACCCACCTGTTGACACCCACTCCACAGCCCCACCCATGTTTGTTTTGTTAATTATGTACGGAGATCTCCCGCCTTTCCCTCACGCTTGCCACAGCCCTTGTCCCTCGTTATCACTTGGCTCCTCACTTGCTTCCATAGCTGATGTGGGAGAGGAGGCAGAGATGGCTGCCACCAGAAGCTGTAATGTGTTGAGGACTGTATTTCCCAAGGTGCTTGTATGCTGTCCAAGCAGCACTTTCTGACTCTTTGCTGCTTGGAATGCTGCGATTAGAAGTCCAGCTGGGCAGATTCCCAGCATCCTTGCAGAGCATTATGGGTGACTGAGTTAAGTGCCTGCGATTGTATACTGCACAGTAGCAGGCAGCACTGCGAGGGCCAGATGAAACAGCCCGGCGGACCGCATTCAGCCTTGAGTGTGACACATGTGCATTAAAGCAAAGCAAAAATGTAATAGCTTTATCTTGTATTTTAGGACTTGAAATCTTAAGATCATGACCTGAGACTTGACCGCCACCCCTCTATGCCCTTATTACTGCTCTCTTGCTTATTTCTCTTACAGAAAAACAAGACTGCACCATATATCCCTACAACTATAACAAAACCTTGTTTTGCTAATTCCTCTCAGGGATATGACATTTACTCTCAAAATGTTCAAAATACACCATGCATGTGTATGGTAGGCCAAACAAAGCACGTGAAGGGAAGTGGGAGGGGAAGCTTAAAGTCTTTTTGAGTTCAGTCCATGGCATCATCTCTAGTGAGAAGCTCTCAGATACCAGAGCTTAGGAAAATTGTTGCCAAAGTCTCAGTGAAGAGGCTACCAGTCAACTGACAGAATTGTGTCAGATGTCCAATGAAGTCTTAAGGAGTGCAGTTATTGTACTGAAAGGTCGACTTAAATTAATTATTGGAATACTTTTATTCCTTTCATTCTCTCAGCAGATTGTGGAAGCAACTCTCCTTATTGCCAGCTATATTAACTATGCTTCTTCAACACGACATTTCTCTCCTATGCCATCTGCTCAAATCTGCAGTTCAACATGGAATAAATCATCTACTAAGAAGCTCATGGAACTTGAAAACAGGCCTTACTTTGCTTCCCTGCCCAGGACCACTAAGGGACCTACACTGTTGTAAGACTGTTCCAAAAGCTCTTAAAGAGTTCCTTTTGCCACACAGTGATTTCGATTACTCTGTGACCTGCTCATCAAGCCTGGAACCATCTCTGCCTCCTTGGTGAGGCACAACATTTCTTAGATGCTTGATTAAAGTAGATATCCTTCTTTTATCAAGCCTTGAAGAAGGGGCTGTTATCTATTTTGAACAGGATGGCTGGCTTTCACATTCCCCTGACCCATGCAAGTTAAGATTTGCATCCAGCTATTGCAATCATTCTCAATGTTCCACCTTTTAAAATAGCTGCACTGATTCACCCTGTCCCCCAGCAATTACATGGTTGTTGTTTTATGATCTATTTGAAGTTTAAAGTAGTTCTCTGTTCTTTTTGCCTTATCCGCTAGCTACTACATCTTGCTACTGGTGGCTTGTAGTCAAACCAAGAAACTACCTCATCCTGCCATTTTTTTAGTGATGTGCCCCCTCTTCTTAGTCCCTACTGAAAGAATCTTCATACTAAAATAACTTGAAATTGTTCATCTCCTTGCTAAGTTTACATTCCCCATCACAGATTCTCAGCTGTTTGCTTTTTCCCGAATATATACTCATCTGTACTTAACCTATAAACTTCTCAAGATAGAAAATTGGACTTTGGGCATCCATTTGCGATTGCCTTTCTCATATGCTCCTATTTATTTAAGATTCCAGTTTTAGTAAACATATTTCTTTTATCCCCTGACATACGTTTAGTACATGTATTCAGTGTTTATTCCTCATAGCACTAATTTATTGTGAGAATATTGTACAACAATATACTAATCACAATGATTACTGACAGTCACAATGATAATTCAGTCATACACACTGAATTAGTGACATTACACAATTTACTAGACAAATACCAATGACACATGGTTGCTTTTAAAGAGAGTCTTGGCAGAACAAATAGAGTAGGTAGCACTCCTTCCCTAGCCTGAAGCTTCCTTCCCTAGCCTGAAGAACTGTTTTGTCTGATGTTAGCATAATAGCTAATACTCTGAGAAAGAAAACTGAGGGCATAGACTAGCTAGAAATGCTGTTGTTTTTGAAGACAAAACCTAGAAGAAGAAATAGCTTGCCCTGTGGCTTTGTCCATAATGTCAATGACAGGCAAACTTTGTATGTTTTGAAGATGTAGGAACTGGTTGAAAAGACTGAAGAGAAGATTATCACAGCAGTGCCTAGATTGCAGACAAATGCTATCTTATCCTCAAATGTTATTTTAAGACACAATAAGGATTTTGTCCATAGGTTTTTGCATACCTCTTTGTGAGACAAGGAAATACTCCACTCCTGAAGTTTGCACTTCTTTTTTAATGCCTCAGTCAGTCCAATTACAAATGCTGTATAAATATGAAGCTATACTAGTGGTACTCTCATCCTCTTTTATAATTGGCTAGGCTCCTTGTTAAAGAGAGCTGCAGTCCAACATTCAGATGACCACAGTGCTGGCCTATGTCATACTGCTGGATGGTTTTAGAGTTTTCATTGAATGTAAGATATTGAGTTGTGGCAAAACCTCTAGCTCCTTGCCAAAACCTGGAATGGTCTGAAGAACACAGAGGTTGACCATCTCTCCTTTAATGGATGAGCTAGAAATTGAAAAAAGGTTCACACTGATATCTGCAGTAGAACAAATATCAAGAATGTGAACTAGTAGCTGAACCACATGCATGCAGGGAAACCCCTTAATGAAATATAAAATGGCTGCATTTCTACACCCAAAATACCAGTGGGAATCTGAGTCCTCATATGGTGTTGTTGTGTTAATAAGCCAGCAACATTTCCAAGTGCACAACCCAACAGCTACCAATGACAAAAGATGCTCCATGTGATGATGTCACGCTGTAATAATACTGTACTACAGGAATGAAACTGATATGGGGATGACTTTTTTCATCTATGGTCTCATCTCTCCCATAATTACTTTAATTTACTGTTAATAAAATCCTTGTCAAATGGAAATATAAATCTGTTTAGCACTAGAAAGAATTTCGGTAGAATGCTGTGTTCTTTCTGAACACAAAGAATTCAGACCATGATGGAAATGAGAGACACATTGACAACCACGGCTCTTACAGACAAATCTTGTAAAGAAAACATGAAGGAATCCAGTGGGTTTATCCTGAAGAAATGAAACCTAAGGCTGCAATACAATGAAAACCATAACCAAAAGCTTTAAGTCATATTAAATTTGGGGACTTACTTCTTAGTGACCATGTACTAAGGATCAAATACATGAAGGACATGGTAGTAGTTTTAAGAATTATCTAAAGGATGTTCATGAAATCAGTTATACATTCTGTTCATTAAGGTGAAGAAATGCAGAGATAGAGACTAGGAATAGCAGCTCTCAAATGCAGGTATATGAGGAGTATACGTAAGGCAGGAATGAGCAACTTGCAGACCATATTTAGCCCTTGATCATGATCAATACAATTTACAGGAACCTAGGGAGCCCCACTCAGTTTCTCCCACATACCAGACAAATCCCATCCTGTAGTGGGGGAAAGACTACTGCCATAATGCTGTTATCAAGAGCACCAAGACAATGAATCCAAGCAGATCAGCTACTCCCTTGCTCAGAGACCCAAACCAGCCATGATCGCTGCTTCTATGCCGTTAATGCTGGTGAGGAAACAGCAATCCTGGTTTGAGTTGCTGGATGGTGAAGGAGGCATTAGCGACCACATCCTACACCAGCCTTATATCCACCTGCATTATCTCCTTATATGCATACACATGTGTAGCATAGGCATCCTTCAGTCTCGAGAGACTATGGTAACATGCTCTGAATCAAGGAGTGTCCTCTCCAGAGCATGAAGCCTGGGTAAAGTAATATGGAGGATAGGCTGTTACCCAAGTAGCAAATCCCCCCTCTCCACGCTGCTGAAATGGTCCAATGGAAAGGCAAGAGCCAATACAACTGGATTCAGCAACGTCACAGGAGTTGGCAGAACGACACGAACTGCCTTCGGGACTCCAGCTCCAGATTTTGCCTCTAGGTTAACTCCTGAAGCCTTTTTCATCAGTGGATATAGCCACAAGGCAGTGGAGATTTGAAATC
This sequence comes from Pogona vitticeps, assembly GCF_051106095.1. NCBI lineage: Eukaryota > Metazoa > Chordata > Lepidosauria > Squamata > Agamidae > Pogona > Pogona vitticeps. Next base: position 294,969,248 of record NC_135783.1, on the reverse strand, counting down.
AGAGTTTTCCTTCTCCTAGATGGGCTGCCTTCCATGGCTGACGAGCCCCAGAGCCCCACCTACCCAGCTGTCGCAAATGTATCCCATTTCTCTCCCACTCTCCTGCACATGTGTATGTATGCATGCATTTGTACATGCAGCCACTGTCCCACTACATGGCATGCATGTAACCTTTAGGACAAAAAACTGCCCATCTTGGCTTGAGAATGGCTGATTATTCATTAGGTTCCTTCTCACTAGACTTTAGATTAAGTACAGAAAAAAGAAGAAACTGCTTGCAATAAAACGTTTGCAGTCCATCACTGAGATGGGCACAGAGGTTGGTATAGAACAAACGGGAAACATTTAGTATGTTCACTTTGAACTTTATTAAAATTTGGGTAGCCATGTGACTTGTGAGGATTTGGCAAACTTGAAGGATTACAAGAGAATATATCTTCTAAGAGGACAGATACCATACCTACTATACATAAGGAAGCCCCTAGGCCAGCAATGGTGATTCTATGGCATGCGTGCCACAGCTGAGATGTGGAGCCCTTTCTTCTGGCACGTGAGCCATAAATCGCTGGATCGCTACTTCCCCCCCCCCCACGCAACCAAACCTGAGAAGGTGGCTGCAGCTACAATGCTTGCACTTTGGCAGGGAGGTCCATAACAGCTGGTGCTGGCGGCGGATCTGGAGTGGGGTCTCAAGGCACCTCCATGTCCGGGATTCCTCCTTCCGCCACCATTTCCAGTTCTGCCGCTGCCACTTCCAGTTCCACTGCTGCTGTGGCACACCACCTGCTAGTTTTTTTTTTTTTGGTTGGTTTTTTTTCCCTGTTTGGGCACACAAGCCCAAAAAGGTTCACCGCCACTGCCCTAGGTCCTTGCAGTGGAGTTCAATTTTATTATATGTCGTCTCAGATACATGTTTTGTAATGTTATAACCACTAGACAATTTTTTAATATATGCTCACTACTGGCACTGGTATTGGCATGACCTTGAAATTGGAAGATTTAGAATATTTTTTTAAGCCTTCGTTACTTTCTGAACTCCTACCTCCTTCCAACAAGTGGAAGCGGCTAACAGACAAGTTTCTAACTCCTGTCCTTTTGCATTCCTAACTAAAGGTGTATTCATTCACATGATTGTTGGTCACAAAACTGACAGATGGAAGTTATTGCAATCAGTGATAATTATTACTGTGAGATTTTTTTCTGTCTATTACAACAGAATGTAAGGTGTTTTGTTTTTTTGTTTAATTTGATCAGTATCCATGAATAAACATGATAGTTACTGTAAGCACTGAATGGACAGAAACCTTGAAGAGAAGTGGTTCTGCTCTAGATCAAGTCAGAGCCACACATGTATGCATCTCTGTATCTGGATGGATATGCCAGCAGGATGTATATCTGAGGCTAAGCAGGTACCTAAAAACAGATCCATCCACATGACATTCTTTTGGGCCCTTAGGTACAGGCAGGGCCTTTCTGTCGATGGCTTCTGGCTCAGATAAGCTTCAGCTTCCAGTTGGTGACAAATCACCAATTTTAAAAGACTCATGCATCTCATGCCTGTCTTGTGACAGCATTCTTTTAGGGTCCTTTTTTTAAGGCAATAGGTGATGAAATGGAGACAAGGAACAGATAATCCCCAGAAGTTTGTTTTGCACTCAGTGATTAATCACATGTTGGTCAGGACCATTCACATCAGATTGTTTAACAGCTGCAGGCTGTCTGATTCAACAGCTGTTTTAGAGGAATTTTTTAAAACTTGTGGACAAAGTTTTAACGTATGGCCTCCACATTTCTGAACAACGTGGTTACGCCTGGAATGTACGGCCATCTGTTTCCACACAGGTTACAACCTAGGGGCTTTTAAAACTGCATAGTCAGATAAGAAGTGTTTCTTTGATAGCACTCAAGCCTTCAGATTGTTTCCAATATCTCATGTATGTGATGCTGTTCCTATTTTACCGTAAAAGGCAAGCAGCTCCAGAAATTACTTTACAAATTAAGTTGTATTTGCTACTGCCTCCTCATTACAGCCAATTCACCATTTCCACTGTAAAGATGGAAAACTAAGGCCTCAATATAGTAACATAAGAGTCACTTCTAGAAAACCGAACCCTCCTATGAGTTACATGCTACTATGTATTTCTTTACATTGGTTGTTGTGGGTTTTTCGGGCTCTTTGGCCGTGTTCTGAAGGTTGTTCTTCCCTTATTTCTTTACAGTTTATCTGAATTCTGAAAAATGTATATCTGGACAGATTTGTATGACTCCACTGTAGCAAAGGCTAAACTCATTTTATTGACTATCTTCCTGGGCCTAGCTAGACATTAGATGTAAAGTGAGATAACTGATTAAAGAAGCCATTGATTTTACAACTACTTTCTGTACATAAAAGGCCTTGGCATACTGTATGGAAATGATGGTTAGACTAATAAAAGAGAATCATATGGCGTAGAAAACTTTATTTCTCTGTATTTTTTCTGTAAAAATGTGTTGTATAACTTTTCAGAAAACAACTGCTACTTCACTTACAACTGTGTAGACATTTGGCAGGAGAAGTCTTGTTCAAAACGTCTGTAGCACCTCCATGCCAAAAAAAGGGGGGGAGGCAAAGGATTTGTCCATCTTCTGGAGAAAGTTTTATTGTGCCAATGTAGCAGGAGAGAAGAAGGGATCTCCATTCTGGTGGAAGTAACAGATCCAACAGAAATGCATCACTGAGTTTTCACCCACTGAGACTTTAATGAGATGTAAAGTTTTCTAGCATGTAATCAAAACATAATGTGTTATAGAAAATAAAATACCTATACTTTTGAACCAGGTAAACATAATGATTTCATACAGGCATCACAACACTAGAAACTCCAAATTCCTTCCAAAACAAATTAGAGGACACCTTTATTTACTGGTATGCACATCAAATAATATTAATGATAATGGCAAATATGAGCATACAAGTCAATGTACCACATAGGCATAATCAGTCTCATAATCCAAGCAATTCCATCTCAAAAACAAAATATAATGGTGCTGACAAATCTTACTCCTCACAATTTTAATAGTTCCTGTTTACATTCCATTCGTGGTGAATATTCCTTGTGGACTACAAGTAATTTAGGTAGAATTAAATTCTGACCAAAAAAATCACTGAGTTTCTTACATCATCATGTTGACAAAAGAAGACACAGGACCCGAGTTTACTAATGTATTTCTCTAATACTTCACGGTTGCACATTCAGATTCAGTCTTCACTTAAGAAAGTACCAACAATTTTCAGTACCCTAGTTCACTACAATGCATCTCCCATTTACTCCAGGTTCATTAAAATCTTTGGATGTGAATTGTCTTCATAAATGTTTTTCGGAACATCTTGGCATTATAGTAACTATTTTTACCTTGATACCATTTTACGTTAAAATCAGGATTTCTTCCTCTGCTCCAGAATTTCTTGGCAGCTTTTGTATACTTCTACAAGGCAGTTTAGACGTGGTTTGGAACTCTATAAATAAAGGAGATTAGAGAGGCTCAGAGAGCTAAAGAATTTAAATCCGATTGCAGAGGAAGGAATGGGAAGGTATCATACAAAGTAAGCAAGGTTACCAATGGAAAAAGGGGGTTTTCTTCTCAAGACTGAACAGAAAAATATGGCCACATGACAGACCTGGGCAAAATGTGGCCCTCCATGATGTTGCTGAACTGCAAATCCCAACACTCCTCACTATTGGCTGTGTGAGCTAGGATTGATGGGAGTTGCCGTTCAGCAACATCTGGAGGGCCACATTTTGCCCACCCCTGACTTAGATCAATACCATGCATGCTCTGAAACTATATAGGCCTAAATCTAACTGCTTGTTAGGTGGTGATTTACCAATTCAGCCTTTAATATTGGAAAAATTACAGCCTGTGGCCCCACTGCCAAATCTGGACCACCACTAGCAATCCAATGATGATTTTCTGATATTTAAGGTTCCCAAGGGCAAAAGTGGAAGACAGTGGGAGGGCCTGGCATGCTCTGGTCCATGGGGTCACTAAGAGTTGCAGATGACTTAATGACTAAACAACAACAAAAGGGCAAAAGAGATCTCTAGGAAGCCTAAGAAACTGACCTGGGTTGGGGGTGGCAGTATAGGAAGTTTTAAATTAAATTAAGCATTTCCATCACTAGATAATGACATCTTCTGAACTGCAAGGCAATAAACTTACACCAACAAGATTTCCACTTATATGAGTTTCATAATGTAAACTTACAATATATCTCATTTGTTAATCAGACGTCTAAGTGAACATTTCCATACCAATCTTCAACCCTTGTGCATGAGAATGTCACACTTTAGATCCCAGAGATACATGTTGTTACAGAATGCACAAATAAGTAGTTAAACAAGATTTAAAAGATAGTAAACAATGTCTTTGATCCTCTTATGAAGAAGTGGATGTATCCACAAAAGTTCACATGGACATATAACAATCTTTAGAGTACTACAACATTTTTGTTTTCCTTTTGCTTTTATTTTTGTCTGGATATGCCTGCCATATAGATATTTTGTTTACCGAAAAAATGCTGGAACAAAGAGAGCTCAACAAATCTTCATTTTTTGTCACTGCAGGACTTCACTGTCCCTGCCAAGATAACATACCGTATTTGCCGGCGTATAAGACGACTGGGCATACAAGACGACCCCAACATTTCCACTCAAAATCTAGCATTCGTTATATACTCGCCGTATAAGACTACCCCCTCCCTCTGCCTTTTATCCCGCTGGAGGAGCCAAACAGGGAGGAGAAGGAAAGCAAGTTTCTGGGGTGGGCTACCAGCTGGCCTGAGGCAGAGGCCAGCACCTGCTCACTCGCCCAGCCTCCGGAAGTCTCCTCGGGAGCCCGGCGCAGTAATGGCACTGGCAACGAGCGGAGCGATGCTGGCTTGTCGCAGGCACCGTTTGCCTGCCAGCTTCCCTCTTGCTTGCTTGAAGCAAGAGAGAAGCTGGCAAGCAAACAGCACCTGCGACAAGCCAGCGCCGCCCCACTCGTCACCAGCGCCGCCACCGCACCAGGCTCCCGAGGAGACTTGGTAGGTCACAGCGAAGAAGGAGGTGGCACTGCTGCTGCTTTCCACGAAGGCAACTGTGTTGAGGAAGTGGCTGAGCCGGTGGGGACCGAGCTCCGCCTGCTTCCCGGGCTGGGCTCACCTCTCCATGCTGCTTCCTGCTGGGCTATGCAGCTCCTGAGAGCCGGAGCCACCCACTGCCTCCTCAGGAGAAGAGGCGCCACCTCCGCCTCTTCTTCCTCTTCCTCATTCACCTCTCCTCTTTCCTCCTTGCGCTACATGCTGCCCGCTCTGGGTGCACCCGGCGCATAAGACAACCTCCCCACTTGGACGCATGTTCTTCAGGGCAAAAAAGTCATCTTATACGCCGGCAAATATGGTACTAACTAGAGATGGGGATATTCGTATATGAATACCCCCGCACAAGTGGACATAACAAGGATCCATTCACTGATCCGCCACTGCTGCGGGTGCCGCAGAGCCTTCCAATGGCTCCAGAGATTGCGTTTGGCTCACCACTCCTGGCAGGAGCTGGTACAACAAGCCTCTCTGCTAGGTTGAAGAGTGGCTCACCGAACATGATCTTCTGAGCCACTGGAAGGCTCCACAGCACCCATGGCAGCAGCGGATCGGTGAGTGGACCCTCGTTATGTCCCTATCTCTAATACTGACCCCAAAAAGGCCCTATGCGATTTTCAGAAAGCTAATACATTGAGAAACAGAAGTAGCATCTTCTGATCAGGAGGCTGTCCCCACTGGAATACTGGAATTCTTGGTGGGTTCTAGAAATGTCTATATTAAACCCTTCTGCTAACCCTAGCCCTACTGCTAATTTTCATATTAGAATTCTCATAGGAACAGAAAATGCTCAGCTCATTCAATTATGTTTTTTTTAAATTGTGATTAATAATGTTTAATGTGATGTTTACTATTTTCACATTCATTGATTCATACTATGGAACATATACGTATGTTTGTGTGATTAAATATATGCAAGTACTGTCATGATTCCCCTTTTGCCTCTCATAGACAGTAAACTGTTGATGCCATAGCAAAGAAGGCCTGTTGGATGATTTCCTCACCTCCTTTGGAGTGGCTACCCAGGGGAGCATACCCTGGAAGAACCAAGTGGAGTAAAACAAAGCCAAAAAAGTGTGTTGCTTATGTACTGCCCTTTAGCACTTCAAGCACTCTCTGGGCAGTTTACAAGTTAATTATGCAGGCTACACATTCCCCCCCCGCCCAAGCAAGCTGGGTACTCATTTTACCAACCTCGGAAGGATAGAAGGCTGAGTTAACCTTGATCCAGCTACCTGGGATTGAACCCAGGATTGTGAGCACAGTTTAATCACTTTGCCATGAGGCTAGGAGTAGATAGATGACCTTGGGAAAATACACTCTGACTGGTAGTGTAGCCCCAAACCAAGAAAAGCTTTATAGGTGATAATCAAAACCTTGAATCTGACCCAGGATGCAACAGATAACCAATGTAGGAGAGCCAAGCATGGGATAATGTGATCAAACTTGCTCACACCAGCCACCAGTTTGACCAGCACATTCTGCACCTGCTGTAATCACCAGGTGAAACCCAAGGGGAGAGCCCCATTGCAGTAGTCAATACAGAAGATGACCACAATGGTCTGAGATAAACCAATCACTAAAGAACAAAATGTTTATGGTTCTAGTTGTTTATCTCCCATTATAGCCCACATTCTCTGCTCTCTGATTTCTGAGTTCCTGAAAACATCTCTTAGTATAAAGTCCATTTTGGAATGTTTCTTGTGAAAGCTGTCCGTGGGAATTCCATTGAACTGGTTAATTTAGTACATGATTATAGAAGTGTTAATAGGCTCACTGGGTTGGTAAATTGTATTCAGAGTTGACATATCTGAGAAAATTACAGGCTTAAATGCTCCAAAGAGTGACAACAGTTACTACCCCACCTACCAGTGCTAAATTAACTATCTAGAAAGTTCAGGAGTCGGTCCATGCTCAACTGAGCATGACACTGCTGTATCTAAAATTGCAACTACTGCAAGTCAATGAATTTCAACCCAAAGCAAACCCTATTTCTCGGACACTGAAAACAAGATCACGTAAGAACAATAGTCTCTGGAACTCTGAAGAGTTCTGCAGAATGAGAAACAGTAGTTAATGATGCATGGCCTATCACATATTTGCTACTTTTTCTAACAGTCCTCTATACTTCCCATTGAAGAAACACTGAAATCAAATAGATGGACTCCCAAAAGTATCCTGGCAAAGGAAAACATGGTATGATGTCGTCATGATAATCTCAAACAGCATATTATGGACTCACCTGAAACAGTAGCACTACTTCAGAAACAACATGAGGTTCCACAGGGTCCTGGAGAAGGATGCAGAGGTAATAAATAACCTTTTGCTATAAAACAGAAAAAAATTAAAGGATAAGAAATTTGTTCTTCATTATCTATCACAGAAGGCTATTTTTAAAAGCATCCAAACAAACACATCATGGTATAATCACAAAACTGGATTACTGCTTTCAAACAGCATCCAAATGCAAGTACTGAATCTTCCAAATACACTGAAATATATTATCTGAAAAACACACCTTTGCAAGAGGTTCCAAACATCAGAATACAGAGCAAGATCAGAAGTTATTTTCCTTAGCTGGTTGCGTTATGACCTAGCTTGCAGCACTAGAAACTACAAAGCACCATAATTCTGGGAAGACACATGAACTTCCCTCCTCTAATAGAGTGGTCCCCAACCTTGGGCCTCCAGATGTTCTTGGACTTCAACTCCCAGAAATCCTGGCCAGCAAAAGTGGTGGTGAAGGCTTCTGGGAGTTGTGGTCCAAGAACATCTGGAGGCCCAAGGTTGGGGACCACTGCTCTAATAGGTAGCCTTCCATCTCTATGCTGCTTGGAGAAAAGCAATGCATTCTTGCATCCCCACATGCTCAGGAACCCTCCTCTTCTTCCTCATGAATCTCCATGTCTCCTCATCGAATGTGTGCACTGCATCTTTACCCACTTCTGCTGGTTACTGAAATGCCTTGAGAATGGTACTAATGTCCTAGAGAAATCAGTAAAGTTTGGTTGCTTGGATCCATCCTAAAGGTTCTTCCGAACTGGCAGAGAAAAGGGATTACAGAGAACTGCTACCTCCACCTCCATCTGACAACCAAATCAGAAATTTAATCTCACCCAAACTGTGGATCAACTCTGAAACTATTCCAATCTCATTAAAAACTGGTGGTGAGGCTCAGTTCAGAGTACCTTTATTTCAAGAACAGCTAAAGCAAATGCAGAGAACTTGTAGCCCTCTAGAAGTTGTTGGAGGACAAATCCCATAATACCTGGCCACTGACCATGACGGGTGGCCTTAAAGAAACTGGAGCTGGAGCCCAATAACATCTGGAAGGTCACAGGTTATCCATTTGTTCTTTTGCTAGTTTTCCACCCACAAAGCTGTTTTTCTGCTCTTGCCCGAAAACTTGAGAACTCCTTGCTACCCGAAGTCCCTTTAATATTTATCTTCAGACAAACAATATAGGCAATATACATTTTCTGAAGATCTATACAAGAACCACCACCACCACAAAAAAGTAATGCTTACCATATAGATGGCTTCGTTGATTACCACATCTTTTACCTGGTTCATCTCTATAAATGTTGTGCTTTCCTTGCCAGATGCATAAGAGGAAGTCATCTGTATCCCAAGTGAGCCAACAATCAACAGGGACTCATGGTCAATTTTCACAAAGTGCAGGTATAAAAGCAAGCCAATCAGTGTGATGAATATAGCAGCAGAAAGCACTACATTGTTCTGTAATGGAAAAGAAGTTGGAAACGTAAGACCAAACTCTGCACTTCATCAAACACAAGTCAGGTCTGTTCCTATCCAGAAAGCAATGCACTGAAGACAGACATTACACAAACTTCCAAAGCAGGGGTCTCCAAACGATGGCCCACAAGCCACTTCCTGTCTGCCTTGCCTTTTTATCTGGTCCAGGCATAGGGAGAGGAAGGAAGCAGGACCAGAGCAATCCCCCACCCCGCTGTCTTTGCAAAGACAGCAGGGGTGGGGGGTCCCTTCTGTCAAGCTTTGCTCCTCTTCCTATCTCTATCCGAGCATAGGAAGCAGAGTTAAGCCTGATTTGCAAAGACAGTGGAGGTGGGGGATCGCTTGAGTCCCCCTTCCCTTCTTTGGCCCTTTCTTTGTCTGCAATGAAAGCCTTTCCGCTCTACCTGGCTGACCACGAAGAGTCCGTACGCCACGAGCCACACAGTGCACGTGACGGCACTAAGGGAACGCAGCTGCAGCCTCGGGCAGCGGACCTGGAACTCCCGGCAGGAGGCGCTGTGGTGGCGGCGTTGCAACGTGATGCGCTCCCCTGAAACCGTCAGGTACCCCTCTTCCTCCGCCATTTCAAAGCCGGAGAGCGACGACGTTTGGCCTCCGAGCTGCGCAGAGCGGCGCATGGTTCCGGGCTGCTTTCCACTCTAGCCTCCTGAACCTCTATGGTAACAAAGCTCCTCCCTTCGCCGGCAGGAGCTGTCTCTTGTGCTGGAAAGAACGCTTGCCAGCTTGGACTCCTGCAGCTTTCTTTCTGTTTTCCACCTCAGGGCAAATGCATAGCGGATTAAAGTGTTCTCCTATTAACCTATTCAAAGCACAATATCCTGTCCCTCGTTTCCTCAGGCATCTGCCCACCGTTTGTTGTTCTTGGCGCAAGCACCGAGAAGCAAGAATGTTCGTCTGGAATTCATTTTTCACTTACTCCCAAACTTAAACTAATCATTTTATCCAGTCCCAGAAATAAATGGAAAAAATCAGAACTCTCAAAAATTGCCCTCCTCTAAACCTTAAAGAAGAGTAAAACTGACATATCTCTGATTAGAAAAAATGTAGAGAATATCAGTGACGAATATAAATACCGATAACGTTATCTACCTCTAAAAACAATTCCCCCCTTTTTGATACTTGACGGGAAAAATGTGACAACTAAATTTGGGTAGATCCTAAGCCAAAGGTGTGCAAAAGAAGTTCCCTGCCCAAGATTTCAGTCTCAGCTTAATATAAAGGAATGCTGACAGGAGAAGAAACAAGTATTTGGCTATGGAAAGAAAGGAGACTGGCTCTTACCTGGAAGTGTAGATTGCTGCAAGGCAATTTTGTATTGCAGTCATTTCAGTGTTTAATGAAAGAAAGAAACAGCTGCATAGTCTTTTTATGTGCTGATAAGTATTGAGCCATGACCCCATGGATCAGAGCGCCAGGGCCTTCTCTCTTCCACTGCCTCCCGGAGTTGGGTCAATCTCATCCTCTGTTGTCCCCTTCTCCTCTTGCCTTCACACTTTCCCAACATCAGGGGCTTTTCCAGGGAGTCTTCTCTTCTCATGAGATGGCCAAAGTATTGGAACCTCAGCTTCAGGATCTGTCCTTCCAAGGAGCACTCAGGGTTGATTTCCTTCAGAATGGATAGGTTTGTTCTCCTTGCAGTCCAGGGGACTCTCAAGAGTCTCCTCCAGCACCTCAATTTAAAAGCATCAGTTCTTCAGCAGTCAGCCTTCTTTATGGTCCAGCTCTCACTTCCATACATCACTACTGGATAAACCATAACTTTCACTATGCGGACCTTTATCGGCAAGGTGATGTCTCTGCTTTTTAAGATGCTGTCTAGGTTTGTCATCGCATTCCTCCCAAGAAGGCATTTTTTAGTTTCGTGGCTGCTGTCACCATCTGGAGTGATCATGGAGCCCAAGAAAGTAAAATCTGTCTCTACCTCCATATCTTCCCCTTCTATTGGCCAGGGACCACTGGCCATGATCTTAGTTTTTTTGATGTTGAGCTTCAGATCATTTTTGTGCTCTCCTCTTTCACCTTCATTAGGAGGTTCTTTAATTCCTCCTCACTTCCTTTCATCAGAGTGGTATCATCTGCATATTGGAGATTGTTGATGTTTCTCCCAGCAATCTTAATTCTGTTTTGGGATTTATCCAGTCCAAACTTTTGCATGATGTATTCTGCATATAAGTTAAATAAGCAGGGAGACAATATACAGCCTTGTTGTACTCCTTTCCCAATTTTGAAGCAATCAGTTGTTCCATATCCAGTTCTAACTGTTGCTTCCTGTCCCACGTATAGATTTCTCAGGAGATAAATAAGGTGGCCAGGCAGTCCCATTTCTTTAAGAACTTGTTGTGGTCCACACAGTCAAAGGCTTTTGCATAGTCAATGAAGCAGAAGTAGATGTTTTCTGGAACTCTCTGGCTTTCTTCATAATCCAGCACGTTAGCAATTTGATCTCTAGTTCCTCTGCCCCTTCGGAATCCAGCTTGTACTTCTGAGAGTTCTTGGTCCACATACTGCTGAAACCATATTATAACAAAACGTATGGCTTTATTTGTTATAAAGCCATATTATAACAAATCTTCCGTCCTCCACATATAATTGACTACCTCTCCCATCATTCTCAGCCAGCATGACAATTGGCTGTGTTGGCCAGAAAATAATGATGGTTCCCTAACACACTTGGAGAACATTAGAGTGAGTACGTTGATCTGAATCATTTCTTTTTTAACAGTGTCTTTCACCAACGTAAGTACCTTCATGCAGACCTAGAATTGGCTGGAACTATCCAGTAGTAAGAAATGGTAAATTACAAGAAAGATCGGTGTTTTTCCTCGACCTGAAAAGTTTCCATGACGTCAGGAATCTGTGTGTTGCGACTAGCCCAAAACCCCGACGCCTGCCTTACTATCAGGCGGTTTTATATACTATCGTTTAACTACAGGAACCTATAAAATTCCTTAGGGCGAGAGTCAGCAGCTTGTGACTCTGCAACAACCAATTGTGAAGGATGATGGGATTTGCAGTCTAGCAGCACCGGTCGGATGGTACGTGCTTTATTCTTGCCATATATGTACACTAAAATAGGCATCCTTCAGTCTCCAGAGACTATGTTAACGTGCTCTGAATAGAGGTTTTGGAACAGCACCATATACACTAGCCCTATTATAAACACTGGATTCAAAGGGTCTCATTTTCGAGTAAACGTGGATAGGATTGTGCTCGAGGGCTACGCCTCGGACGAGGGCTCTTTAAGAACAAGAACTCACTGGAATGTTGGCGATTCCAGAATGTTTTGTGTGCCTCAAAGGACCGCGAATGTTAGACTCTCCGAACGGAGTCTTTTGTCGCCAGCACCCCTTTCAGATGATCTCCAGCCGTCGCGTCCTTTGTTCTTTAGCAGAAAAATTGTGAGGGAGTTTCTTTGTCTTTCTGGAAAGCAGGCTAATGCATCTTGATTTGTATAGTATTTGTATAGTGTAAACAGAAGTAGATGGATGGGTGCTGGCATTTCCAGAGCTAGCCATAAAGTTGGGAATTGTTTATGGGCCCCCGAGAGGTCGCAGGGGTCGGTCATTCCAGATCTACTTTCAGGGAATGCTTCTGGTAGGAAGTAAGCGAGGCGGTGAGGGGGGGAGGGTGTGAAGCATTGAAGGGTGTGGTGGTGCTTTGCACGTACGATTTTTAGGTACAAGCCTCCCGGTTCAGTTGGCAGAGCCAAGAAAGACCTTTGGGCCCTGGACACAGATGGTGTGGCTCCAGTTTCTACCTGTTTCCCTTACACCCAATCCTACCGATGACCAGCGCTACAAATGAGCCCCATAACAATGCAAGTCGGCTTGCGTTATTTCTCTCACACGTATCCTGAACCTGAGACTCTCCCGCATTACTAGTTGTTGTAATAATGAAGTTAATCCATCCCTAATTGGGGAGGCCTTTAAAACTCTCGGTTCTGTCCTTTGAAATAACTCGTACCGAATTCAAGGGAACGCCCCGCCCCGCCCCCCTAGCCCGCAGGGGATAAGAACAGCGGCCGATTGCCTTTTTTTTTTTTTTTTTTTTTTTTTTTACAAATGCCATCTACTGTCATCTTCCTTGCGCTGCCGCTCATTTTGGGTGGGGAATCTCGTCAACACACATTCACTTTGCCACTTTAGGCCCGCCGGGGCGCGGGGAGGGGGGCTGCTAAAGTATTTGCGGGCTGTGTATTCTCGAATGGTGGGCTGGTTCAAATTTGCACTTTGAGGTGAAGCGCGTGCATACATTCGAAAGAACAAAGCCAGGGGACCAGAACGGGGAGGCCGGAACGAGCGCGTGGGCGGAGGCGAGGAACGTGAGGTAGCTCGCCGTTCGATCACGATTCCCGCGCGGCCCTCCAGAGGGGCTCGGCGGCACACCCCCAGAAGAGCTCCGAGGCGATTGGCCCGGTGGGCGGGGGGGGGGGGTAGCCTAGCGGGCTTGCAGCCAGTGGGCGGGGCAAGGGGCGGGGCCAGCCGCCGCCGCACTGCCTTGGCGCCTGGCTGGTTATAAGGTGCCTCCGCTGCCGCCGGGGCTGTGCGGGAACCACCGCGTGGGAGCGAGCGACCCGTCTGTTGACTTCGAAGACCGCGCTCCTCTAATCCCGGTCGTCATGTCCTTTCGCAGCAGCTTCGCCCGGCTCCTCAAACAGCAAGCGGGCTCCACGCTCAGGGTCCAAAAGAGGCCTGCTCACTTGGTGACCCTCATCGGAGCTCCTTTCTCTCGGGGACAGGTGAGGAAGGACGGCGGAGAGGGGGAGAGACCGGACGGGATCGTTCCCCCCAATCGATGACTTTAAAGCGACTGCTTGCACCAGGAGAGGAGAGACATGCCCCCTTCATGTGGGGGTGCTTAACACGAGGGCAAGGCAGTCGTCTATCTGGATTCGAAAGGAAGATGCCCCAAACCAGGGACAAGGAGGGGGATATAGTACAGTATATGACTTTTGCACCCTTGGCCTGTAACTTGTCTTTTGCTGGGCGATGCTCCGCTACAAAGCTGGAGGCGAGGGTACCATTCCCTAGGTCGCTTGCTAGGTTGAGGCTGGCCATGTTCGTGGGGGAGTGACGCGCGGGGTGTGTGTGTGTGTGTTGGGGGGCAGTGTGAGAGATGCTGTTGGAAGCAGCTGGGCAAGCCGGTCGTCTCGGTAGTGGAAATTTCCAAGCGGTAGCCTGTTCAGCACGTCAGCTCAGCCGGTGATGTCACTGCCGCGGCTCCTCTTCCTCCACGCCTATTGTTTCGAGACTGCAGCTCTCCCGTTTTGTCTTCCAGAAAAAGAAAGGGGTGGACCATGGGCCTCAAGCCATCAGGAACGCGGGACTCGTCGGGAAGCTGTCCCGCATGGGTAAGTGTGAAAGGCAAGGTACCCAAAACGATTGATTGACTGACTGACTGACTGACTGATTGATTGATTGATTACAACTCGTGGAACACATCTCAGTTAGTATGACCCTTATTGGCTGAAGTACTCTGGGAATTGTAGCCCCTCCCCTCCCCCAAGGAAAATCCCCTCATCTTTTCTTAAGTCTTCACTGGTATGAAGTTCTGATGCAGTTAGTTCTTCTGGCTTCCCTTCCTGCATCTTTCCTTCCGGAGGTGATGATTCATGAGGCATATGAGTTAGCTCTTGAGAGGTGTGGCAAAAGAAGCTCTGTAAACTGAGACTTCTTTCTTTGGAAGTGTGATCTGTCTTCTTAACAGGCAGTGAGCAAAGAGATAAATGACCCCCTTCCCCCTTCTAGAATGTTCCTCTCCTGTGGCATTCCAAAGACAAGAGACTTGTATAGCCAGAGGCAAGGCCCTTTCCAACGGAATAATCCTGCTGAAAACAATCAAACCTGCTACTGGGCAATATTTTAAGTCCAATTAAAATGCCCGCCCCCCAAAGCAGGCAAAGTTTTGCACACTTTTGTGAGACTTTGGTTGATCCTGAAGAATCATTTCCCAACTGTGGACTTAAAAGTGTTTTTTAAAAATTAGTTACATCTATATCTTGCCTTTTGCGAAAAGGTCTCAAAGCAGATACATGATTCCCCTCTTCCCCATATTGCCTACACAACAATCTTGTGAGGATGGATCACAATGAGAATGACTAAGTCAAGGTCACCAAGTGTTCTTTATGGCTGTTCAATGGGGGCTAGAACCTAGATCTCTCAGATAATTGCTATAGCAACAGCAATGAACTAGTTATCTAAATCTTTTGCATCTTTGCTAAAATACTTTTAAAATAAAAGCTGCAATGAGGCAAGTCCAGCCCAAGACATTTTGCTGCCTGAGATAGAGATAGTGTTGTCCTCCTTTCCTCCACTTCCCCTGCAAAGTGCACTGTACCCCAAGCAGACCTATATCTGGCACATGAGAAAGACAGTCCCACAAAGGTCTAGGAGGAAAAAACACAATATATTAGCATATAACAGCAGGAGCTTAAAAATACATTTTGATGCCTTTGACAAGAGAAAACACAAAGCTACCCCCATTCTGTATACAAAATCTAACCAGACTGGTCACTGCATCTTACCACAATGTTATCTTATCCTCCACAATGGCTAAGAACAGAAAGCTAACTAAATGGGTGGAGGGCAGGTTAACTAAAGGAGATTCAGACCAAAGAGCAAAGAGGGACTTCTGCACTTCCCCTCCCAGTTTGTTGCCTAATGGGAAAACTCATTTTGCCAGCCAGTAATCTATATGGAACCTTTAGCATATGCCTTTCTGATCTGCTATTCAAAAGTCCCATGGCCATAGAATATAATTTACAAAAAATGTCCAGCCTTTGGGAAATTTTAAACTACAGTACTATCTAGAACTAGCCTTCTTTCAGTGGTATCCTCAGATTTGGATTCTTTGATGTGTTTGTCTATGGGAGTGCTTTTGAAAACAGCCTGGAAACTTCAGATTACTTTTGAATATAGCTATAACTGGAAAATATTTTTAAATATTTGAATGCCAGGAAATTCACAAGGACGATATAAAATAAGTACTCTACTGTATGCCTGTAAAGATGTTTAATATAACTGGAGCAAATAACTTCACTGTCATCTAGGAACATCAACATGTAAGTGGCACTGTTATTTAAATATGAAATTACTTGAGTACTTTCAAAATTAGTTTAGCTTATTGAATAGTTCTAGGGGTAACCAAATTATTATTCTCAAATGTATTGGCTGAAACTTTGTTCCATAGCTCTGCCAGCCCAACAAGAATAACATAACAGGCAATGCCAGAAGAACTTTTTCATTAGTGGCAATATGCCAGTGTTGTCATTCCCCTTGAGCCAATGGAGCTATGCAACAGCATACTGTCTGGCCATAATGTTGAAAAGAAATACCCCCTAATCAGTGGTCCCCAACCTTGGGCCTCCAAATGTTCTTGGACTTCAACTCCCAGAAATCCTGGCCAGCAGAGGGGGTGATGAAGGCTTCTGGGGGTTGTAGTCCAAGAACATCTGGAGGCCCAAGTTTGGGGACCACTGCCCTATATAATGTAGATTACATTGGGAAGTGGTGCAGCAGGCATGGATAGTGGCAAAAAAAATTCATATTTCTTGCAGTAGGTGTCAGGAATGGAAGGGATGTTGGATCAAACGCAGTAAAATTAAGGGGAAAAAGTGGTCACCAGAAAGCCAACTGAAAACTTTGCTTTTTAGTTTGCCCTGTATAGCATTCTCTCTTAGTTTAGGCTCAAATGACTTCTGAATCTCTTTTCATTTTGAGACTATAATTTATTATTATAGTCCCACTTTGTTTCCCACTTTTCCTCCATTTAGCTAAGGTGGGCTGCTGTCCCATAAACATTTAACTAGGAGCCATTCCCACTGCTGACAGCAGGACAATCCCACCTCATAAATATTATTACTTCATGAACAAACTGAATGGGTACAGCTCAGGACTTATTAAATGGCTCACAAGCATCTGGCATGGCAGCATTCCTAAGTAGATGTAGACTTGATTCAGTAAACAAAATGGGAAATTGCTAGGAGCCCTATGTGCATAAATATGTGTAAGTCAAAATTAAATCACAGTAAACGAGTATGTTTTGTGTATACATAGATAATGATTTTAGCCACAAATCAGTGGCAGAACATCCAGGGGTATCATGAACAATACGTCTTTCTTTAATGTTATTTTTCTCTTTAGCATGTGTATTTTTCCACTTCTGTTATCTCTCATCTATCCTTCAGGAACTGAGAATGAACAAAAGAGAAACTGCCTATTTCTCACAAAGTGGTGGAAAAATACCTAGCATGAAGAAGCTGTCTAGAATAGTAAGCTTTAAAAAAAACCATAACACCAGCCAGTTATGAAAAGATTTTTCTGCTACAAGGCTAGATTGTGTCTGCAAACCAGAATACAGCTTTAAACTGAGGGTTGAAGTTCAGGCGCATACTAGGAAACAGGTCTGATTCTGCCACATGTTTCACAAACTTAATATTTTATTAATATTAAGCACAGACAGAGTTCTGGCTCCTGTCCTCTGAAGATGCCGGCCACAGAGACTGTTGAAACATTAGGAAGAAAAACCTCCAGAACATGGCCAAACAGCCCGGAAAACCCACAACAACCATTAATATTTTATCTTAATTAAATTGATGTAGACACTGTTCTAGACATTCCAGAGGGGCAGTCACATCAGTTGGTCACAATCGTCTGCTGATGTTGCTGGTATCTTAAAAATTATTAGGTTGGGGGCGACATTGCCGTGTGCCTGAGCGTGAAATGCAGCATCAATCCCGCACAGCCAAATCAATATTGCTGCCAATTTGCTTCTGGTTGTGGGCGGAACCCCACATGGAGGGGCGGAGCCCTGTGCAGCACTAGCAGAAATTAGACGGAACATTGGTTGGGGATAGATTTTAAATGATCTAAAGTCTCCTTCATCAAAAATATAAAATGGTAAGCTTGTACACACTTGGTACAGGTGGTGTGGAGTGATATTTTTACAAAGCTTCCATCTGGATTATAAATGAAAATCCTGTGAAAAGAGATCCAGTGAAAAGAACAGAATATCCAGACTGAACAGAAGTGACTTCTTCCTAAATGGCAATGCATTGGCATGACACATTTTTAAAAGGAAGAACCATTTTCCTTTGTGAGCTAGCCACATCCAGTTCATGTCTAATGCAAATTTCATCACGTCAAACTTATGAATGAATCATCTGCAACATTGCCATATTCTGATATTGTAGAAAATGTCTAGAGATTGAAATCCTTTACCTTTATATCTATTTAGCTATTCCATGTGTCAGTAGGCATTTTTGCCTGAAGGCAGCTTTAAAACCTCTGCTATTTTTAAAGTATCCATGAAGTTGTAGCCAGACATAGCAGTTGAAAACAAGCAATATTAACCAACTGAAAATACACCAAATGCAGTTTCCATCATTGGAAAATTGTCCATACTGATTAAAGATTGTCACACGGATTAAATCACAGGATTAGCAAAGTGCCAGATTCTCCATCTCTCTCCTCCTACAAAGAGTATATTGACTTGCCAGTATAAGGCTATGATGTGCTGGTTCCTTAGATGAAAGCTCTGATTTCATATTATAGTGGTTGATACATTAAGATGTTTTCTTGGCTTGCAAACAAGAAAAAGAGAGATTCCAGAAAAGCATGTAAAAGTGAAAGGGTTTAAAAAAAAAGGGAAGGACAGGGGCTTGGCTATAAATGATTTTCAAACTAAGGTGCCCCACTTGTATTGGCTTCCTTCCAAAAAGTTCTTCCCAGACAAGTTATTTGAAGGGGCAGCTCTGAGGTCAGGCAGTTCTTATGTGCAAGGCCTGTGCAGTATGTTGGAACTGTAATGTTACGCATGAAGACAGAATACACTGCCATTGCATCAGCCTGTGATGCAACACTGTACAGTAATACCGGATGGCAGGCTGGTGTTAGGTGTGGACTCTGCTAGCAAAAATCCATGTTGAAGTAAGACTCCACTGTACATCTGATTGGATTAAACATGTGGAGAGCTGAGAACTAACAAATTGTAATAGGATAATGAATTTAGAATGCTGTTAACATTTTGTTAAAAATAAAAAATAAAGTAATGAGTATGATTTCCATTACTTTACTAGCACAATGAATAACTTTACATTTTATATCCTAACTTTTAAAGGGCATTTTAAAAGGCATTTTCACAGTGTTTTGTCATGCTTCATGCCATTCTTTCCCCACTGTTCTCGGGGGCAGGGGGAGGAAGGGAAGTAACAAAGTAATGAAAAAGAAATGTAAGGGGTTGCTTTCACAACATTGTAAAGAGTCATGAATTTAATGTTTAACTTTGGGTGGTGTGTCTGTGTGTTTTTCTCCCCACACTTGCATTGCATTTATTACGCAACTGGCAAATGTTTTGGTGTTCCTGCCCATTAAGAGAGATGGGGACAGTTTCCTAAATATTGATTTAGGAGCCTAGTGAGCATTTTGGGAATACCAGATGCTATTGCTCTGTGGAGCTGGCCAGCAATCTAAATGAGAGAACACTGGGAGCTTCATGTAAGAGTAAGATATAAACATAAAAGGCATTATTTTAGAACTTGATCCCATTTTCTGGTATCATGAAGTCATCTGAAGCTGGTTCCCTCAATTTCAGTGAGTTTAGGAGGGAGTTTTTGACTAGAAAACATTAAGATGACTACAGTTTCTCTCACTCTTTCTGCTCTTATATAATAATGAAGATTTCTCACTAATAGGCTTCCATGTAAATGATCTTTTAAATATGAGGGCAGAAGTAATATGTATTCACAATATTTTCTTGCTGCTCCTGAAAGCGGATACTTCTTTAAATGTGGTTTTATAGGACCCCTCAGAAAGGTAGCAAAGGGCTGCAAATAATGTTTTTCCTATTACTACCACTAGGCCTTTAAATCAAAAAGGCCTAAATGGGCCTCCTGGTGATTCCTCAGGGCATGATGAAAGAGAAGGATGGAGTTGCAATGCCTTGGCTGCTGGAGCTCTAGTTACACAGATGCAAGGATAAGGCAGTGGAATGCATGACCCGGCTGTATTTGTAAAACAGGTGCAGTGTACGTGTATGTGCATGGGGAGGGGAAGAAGCCTGATGAGAAGAAAAAGCCAATCAGAAAGTTTAAGAATCGAGGAGATGTACTGTTTGCAGATGGGAAACAGCATGTTTACAAGATCTAACAGCAAAGGATGCATGTTTACAAGATCTAAATGTCAGGTTCTAGTCAGTCGAAAGGCACATCACGGACTAGGGATTCAACTTGTGAGGAATGCCCCCCCCCCGAAGACACAGATTCATAATCAAGGGGTAATCTCAGATTCCCAGGTTTCAAAAGTGGCTGGGACAGCATTTGCACAATTAAAGCTAGTGTGCCAGCTGCAGACATTTCTACAGTTGTTTGATATGTGTACCATGAAATATGATGTAGTGATATTCCATTTGTATTATTGTAATGCACTTTACATGAGGCAACCTTTGCAATCTGTTCAGAAGCCTCAACCAGTCCAAAATGCTGTAGGCAGATTGCCAGCTTGGGCCAGTTATAGCCTTTTCAGCCTGTTCCATTCTGGGTTTTACTTTGTTTCTCTATTTCTGTTTAAAGTCTCTTTTATCTTTTTGGGAATGCAACCTTACAATAGATTTGTTCAGAAAGATGCCTCTCTATATTGAATAGGACTTGATCACAGGTAGGTGTGCATAATACTGTAGCCGCTGTATAACTTAGCAGTGGTACTTCTAAATGAAGGAAATAATTCAGCAGGGACTTTAGTGAATAGACATGACTGGTGTAATTTCTTGAATGTTTACTTTTTAATGTTTCAAAACTATACAATGGCAGTCAGACTGCTGACAGGATTTGGGTACCGCAAAAGAATATTACGTTAGCATAATCCGTTTGGCTCTTCCTTTTTTAAGTATCTGGTTAAAGTGACATCCAAACATTAGCTAATATGTTCACTTATCTTTTGAAAATGATAAGAGTGGAATGTTTACATAAGCAGTGCAGTGGTTGTGAAACTGTTTACCTATTTAGGCTACATGAATGTATACTTGCATTCCATATTTCATGTCTCCAGACTGGGCTAGTGTGAATATATGTAAACCAATGTGCAGTGTAATTCATTCTTCCATTTCACTTCTTCCTAGGTTGTCAGGTATATGATGTTGGAGATCTAAACTTTACCCAAGTGCCCAATGATGAGCTCTACAACAACCTAGTCAAATACCCACGCTCTGTAGGATTAGCTAGCCAAGTTCTGGCTGACACTGTGAATGAAGCTGTTGCTGCTGGACATAGCTGTGTAACTATTGGAGGTGATCACAGGTTTGTGTTCTCTTTGTAAAGCATTCTTATCAAACTAGGTGCAATAGTTTGACTTCATGTTGGTGACTAAAAATGATTAACATACACAGGAGTTGATCATTCTCTCTTATGGCAAATCCTATACCAATTCCAAAGCACTGAAAAATTACCTCCCCCACCCCCCACAGCTTCCAAATCCTCAGCCAACATAAATAGTGGTTATGCTGACTGAGGAATTCTAAGACTTTTCCATGCTATTATCAGTTCTACCTAGTACTAAACAGTTACCACTAATAAACATGCAGAGTAAAAGCATATTTGATTTCTAAAATGGATGAGTCCCACAGGAAATGGAATTGGATACTTGTGGGAAACATTTGGGAGACTAAATGCTGATAGACTCATACCTGTTCTACACAAGGGTACGTATGCTCCCCTTGAAGGACTGGATTCCTGGCTTGGGCATGCTCCTAACAGTCCAGAATTGAGGGAAACATGACAATAGCAGATGTGGCTCCTATTGTTCATACTCTGGTTCTTATACAGGGCTGCCTCTGAAATGTTTGGGTTTTTTAAGCTGGTACAAAATGCTACAGTTTTTTGGCCATCATCCATCCTTAGAGGAGGCTTAGAGGAATTTTAGTCTCCTACATGTTTTCAATGTCAACTTTCAGAAGCCTCAGTCTAAGAGATTATGAGAGTTCTAGTCAAAGCATCTGTAGGAACAAAGGTTAACCACCCCTGCTTCAGAGTATGTGTTCCAAAGTATAATTCAAAATGCTACTTACTACTTCTAAAGTCCAACATGGGACCAGGATATTTCTAAACAATTCTCTTCCCACATGATCTTGTCCACCCACTTAAGTCATTAGTAGAGGTATGCTCTGCATCCAGCTGGCAGCAGATACGTCCTTAACATACATTGATTGATGAAGCATCTCTTCCCTAATTTCCCCACCCAAACATAATTCTCCAATTATTTAATCAGTTTGAGAGAGTGTAAGCTATGAATCCTGTGATGGTTTCGAAATCAGTTATGCATATAAAAATGTAATTCCTACCGATGAAAGGACACCTCCATATAGAACATGTTAAAAGTTGTTTTTGCACTATCACATCTTCATACATTTTAAGATGATTGATTGCAGTATTCTGTTTTTTTCAATATGCCTCATTTTTCAATATACCTCATATGTAGGATCTGAGGTCATCCAGTGAAGATTCTGATGGAAGAGTTTAGACAGTGCATAGTTAAACTATGGTCTTTTTAGTGTCACCATAAAATGTAGTAACTCTACCAGTTTAGATGGCTTTAGAGCAGTGGTTCTTAACCTTGGTTACCCAGGTGTTTTTGGACTGCAACTCCCAGAAGCCTTCACCACCAGTTGTGCTGGCTGGGGTTTCTGGGAGTTGCAGTTCAAAAACACCTGAGTAACCCAAGGTTGAGAACCACTGCTTTAGAGGGATGGGATGAATTCATTGAGGATGGGCCTATCAGTGGCTGTGAGCTGCATCTATACTACAGCTAGCAACAGAGGCAACCTGCCTCTGAATACAAGTTGCTAAGGTACTACAGTAGAGGACTATTATTGTGTGTATGTTCTTCTTTTTATTTATTTATTTATTTATTTAATTTATATGCCGCCCACTCTACCCAAAGGTCTCTGGGCGGCTTACAACAATTAAAATTCAATACAATAAAATATAAAATGATTAAAATACAATTAAAATACGATTAAAATACAATTAAAATTGCCATCATAAAGACCCACAGTTAATGTTATTTCAATTAAAAGCCTTCTGGAACAGGAAGGTTTTGACCTGGCGCCGAAATATCATCAGTGTTGGCGCCAGACAAATTTCAGTCAGGAGGGCGTTCCATAGTCTGGGGGGCAGCTGCCGAGAAGGCCCTTTGTCTACAAGCCATCCCTCTTACCTCCTTGAGGGATGGCTCTTTCAAAAGGGCCCCCTGGCTAGATCTTAACAGCCGGGTAGGCTCATATGGAAGGCTTCCCATAGATATCTAAATGGCCACTGTGGGAAAATGTGCAAGAGAGGATTTTTTAAATGCAGTAGTCCTCTTATGTGCTAATTAGAATGCGATTTTGCAGATTACATTCTTTTTATTAAAAAGGCACTTCAAAAGGTACCGTGAGGTGTGTCCATAAGGTCTAGACAACAGGCAACAAAAGACTGTTCTTGTTGCTAGAAAGGACTATGTGGGGTTCTTCTAACATTTGCCAATTACAAAAACTCAGGTGTGTAAGTGCTTTTATTTCTCTCTTAATGGTTACTGAGGATTTTATACTCCAAAATATTTTGCAAAAATGGCTATTATACTTTTTTGCTGGATTCTCTAAAATTTATTGTCCTGAATGAAAAATCGGTATCATCCTGAAATCTGTTGTATTTTTTGTTCCAGTTTAGCACTTGGTTCCATCAGTGGTCACACCAGGCAGTACCCACACCTATGTGTTATCTGGGTTGATGCACATGCTGATATTAACACTCCACTCACAAGTCACTCAGGAAATCTCCATGGACAGCCAGTCTCATTTCTTCTAAGAGAACTTCAGGACAAGGTAAGCAGAGATTGTACTGTGTAGCAATGATACGCTCTAATTAAATCTGTATTCTGTCTTGCTTATTATCTTTACTATAGGCTAGACTCCTGGAGAAAAGCTTTCTCTTACATAAATGTTTACCTGCTAAGAGCCCTTGAGTGCTAACAAAATAATTTGACTCCCATGATTGCCTAGAATTATGGCACAGGTTCATGACATTAACATTTGCACTCATAGGAGCAAAGAGCACATCAGTATTCCTATGCTGAAAACTGACATGAGAAGTTCTTGTCGTGTATGCTTAAAATAGGCCTAAGGGGGTTACAGTTGTGTTCAAAATTATTCAACCCCCAATGCTGTAAAGGGGTTTAGGGACTATAGTGTACATTTGGAATTGTATTCAGAATGAAATCCTACAAGGACGTTTTAAAGAACCAAATGCAACTAAAATAACATCAGTTGTTTATGTAATACAGTAGTAAATGTTTCTTTTGTGGTTTCTTCATTGCCACAATTATTCAACCCCTTAAAGACTACCACTCTAAAGAAGAGAGGTTCATTCAGGTGTTTTCGATCAGGTATTGAAAACACCTGTGGATGTCACCGAGCACCAATCAAGCATAATAAGCACCAATTAGGCAGCTTTAAAAGGACTGTGATACTCAGCTCCTTCTAGACATTTACTGGTGTGGTTACAAACATGGTGAAGTCAAGAGAATGGTCCAGGAAGACAAGAGAAGAGGTGATTTGTCTTCACAGGAAGGGCAATGGCTATAAGAAGATTGCAAAGAAGTTAAACATACCAAGAGACACCATAGGAAGCATCATTCGCAAATTCAAGGCAAAGGGCACTGTTGAAATGCTACCTGGTCGTGGAAGAAAGAAGATGCTGACTTCGACTGCTGTGCGCTACCTAAAGCGTAGAGTGGTGAAAAGTCCCCGTGTGACTGCTGAGGAACTGAAAAAAGATTTGTCAGATGTGGGTATAGAAGTTTCAGCTCAGACAATAAGGCGCACACTGCGTAATGAAGGTCTCCATGCCAGAACCCCCAAGCGCACCCCCTTGCTGTCTCCCAAGAATAAGAAGAGTCAACTGCAGTATGCCAAAAGTCATGTGGGCAAACCACAAAAGTTGTGGGATAGTGTTCTGTGGACTGATGAAACAAAATTAGAACTGTTTGGGCCCATGGATCAACGCTATGTTTGGAGGAGGAAGAACAAGGCATATGACGAAAAGAACACCTTGCCTACTGTGAAGCATGGCGGAGGGTCAATAATGCTTTGGGGCTGTTTTGCTTCTGCAGGTACAGGGAAGCTTCAGCGTGTACAAGGTACCATGAATTCTCTTCAATACCAGGAGATATTGGATGAAAATGTGATGCAGTCCGTCACACACCTGAGGCTTGGGAGACGTTGGACCTTTCAACAGGACAATGATCCCAAGCATACCTCCAAGTCCACTAGAGCATGGTTGCAGAGGAAAGGCTGGAACATTTTGGAGTGGCCATCGCAGTCACCAGACTTAAATCCGATTGAGAACCTCTGGTGGGACTTAAAGAAAGCAGTTGCAGTGCGCAAGCCTAAGAATTTGAGTGAACTGGAGGCTTTTGCCCATGAAGAATGGGCGAACATACCCGTAGATCGCTGCAAGACACTTGTGTCAAGCTATGCTTCACGTTTAAAAGCTGTTATAACTGTAAAAGGATGTTGTACTAAGTACTAAGATTGAATGTCACTTGGGGGTTGAATAAAAACTAATAATGATGTGAGCATAGAAAAGACATTTGTGGTTATTTCATTATAAACTTAAGGTTATATTTCTCTGACCTACAAGTGCCTCTTTCATGTAAATGTAAGCAAGATGACTGAATGATCAAAATCAATGTCAAAATGGCCAAAACATTCAATTTCAGTGGGAGTTGAATAATTTTGAACACAACTGTACGTCTCAACTTACTCTGCAGTTAAAACTCTATCCTGAACATGTCTAGCACCAAATGAGTGAGGGATTGATAGGAGCAAACAGTAAGTCACAAGAGCTTTGTAAGTACATTCAGTCTAGTGCCATACTACTGTAATGTAGCACAGCAAGCAACATGCGGAAGGCTGTAGCACTGTCAAGTACAATGTTTCCTCTGAGTTGTGCACATGCTCACCCAGAGTTCCATTGGGGCTGGGCACCGGCAACTGGTAGCTTGGTTTGTTTACTTCCCATTTTGAATGAAGGCCTGTCAACCCTGCACACACAATGAGGCTCCCGCACAGTGGGACAGAAAATTAGAGGGAATGTTGGTCAGGTGCATGGAAACCTTTGAGGGGCAAGGTTTATATGCAAGTCCATGTCCCCACTACTGATTTAGCCTTCCATCCATTCAGCCAAGCATTTGTGTGAGGAATTAAGAAAAGAAGAAGAACAAAGAGATGTTAAAACACAGGTTACTCCTAAGGATGCAAATAATTCAAGTAATTACAAATAAATGCAATAGCGGTGACACCAACCAGCACTCTTTTCCTGACAAAATTTTAAACTGAAATCCCATAGAAAAAAGCTGTGTCTCACACTTTTAAGAAATCCTTTTTAGCAGATAGATATCACTATCTCCAACAAGTTAGGCTGCATGCAGATGCAGCAGACAAGACATAAATAACCTCTTCCTGGCTGAGCTTATAGAAATTATCATCAGGCAGAATGCTACTTACTGCATAACTAGAGCATCGTTTGCTCTTCCCTCACCAATTACAACTGAGTAAGTTTTCATCTGGCTTGGACAGTTGGCACGAACAAGACTTTCAGAAATTTTTCAGAGACATTGTAGCACTTTTGCAAATGTCATCAGGCATAATCCATTTTGCATTATATTCTCCTGGGGATATCTAATCACTTTAAAATGGAAGTTAACACCAGTAACTCCACAAAAGCAAAGAACAGAGCTGGATGGAAAGTAGTCAGCAATGGTTTACCAGTCCTTCCTTCTGGTGGTAATATGGGACTGCATAGCTTGCTCAAGGATGCAGAGCAGTGATCTCTCCAGGAGGCACAGCAAGATTTGAGCTCCTGGTTATCCAGCCACACACTCCAGCCCACTGAAGTATACAGTAGTTTAATTTTATACTTTTATTATGGCCAACTATAGTGTAGCCATTCTTTCATGGAGGCATACTGTTACCGGCCAATTTTGGGTCTCCGCTTTTCTGACAAGGAATCGGACAAGGATGCAACAGCCTACAGGCTCCACCTCCAATGAGGTGATCAATTGGTTTGTTCAGCATCAGCTGACATCAGTTCCATAAGGCTCGTGATTGGAGGAAGCCAAGTCTCCTGACTGTAGGAAGCTAAGCCTCATGATTGAAGGAAGCCTCTTAACAGAGGCAAGGTATGGGCAGTTTTATTCTCTCTGTGTTCTCAGTGTACTTCGGTGTATAAGACGCCCCACAATTTTTAGTGTAATGAAAGTGGCGTCTTATACATGGAAAATATGGTAAGTGCTTGCGAAACAGAGCCCATCCAATCATCTGCTGATGAATTAAGCAACTTCCACTTTAAAGGCCTGTTTGTCCTGACCCTAATAATAATGATGATGAAGCTTTTCCTCATTATACAATATTATTCCTGAGGGAAAAGAAACTACTGTAGGAATATAATAAACCTAATCAATTCATTTATCTCCCATTAAATATTGCCTAAATGTGGAGGGGAAGAGCAATTTGTTAAGTGCCCACCACATGCTTATCACATCCCTATTTTGACACTGGGAGATTAGTTACACAACTGGCCATGGAATGGGAAGCCTGACAGAGTAGAGGAACAACAGTTAATGCAGTTGACTTCCTGCTACACATTTAGGCAACAGGATGCCAGCTAAAACCTATAAAACATCTCTCACTGATTAGTTATGTTAAAAACATATTTCTTTCTTCTCTCATTCTATAGGTTCCACAGCTTCCTGGATTTTCTTGGATAAAGCCCTGTCTCTCACGATCAGATATTGTATATATTGGCCTAAGGGATGTTGATCCAGCCGAACAGTAAGTGCAAGATAAACTTGGCTGACAGAGCACTTTGTTTTATTCACAATATTTGGCCTGGGCTACTGATGAATTTAATGGCTTCTGAGATGAGAAGTATATTGACTTGCAGCATATAATTGTAACTCTACACTAATTTCTTTGTACAGCTATATTCTGAAGAATTTTGGCATCCAATATTTTTCAATGAGAGATGTTGATGGTTTGGGAATCCAGAAAGTGATGGAAAGAACATTTGACCACCTTTTGGGCAGGTAACTTTTTTTAAAAGGCAAATGACTATTTGGGAAAGATACTGTACGTTAAGACAAAAAAAATGACCACATGCAGTATTAGCAAATTATCTACTTGTTATCTTACTAAGTGGTTCTTATAGGTGATATTGCACATATTATACATGTAAAATGAAGTGATTCTCCTTTTGCAGAGGTCAACGACCAATACACCTCAGCTTTGACATTGATGCTTTTGATCCAGCATTGGCTCCAGCAACAGGGACTCCTGTTTTGGGTGGCTTAACATATCGTGAAGGCATGTACATCTCAGAGGAAATACATAATACAGGTAAGAATCAGTCAAATATATTTTACTTTTACTTCAAAGGAACATGATACAAGAAAAGAGTGCATGTTAGCATGGTAGATATGATACAAAAATATACAGAGATTGATTAAATCAAAATGTTCGGATAAGTGTCAGACAAAAGCTCGAGTTCTCTTTTGGGTGGACTAGACCAGTGGTTCCCAACCTTGGGTAACCCAGGTATTCTTGGACTGCAATTCCCGGAAGCCTTCAGCACCAGCTGCGTTGGTCGGGGTTTCTGGGAGTTGCTGAAGAACACCTGGGTTCCTCAAGGTTGAGAACCACTGAACTAGACAATAAAAAGAGAGGGAAATGAGCTTCCAGATAATATTTGAATCATACTTCCAAGTATGCAGACATATAAACAAAAAACAAGACTTTACTGAGGATAGGTTTTTACAATTAAAAATTATACCTAACAAACTTGAGCATAAACTACAGAAATGTAGTCTTGGTTACAGGATCAGTCATTCTAGCTGCTCTTCCACTATTAGCTATTTCCTAGCAGTCTTCCACTACCTGTAATTATGTGCTTTTAATGAGAAAATAATAATAATATGTCTGCTTTCCCTTTTCCGTTTTTCTTTATCCAGTTAATTATAGTTATTGGAATGTTAAACATCCAGCTACTTATTTTTACTAATACTGTCTGTAGCTGAGTAGCAACAATATAATCTAAAAAGAGGGTAAAAATGCAAACAGTTATTGTCATTTTGGATAGCTCTTAAAAAGCCAATGAAAGTTTATGTTGAATAGTAAAATATTTCAAAACTGCCATGGGTTTCTTGCAGCCTGAACTGGAATTCATACAAAATCCATGTGCCACTATGAAGAGCACAGACAGTATCTAACAAACATTTTGTTTTCCTGTTTCTTCCATGTCACTCATTGTCTTTTAATTTTCTAGGCCTGCTTTCAGCCGTGGACCTTGTAGAAGTAAATCCATTGCTTGGAGCATCACAGGAAGAAGTGAATGCAACAGCAAATCTTGCAGTAGATGTGATTGCTACATGCTTTGGACAAACAAGAGAAGGAGCACACATTGTTTTTGATGGCCTCCCAACACCTAGTACACCAGATGAATCTGATAGTGAAGAGCAAGTACGGATTTAGGACCTCCAACTGTCAGCAGATATTTCACAACAGACATCTTATAAAGCTCTGCTGACCTTCTCAAAATGGGCTAAAACTTCATCAGTTTTGGAGACATGTTACTTTTTCCATTGTGTGACAACACTGCCATACTACAATTTAGACAACATTTCAACTTAGAGAATCTTTTATTACTTTGCAGTTATACAATCTTACCATCACTTTGCTGCCCTTCATCTTTTTTCTCCAGCCACATTTTCTTCCAGTAATGTTCTCAGGTGAACATGCTGTTAAACTGACAGCATTTCAGTAGTATCTCTCAACTGCATTGAATACAATCCACTTCCACTATTCATTAGTAACTTCTGTGCATAGTCCTTAGGGTGGATGGAAGACATGAGGGTAGAAAAATGTGTATTTTGAAAGCTCAGCTGAAGAATTTATAGTAAACAATGCCTGCTAAGATGGCTACCTCCAAAATGATAATAACTGAGAGTAACAGTTTGTTTGTCATGAGCCTAGAAAGAAAAAGGGAATATGGGATTACTTACTGTTGTAAAAAACATCTGACAATACCATCCATCCAAATCACTAAGATAAGATGGAAGTTTCATATTTCAAAAGTGCAAACTGATAGCATACACCTAGATGACCTGCAAATACTGTACGATTGCTTGCCTATTTTTAAAATAAGATCTTAATTTTAATCTGAAATTTTAAAGAGGGAAACATTTAAGTTCGCACACAATCCTAATTCAGATGTGATGTCTAAATACCTGAGAAACCAAATTGATTCAAGTTCCAAACTATAGGTGGATTATCATTAATTCTATTATTTTCCCTGATGTCTCCCAAAGTGGGTAGCACTGTTAATCTGTTGCAGCAAGAGTCTTGTAGCACCATAAACTATAACAAAATTATTTGGCAAGGATTGCAGCCCTCTGCATCAGATGCATCTGAGGTGAGCAGTTGCAGTGCACAAAAAATAGTGGCAAATAAAGGTATTCATCTAAGGTACTATGAGATTCTTAGTTGATTTATTGCCCAAAGAATCTATGGATGGTTCCCTATTGCTGACAAAGTGACATCACATGCAGTCTGATTAGTAGCTAGCAGCTGCAAGATAACAATGTAGCTAAGGACCTGCCAGTTTGGATGCTTTGGGGCAATCAGTTCCTTCCTTTTAGCATCCCATCTACTTCCCTTTTCCTGCAATAATGAAATGTGCTTTGAGAATAGGAGATCACAGCAAAAAGGGGTAAACAACCAGTGATCATTCGCTGCTGCAAAATTTACATTTGAGCAGAACTCCTTGTACAGTAAAATTCAATAAAGACTGTTAACTGACTGGCATCTTTGCTTCCTTTTCGCCTTACAGCTCAAGAACTGACATAGAGCAGCTATAGAACACAGAGATACAAATGCTTGAATGGAGGCAGGGTGAAGAGGCCAGAGCTGTGGAGAGAAATTAGAGCATGGAGTCCCATGAGTTGGAGCAATGCCTAGTCATGACTCACCAATTTGGATGTAATAGCCAGCTAACTTGAGAATTAGTTTGCAAACCAACTTTAAACCATGATTTGTCACTTCACACATCACAATAAAATCTGAAATGTGATATGAGATTACATTTGCTAGAGATTACAGTTTAACCATGTTCCCAGATTGTGAACTGTCCCTTTGTCAATTATTGATTTTCCATTTATACATTCTTGCCTATTCTTTAAAATGGCATCTCACAGTAGATACTTTTAATATATTTTATAGCTGAAATATAAATGAGAAGTTACCAAACAACCTATAAACACTATCAAATTAGTTTGACAATACAATTCTCCCCTAGGATTTTCTATTCTCAACATACTTCTTATTAAGTGCTAGTTTTGAGCAATTAAATATATGTAGCAGTTTGGATGAGGAGTTCCTGTGGGCATTACTCATGGGATACTCCTAGTAGAAGGGAGAATGTTTTCATTAACTGAATATTCTTGTTAGCCTCCTTTTTACTTTTACTCCCACAACAGTAAAAGTACTATGAACCAATTAGCCAAACCATTTTTCCATCTATCTCAGTACTGTCAAATCTGACTGGCAGTGGCTCTTTAGATCACATAGGATTCTCTCCTACCCCACTCGGGGATCTGAAGTTATCTTGAATGACAAACCAGACCTGACCCTGATAAGCTTCCAAAATCAGATGAGACTGGTTACCGTATTTTTTGCTCCATAAGACGCACTTTTTCCCCTCCAAAATGTGGGGAGGAATGTCCGTGCATCTTATGGACCGAAGGCAGCAATTTCGTCGCCGCTGGCCCCGTGGGGGGGAGCGTCCAGGACCCTTGCAAGGCTCCCCCACCCCCCCACGGGGCCAGCGCCGGCGAAATCGCCAGCTTCCAGGTGGGGGGGGAACGTCGCAAGGGTCCTGGAAGCTCACTCAGACCCTTGCGACACTCCTCCCACCCCCGCACGGGCCAGCACCGGCAAAATCGCCAGTTTCTGGGAGTGTTTTGAGGCTTCCCAAGCCTCAAAACACTCCCAGAAGCTGGCGATTTTACCCCCCCTGGCCCCGTGGGGGGGTGGGGGGAGCATGGCAAGGGTCCAAGGGAGCCTCCCAGGACCCTTGCCACACTCCCCCCACCCACCCCCACGGGGCCAGCCCTGGCGAAATCGCCAAGTTCTGGGAGTGTTTGGAAGCTTGATAAGCCTCCAAACACTCTCAGAAGCTGGCGATTCTAACCCCCCTGGCCCCGTCGGGGGGTGGGGGGAGCGTGGCAAGGGTCTGAGGGAGCCTCCCAGGACCCTTGCCACACTCCCCCCACACACAGCGCCATCACCGGCAAAATTGCCAGTTTCTGGGAGTCTTTTGAGGCTTGGGAAGCCTCTGAAGAATCCCAGAAGGTGGCGATTTTGCTCCCTCTGACCCCCGAGGGGGGCAGGGTGAGTCTCTAAAGCATCCTGGAACACACCCTAGGACCCTTTGGAGGCTCACCCTGCCCCCCCTCCCGCTGGGCCAGAGGGGGGGAAATTGCCAGCTTCTGGGACTCTTCTGAAGCTTCCCAAGCCTCAAGTCCCAGAAGCTGGCGATTTCGCCCCCTCTGACCCCTGGGGGGGGGGCAGGGCGAGCCTCCAAAGGGTCTTAGGATGTGTTCCATAAGATGGACCTCTCCATAAGGCTCACCAATTTTTAGGAGAAGAAAACAAATTATTTTTTTCCTGTTTTCTTCTCCTAAAAATTTGGTGTGTCTTGTGGAACAGTGCGTCTTATGGAGCGAAAAATACGGGTATTTTTGGAGTACTATTGTATTCCTGGAAATGTTATTTGCTCTACATTAGTATTCACAAAATGCAATTTAATCCACTCTCAGGATCCATGCAAGGATAGAACAAAGGCACAAAGAAAACATTTAGATTTGTTAAAGACAGGGAAAAATTCTAGAACAGAACAAAACTGTATGGAAGGAATAGGCTTTACTTGAACCTTCAACTTCAGACAGCTGGCATTTAAAAGATTCTGATGAAATTCTCAAAAAACTACTGTTTAACATTGATCTTACCTTCTTGACATGGAACGCAGTATTTTCCGGCTTTTGCTTAAATTTTCACTTGTATTTACCAACTGGAAGATAAAAAAACTTAGCTTTATTTCTTGTAAAAACCTTTGTTTTAATGTTCGCACTTGTTCTATGCTTACACAGAATATAAATTTTGTGCCCAGATTATTCAGAGAAGAACAGAAAAATGAAACCCACCATGGTTTTCTACTTACAACATTAATTTTCCGATGTGAGGTTCCCCCAACCCCCTTGTTTTGGATTTCACCTTCCAGAGGCCTAACCAGTAGGGCTAATAATTGGGGATTCTAATAACTGATGTCCAAATATTTGAAGAACCAAAGACTAAGAATTACTGCTATATAAGGAGCAACATGGCTAACAAGATTATGCTACAGTGGCTATTCTTCAGTAAGTCACAATTAGAATAGAATCATTGGATTAGCAGAATGTAAGGGATTTGGCTCACCAAATCTTTCAATGCAGCTACTTTAGTAGCAACTTGCTACTGGATTTCAGCCAGTGTTTTAAGAGTGGAAGTTAAATGCCACAATGTGCCTTTGTTTTGAATAGGAGAGCTGCGACTCAACTATGGTCTAAATTTATTTTCTTTACAGAATTTATTTTCTTTAAAGAAATTTTCAGCTATGACCTATTTTAAATCAAATTTGTCTCTCTTGGAAATACAACCAGATATATCTGCATGTGTGTTCTATGCCACCAATTCAAAACCGACTTATTGTGACTCTAACGGGGCTTTCAAGGTAAGTGAGATATTTAAGAAGTGGTTTGACCAGTTCCA
Source organism: Pogona vitticeps (assembly GCF_051106095.1). Classification (NCBI taxonomy): domain Eukaryota; kingdom Metazoa; phylum Chordata; class Lepidosauria; order Squamata; family Agamidae; genus Pogona; species Pogona vitticeps. Next base: position 294,935,467 of record NC_135783.1, on the reverse strand, counting down.
CTTCCCCAGTCAGTTTCCATGGCTGAGTGCAGATTTGAACCCTGGTTTCCAGAGTCCTAGTCTGTCACTCTATCCACTATACTACACTGGGAATTCGTGTATATATCTGGGATCTCTCAAATACAGAAGGTCTAGAGAGCTGGGTTTTTTTTAATGAAGTGTGGGTAATCATGGAACAATTTTACTGACTGAATGCTTTCTTTTGTCACATAAGATTTTCTGGCATTAAAAATTTTGTGAGTTACCATTAATGAGGTGTTGTTGTTTAGTCGTTAAGTCGTGTCCGACTCTTCGTGACCCCATGGACCAGAGCACACCAGGCCCTCCTGTCTTCATTGAGGTAACAGATCCCAAAATGGCAGACATTCGAAAGTGGCCACAGGTCAATAATACGCCATACGCATTCCACTGAGAAGTTACGTGTGTAATCTCTGAAAACCTGTTTCAAAGAGCTACAGTGGACCCTTGACTACAGACGGCTTGACTTACAGACTTTTTGAGTTACAGACTTCTCTGGCCGCAAAATTTAGGTTTGACTTGCAGCCTGAGAATTGACTTACAGACCAGAAAAAAACCAAAATGGAACAAAAACGGCCTGTTATGGGATTAATCGGTTTTCAATGCACTGTAGGTCAATGGAGACTTGACTTACAGACTTTTTGACTTGAGAACCACCTTCCAATACGGATTAAGTTCTCAAGTCAAGACCCCACTGTATAAGCAGCAAGGACTAATCAAACGAACAGTCTGATTCAAAATAAGACTGCTTCATATGTTCATGTAGTTATATAGAACTCAGTAATATCACAAAACTATCCTAGCAGCAATTTAGCACATTCAAAAATTCAATACTATAGCTCTTGCTTCTTAGAAAAAAAAATCAGGTCTGAAAAGGAAGCCCAAGAGCAATTTTTTCATATCAACTTTACTTTGAAGTGAGGCTAGTGTTTACTTGTACCTTCAAATTTCATTAAGAATGCTTTCTGGAAAATCTTCCATAGCCACACTTTTCAGGCTAATGTGTTTACATGAAAATACATGGAAGAAATCAAGTTATTTCCAAAAGTGAAATGCCGGGCTGTTATATCATTATTTGTACTCACTCTGCCTTTGGTGCGTTCTAGCTGCTCCCGCTGCTCCCCAAGTTCTTCAATTATATCAGTACCAATCTGATCTGTTTCTGCAGCAATCTGGTGTGACCGTTCTATACTTTGGCTGGCTCGGTTCAAGCTTTCTGTCCCTTGAAGCAGTAACACCCTTTGAGACTGTATCTGAGTCTAAAAGAGACAATTAAGACCTACTTAAAGAAGTAGAAAAAACTTTTTACCTTCATATTTTTTATAATTATGAAGCCACAGTTTAACCAGCCAAACAGGTGATGGTCTTTACTTTACCAGAATGTTCGGCCACCACACAGACTAACAATGTTAGATTTACACAAGAACCTATGTACATCATACCTGAGAAAAAGAAGCCTGTGCCGTTTTTCTCTTAATATCATCCCACGAACCTCTCCTCCCTCCTGTTTATCACAACAGTACCAATTTTGAAACTCTACTACCAGGTGGGCAACTGGGAGAAGCCAAGCTAGCAGTTCTGCCTCAGCACAATCACAAGAATAACCTCAGGATGTGAGCCCACAATTGCACAATAGAATTTTTGCTGTTGTATTACCATTATTCAGTTCTGTCATTTATTGTGTAACACAATTTTGAAATGCATTTTTAATTTTATCACTGAGCTCCAAGGCAGTCCCCCAAATTAATAAACGTGTGAAATGTAATGTGCTCAATAGGTTAAATAATATTTCTTTTGATACTCTGAGATTTATCTCCCTCCCGTCCTCTCTTTTCTGGCTGAATACCTTACTGATATCTTTTATTCAACATAATGGAAAAATGGAATGCGTAAGGGCAAATGAGCAATGTTTTATCCCTCAGTACATGCTGTCTATCATATGACCAAGCACATGACCCCCTCCTTGACTTCAGGAATCTGAGGGTCTCAATGATAAGCCAGCAGTGCATAAATGTGTTTGACAGACTGCCTACTTATGGTGTGCAGAACCAAAAGGATTCTGGTAATTCAGTGTAAAATAAAAAGATCACTAAATTTCATATTTGCTTTTACTAGCTTTACTGCCTGTGAAAGTTTTATTACACATATACTGCTTGAATGAATGCATTTTCAGCTATGCAAAAGGTAGATAGCAAATTTTATATTTTAAAAACTGAAATTACAACAGCTTGCCAGATAAAGTGCTACGAGCACAACTTAAATTTAGATGTCAAACAGTATGTGCATCTGGCTATTGCTTATTAGCACTGCAATGCTTTACTGTAATTAGAGCAGAACTTAACAAACCATTTAAATGTTCTGGAGCATTGTTATACTGGGTAAATGCCAATTTTTAAACATAACTAAATTTTATCAGTAATAATGATTGCAATCAGGAGAGTCTTTATTCATTTACTTTTTCTTAATGCCAAATAATTGCTTCTTTCCTCCTACCTGCAAAAACATGGACCTTCCTTTCAGAATTTAAAAACTTTGGTTGAGAATTAACAATCTTAAAATTTTAAATCAGCTGTTAGCCCTACTTAATTTGTATGCCTATAGTACACTTTGGGGAAAATTTTTGTAATTTTCCTATATGTACAAAGTTGCTATCAATCATATCAATCCACAAATTAAATCTATCATTCATATTTGAAAGCCTTAGATTAGCAACAACTTCAGCTGGCAACAAATAATCAAAAATAACTTTCAATATAGTTAGTTTGGATGTAGTACTCACACTCTGATCATTTTCTGTAGAGAAAATTCCAAATTTAGGCTCTCCACGCACACCTGGTACCACTCCCAAATCTGTACTCTTCATTTTCCTCTGAAATGTAGCAAGGTCTCTTCTGTATGTCCGAATCGTTGCCATCATTTGATTGTTAAAAGAAACTGGAGCATATTTCAGTTCTTCTTCCATTTCCCGTAACTTTAAAAAGTTTTTTAAAAAAAGACACCAAGGTCCTTGATATATGTGGACTTGAAGAAACTTGGTCAAGTTTTAGGTCAATTTGGTGAGGGTCTAAGTAATATAACATTTCTCTAAAACTACTATCTCTACCCTGGTTTCTCACTGAAACATATCATATGACATTTCTTTATGATTACATCACAATACACCATATTCTGAAGAAACTACTGTATCATTGCCCTGCTAAAGAAATGGGAGACTATAGACAAAAAAGTAGGTTAAAAAAAAAAGAAAAAATAAGTAATTTGCGAATCAAAATATTTCAACAGAGAAGAAAAAAGAAAACAAGGTCTATCTAGCATGTTTATTTTACATTCATAAAGCCAATAGCCAACAAAGAAATACCACACTAAGGAATATAAAAAGTAAATAGAATCTAAAAATATATAGAAACTGCTCAGTTTCTTCAGTAACATGAAAACATCAAAAGCCTATTATGAAAGTATATTACCATATTATTCTGTGTATATAACAACACTTTTTCCTAAAATAATTAAAGGAAAAATTGATGGTCATTTTATACACGGAAGTAAGGAGGGAGGAAGCGGTCAAAGAGCTTTGATCCCTGCTTCCCCCCTCCATTTTCTTTGCAAAAAATTTCTCCATGTTTTGCAACAAAAGTGTATGAGGAAAGAGTTTCCTGCTTTCCCCCTCCACTTTCTTTGCAAAAAGCTGCTTTCCCCCTATACTTTCATTGCAAAAAGTTGCTTTTCCCCTACACTTTTGTTGCAAAAATGTAAGGGGAAAGCAGCTTTTTGCAACGAAAGTGGAGGGGGAAAGCAGGAATTGCTTTCCTCCTACGCTTTTGTTGCAAAAAGTGTAGGGGGAAAGCAGCTTTTTGCAAAGAAAGTGGAGGGGGAAAGCAGGAATTGCTTTCCTCCTACGCTTTTGTTGCAAAAAGTGTAAGGGGAAAGCAGCTTTTTGCAAAGAAAGTAGAGAGGGAAAGCATGTTCCTCGCAAGAAAGTGGAGGGGGAAAACAGGAATCAAAGCGCTTTTACCACTGCCTTCCCCCTCTACTTTCTTGCAATGAAAGAAATTTTCGGTTAGAAAAGGGGGGGGGAAATCTTATACATGGGGGTGTCTTATACATGGAAAAATATGATACCTTTCTTTAAAAAATCAGAGGACTGTCAAAAGTAAATAATTTCGATTCACAAAGCCTTACATGGTGCACAAAAGGCTCGTGGGCTATATTTAACTTTACATGAGCTGATTTCCATAGAACACAAATCTCCCTTCCCTCCCATCTTCCCCACTCCAACCTCCTGTGCAATCTCCAGATTTGATTCAGAAATGCCTCCAAGCCCATGAACAGCATTTAGGAAAACATAGGGATAGAACCGTTCTTTCTCTTGTTTGGTTCTGTATGTGGATGGAAGGAGGAATGATACTATGATTGATGTTTTGTAGCCCAAATAAATTTATTCCAGTGACAATTAGGTTTTACTGCCAACCTGCGGACATTTCTGATGCTTAGTTTTGTATTTTTGTTTAAAAAAACAAATCTGCACATATTCACCAATGTTTTAAAAAAGACCAGGACACTAATTTCATGACTATAAGGCTCTTTAGATTTTTTTTTCTTGAACAGCATCTCAATCTGTTGCTTACTATTTGAAGGTAAAGTTTGAAAAATTGTAAAGAGTCAGCACAACCCAGCAGTGTTAACCTCAATAATTCTTCAATTAAAGTCAGAGAATAGCAATCAGTACAAATGGCTATTCTAAGTACTTGATTTCATTTGGCTGCTACATTGCTGAATGTAGCCAATGGAGACGTGAAGGAAAAAAAAGTTTTGAAACACAATTTGTATTTATTGCTACAAAATGAACTAAGGTTCCAATCAGAAGAAACTGAACTGTTCACATCTGCCTCTTCCTTCACTTGTAATCCATATGCTCACCGTTTCATACGCTTCTTTTTGTTTTTCATCAAATTCTCGTATCAACTTCTTTTTCTCTTCTGGAAAACAAACAGATAATACATGAAAGAAATACATTCCTCACAGAATAATAAACAGCAACATGAAAAATACTTCTCAAGGTGAATTCTCAAGATAAGTGTATATATTTATCTGTGCTAACTCATTTAGCCAGGGATATAGTATCTCCTTTTGTGAACATGCTTTTCATGACCAGATTGTGACCATAGGAAACTGCCGTCAACTGTTTTACTTGAGAAAGGGATTACAGATACTGGCATCAATCCACACCTCAATGCAAAATATTCTATTTTGCACATTTATTCAGCCAGGGACCATGACTGCTTAGTGAATGGGAAGATCCAGTCCATGCAGACAATGTAGCACATGGGAAAATACTGTGTTTATACAGCTGTAGAGACAAAGATCCAATCTACATAATTTCTCTACCTCCTTAAGTAGAAGGGCAGAATTATACATACAGTCTATTATACAGTTGTATAATTCACATGTTGCTTCGTATGCATAGAGGAAGAACATTTTTTAAGACTTCTGTTTCTTAAGATTTCTGACTCGGAAAGTATATCAGCAGACACCTCACTCTAAAAACTATGCACTTTTAAACACTAGATGTCCTCCCCCTCCCAATGCTAGTTGTTTTGAGGAAAATGTATAAGTATTACAAGAATCTTTCACAGTGACCACTTGAACTTCATTAGTAACGAGGAAATCTAAGGAGTTAAAACTTCTACTTACAAAAGTGCTGCTAAACTTCAGATTACGTACTGTGTTAGAATACATTCTGGGAAGCTTGCAAGCATCCAGATTAAGCTGACCGTTTGCTCTCAATAGGTACAGTAATAAATAATAATTTATTGACTTCGACTAAGTTTACACATGCAACTCCAACATTTTCCAATGTAATATTCTGAGGAGGCAGAAGTATAAAAGGTCATACTGGATGCTGATGCATAATAATGTTGGACTTGTGATTTTTTGTTTTTAGTATGTTCAAATGACATGCTGAAATAATATAGATGCATAACACAATAAAATAAGCCAGAGCACCCTTGAGATGAGAGAACATCCACAATATTCAGTATCTCTGAAAAGAGAAGTACCATTTTTCTCATGTCATATGCAATTCAGGAATAATTTGTCAAGTAACAGCATATGTTTTTCATAGGCTAACAATTCATGAACTCATTCCGATACAGTGGATAACTGAAAATAATCATAATTTGGGAACCGCAGAGCTGGAAAGGGTCCTTTGGATTATCAACTCCATTGACAAGGAGGCATAGTGGGGAATCAAACTAAACTTCCAGCTCAAACATGAACATTCAGTTGTGCCAAAAAATCAACTTCACAGAGTATTTCTTTCTGGGTATCATTTTAATTTAAAACAAGTCAGCAATGTAATAAAATGAATAATAAAAGTTATGTACATCACTGTTATAAATATTAGCTACATTGCTAGACAAAAAAACTATGAGTGGAAATTCCACGTTCAAAATGTTTTTTAAAAAATTATATCAGATAAAATAAAATAGCAGGGGATATTTTATATCTATATTCATCATGGCTTGCTTATCACCTTTCACAAGGTATTTGGCTGGCTATTGCAGGATTATGTGGCCTTCTGATCTCACTATCTCACCTAGCATGAAAATTCAAGACATTCAATCTATCTATGATGTTCAGAGTAATATAAGATGCAAAATGGCATCTACTTTATGACCAAGGTAAAAACTTGCTCATAAAAACCTGTCATCTTACCCAAATAATAAAAGTGTGTCAAAGTCATGTAGTGGCTAGCCCTAGTTTCAAAAGCAGGAAAATCCAGGTCCACTTGGATATGCTTGGGCAAGTCACTTTCTCTCAATGTAATCTTAGAGTGAGCAATGTCAATACTCTTGGGACTGTAGCTTCCATCATTTCTCACCATTAGCTGTGCTGGCTAAGACTGATGAGAGATACCATCTCAACAAATCTGTAGGCCTGTATTATTGTGCAAAGTTACTGTAAGTTTGGCTTCCCCCCAAGGGAAGGATACAAAATAATAAATGTCTTTGAATCGGTATTTCTGCTTTTCAAGGCTACACAGAATTCCTTCAGCCCAACAGACTTCTGTGTAAAACACTCATTCAGTATGGAATTACTATTAACAACAGTACAACCTTAAATTAATTTAAGAACAACTTTAAATTGATCCTGCCACTGACTCACAATTGGGATCATAAACAAAAGTTGCTTTAAACTGATTATGATAATCAACTAAGGGGCTGACAATCACTCTGTAGTAACTGAGTGCAAAGCTGTGCTATTTTGTAGCTTGTCTCAAAAATACCACCATGCCATTCAGAACATTTTTTCCTCTTATCACAAGCTGGAGAGGGCCATTGAAGAGGCCGCCCAATGACACACTGAGAGTTGTAGGTATATACAGAAACGAAAACAAAGTGGTTTTCATAAGTCCCTTTTACACATTTCTGGGGGGGGGGGGAGGGAAGGGAGCCAACACCAAGGCTTACTAGTTTTCAGTCAGAAAACCATTTAAAATGCCAGCTTCGCCTTCAAACACGGGTTTCCATGGTCCTCCTCCTCTCTCGGTGTCCATATGTAGACGTAGTCTAGAGGGGCGGGGTAAATAAATAAATAAATAAACAAACAAATAAATAAATAAACAAATATGACCTGGCCCCTCATCCACGAGTTTAAGGCTGCTTATTCGATTCACACTCACAACCTTCCTTAAGGCCTGGGGACTCCTTGCTAAATAACCGTGTCCAACCTTCGTGAGGCAACCAAGCGCGTGATTTCCGGCGTAGCCTGAACACCGAAATCCCTTCCTCAACACGGCTACACCCTTATTGACTGATTGATTGATTGATTTGATTTGTATCCCGCCCATCTGGTTGAAACAACCACTCTAGGCGGCAACCACTCCTTCTCTCCCCCCCCCGGTTAATCCCAGACGTTGGGGTTCTCTTTCTCCCATTCCCCCCCACCAACTTGTTTCCCAACCTCTTCCTAAAACCCACTTCGGAGGTTCGCTGTTTTCCAAGAGTTTCACTCCTAGACCTTATAACAAAAGCCAGTCAGGGCTTTCATGTTTCCCTCCCCCCCACCCATTAACTCCCGAGGGGTGGGGTGGCGGGTGGGGTGGCTGAACGGCTGAAGCCTCGTCAGGGCGCCCCGAGGCGGCGAGACCGTCAACCGTCTCCACGGAAGCTGCGCCTCACAGCTCCTGATTCGAGCTCAGTCACGAACAAGGGCGGGGGAGCAGCCGGCGACGGAAGCCCACGCACAGGAAGAAACGCGGGCCCGGAGGGCGCAACGGGCGCGGCGCCCACGGCAAGGGGCAGCTCCTGCTCCAGAGAGCCTCTCCCTCGGAGGGTTTTTGCCGCGCTCCCCACCTTCCCCCCCCCCCGCAGGGCCCCGTAGGGCCTGCCCGTACCAATCGCCGAGCACCCGCGCAGCCTCTCCGGGGCGCCTCGGAGGTCCCCGTGCAGGCCTCGGAAGATTTCGTGCAGCCGTTCCAGATGCTCCGAAGAGCCGCTGCCGCGGTCCATCACGACGCCGGAGCTACGGCCGAAAAGGCGAAGGCTTCCCACCCCCCAAGAACTGTCCCGGCGACTGTGGTGTGGGAGGCACTTCCGGGATGGGAAGCCGGGGCAGCCGGCCTCCCCGGCGCCGGCAGCGAGTCCTCCCCGCCCGCCACCCGCGTGCCTGGAGCCGCCTCTCGACGAAGAAGGATCACCATGCACAGCGCCCCCAAAGCTTGGGCGGGGAGGGAATAGCTTTCCCCGTTCGAAAGAGGGAATGTTTTCTTCGTCCAAATATTGAAAGAGAAGGGGTTGAGTTACACGTATGTAGATGTAAGGACCACTAGACACGACGGTTGTTGTTCTGGGCTGTCAAGTTGCCTTCGACTTAATGAATGACCCAGCGATCTGCAAAATATCCTGTCCTCAATCACCCTGCTCAGCTCTTGCAAAGGCAAGCCTGTGACTGAACACAGTAGGGGTCATTTTTAAAGTAAAGATGTACAGTATGATGTGATCTTTCCGTAAATTTATTTTCTGAGGTGAACGGGTATGCTATACATGAAAATTCAAAACAGATGTAAACTCGAAAACAGCTTCCTAAAGATAGAGAATGAAACAAAACAAGATAAATTAGTTTTGAGAGTGCACATTGTATGGTTCTCTGTGTAGTTTATGGTGCAGCATGAAATAATGAACTTCAGTACAAGTTCGCAAAAAAAAAAAAGATAGTACTGTATGTTCCATAAAATAAGACAGGGTCTTATATTAATTTTTGCTCCAAAAATGCATTAGGGCTTATTTTCAGGGAATTTTTTTTAATGTACAACAGTCTACATTTATTCGAATACAGCCATGTCATCTTCTGGTTGCTGCACAAGGGTAGAGGGTGGGGTTTCACTTAATTGGGGCTTATTTTGGGGGTAGGGCTTATATTACAAGCATCCTGAAAAATCATACTAGGTCTTACTTTCAGATTAGGTCTTATTTTCAGGGAAACAGGGTATTAGGATGTTCAGAATATCATGGGCCAAGAAAGTGGCACTGAACTATTGCTGAGATTAATGTAAAAATATGAAGAAATAAACTGAAAAAGCTTGAATACTCTGATCACTTAACAAGAAAAAAAATCCTAGATTATTAAGATGGCCATGTAGGATTTTAGAAAGGAGAAAATGAGTACAGAAAGAAGAAAACGTATTGGTTAAGAGCCTTAAACACTGGTTTGGATGCAGCCCGAATTCAGAACTGTTGTAGTCAACGTCATTGTAACTGTGGTAACATCCAACCTTCAGTAGAAGAGGAATGTGTCGCAGGAAGATAGAGCCCATTAAAATTTTTTTGACCTCTATTCCATTTACACCTGTGAATTATACTTCACTACATGGACTGGCAGGATAACTGGGTGAACTAGCATGAACTGAGCATCTACTCCCACATTTTCTGAAAAGCAAAATAAAGTAACAGTGAGTTGAAAAAAAAGCAAACAATTTATGTTCATAAAAACAGGAGTAGGAAGTGGAGAATGCCTGATCTGAGAAATCCACTGCAAATTAAATACTGCTGCGGTAGTTTCAGGTTTGATATGCCAGAGATTTGAAGTCAAGACAAAAGTTCTTAGAGAGACAGGACCTACGGTGTTGCAGACAGAACATAGCAAGGTGGGGAGGGGGGGGTGATGAAATGCTGCAAAAGGTGAAATAGAGGAATTTGTAACTGATGTAGATGGGTAGAGTATCTGGAGAACTACATTCGAACATCAGTATCAATTCTAGCAAGCCTTCACACCTCAATTTTTTTTTATTGATAAAAATTGAACCTTTTAACTCAAAAGGTCCTCTTGTGCCCTCTAGAGGGCATGGGAGGCAATTTTGTTGATGCAGTCATTGTGAGGTTGTAAGAGTTTATCCTCAAAAATGTACGTTACTAACCTATTTTATGAACAAAAAGAAGAGTTCTGCCAAATTTGAGAAAGTAATCTAAATGCCTTCATCACTTCTGAACAATGGACTGAGTTTGGAAATCCTCTTTTGAAAATTGTTTCCTATTCAGTAAGAGGAAGCTCATACTGTACATCACTTGTATCTGGCCCCTCTAATGTTTAAGTTATATAAAGATATATACAGTATCTTTATAAAGTGTTGGACAGATGGTGGTTCAGTATCAATATATGTATATTTATGGTGGGGGGCTTTCGGGATGAAACCAATAAATGATTAATCAAATGCTGGCACTAGGATTACTGTCGTTACTTTAAAATAATAGCTGAATTGTCGTCGTTTAGTCGTGTCCGACTCTTCGTGACCCCATGGACCAGAGCACACCAGGCCCTCCTATCTTCTACTGCCTCCCGGAGTTGTGTCAAATTCATGTTGGTTGCTTCGATGACACTGTCCAACCATCTCATCCTCGGTCGTCCCCTTCTCCTCTTGCCTTCACACTTTCCCAACATCAAAGTCTTTTCCAAGGAGTCTTCTCTTCTCATGAGATGGCCAAAGTACTGGAGCCTCAGCTTCAGGATCTGTCCTTCCAATGAGCACTCGGGGTTGATTTCCTTTAGAATTGATAGGTTTGTTCTCCTTGCCGTCCAGGGGATTCTCAAGAGTCTCCTCCAGCACCACAATTCAAAGGCATCAATTCTTCGGCGGTCTGCTTTCTTTATGGTCCAGCTCTCACTTCCATACATCACAACAGGAAAAACCATAGCTTTGACTATTCAGACTTTTGTTGGCAAGGTGATGTCTCTGCTTTTTAAGATGCTGTCAAGATTTGTCATCGCTTTCCTCCCAAGAAGCAGGCGTCTTTTAATTTCGTGGCTGCTGTCTCCATCTGCAGTGATCATGGAGCCCAGGAAAATAAAATCTGTCACTGCCTCCATATCTTCCCCTTCTATTTGCTAGGAGGTGATGGGGTCCGTGGCCATGATCTTAGTTTTTTGATGTTGAGCTTCAGAGCATTTTTTGCACTCTCCTCTTTCACCCTCATTACAAGGTTCTTTAATTCCTCCTCACTTTCTGCCATCAGAGTGGTGTCATCTGCATATCGGAGGTTGTTGATATTTCTTCCGGCAATCTTAATTCCGGCTTGGGATTCCTCCAGTCCAGCCTTCCGCATGATGTATTCTGCATATAAGTTGAATAAGCTGGGGGACAATAGCTGAATTGTAAAGCATATTAAAAATATTACGATAACTTTATATATATTTTTGGTAGCCAAGATGGGGATTTCAGACACATGGAAAGTAAATAAATCAGTATCAGTAACTGGTGGCTAAAGGTATGACAAAGCTTTCATTGATGGACAAACCAATGATACAAGTCACTGTATGAAGGAATGATCCTGACCAACCATGCCATTTTTATGAGACTGGCAAAAATGACCAGCTGTGTGGATAAATATAAGCGATGCTACAATTATTCCATGTTGATCTATGGCAGAAAATCTTTTGATGGGCACTGCATCTAATAGTTGTATTATTGCTGAATAATGCCTCCCTTTTTGGGAGATGTCATGTCTATGTACTGTATTATGTGTTGATTTCATATGCATTAAGGTTTTTGAGTGTGTGTGTGGTTTACATGTGTTGCTGTAATTTTAATAAAGTAAAAAGTTAATACTTTTAAAAGTTACTTTGATTGCAGTTGGACAACCAAATAACAGCACAATCTAACCACTATTGAAATCTGCCTAAAGAAAAGAAGGGATAGATGAAAGTATTTGCCAGCAGAGAGGAGCTGCATTGAAAAAGCAGCCCATTTACTCTGAAGATCTTCCAAAGCTAACCCATGACATTTTACTGCTTGATGCAAAAGACAAGATAGTGCCCCCTTCTCCATTTTACTTAACAGTATTTTTTATTTATTTTATTAATTATTTTAAATATTTTACCTCCCTTTCTTCTTAAAAAGGGGCCAAGGTGGCTTGCATCATTAAAATACAGTTATTAAAACTTAAAGAGAGTATGTATACAAATATTTTAAAAGTCTCAAACCACACAAAAAATGGTAAAGAAAATCAACACCCAAAACACATTCAAGCAACAAGACAAAACACTCCATTTAATACCTCTCGCATAGAGCCAGTCACTAAGGGAAAGCTTGCCTGAAGAGAAAACTCTTTGCTTGCTTGCAGAAGGAGAACAAAGATGGGGCCAGCCTAGCCTCCTGTGGGAAGGAGTTCCAAAGTCTGGGAGCAGCAACAGAGAAGGCCCTCCTTTGTCACCATCAAATGCACCTGTGAAGGTGGTGGGACAGAAAGAAAGGCCTCTCCTGACGATCTTAACACCCAGGCAGACTCATAAATGGAGACAAAGTGCCTGAGATAGCTTGAAGTCCAGCTGTTTAGGGCTTTATAGGTTAAAACAACTTTGAATTGTGCCCAGATGGAAAAGAGAAACAGGTTTACGTGGGTGTCATCCACATATTGGTGATACCAAACCTCCAGACTCCAGATAATCCCTCCCAGCAATTTCATGTAGTTGTTAAATAGCATGGAGGACAAAGCCAAATCCTGAGGGACCTTGTAGGCCAGCAGCCAGCTGCCGCCAAACAGGAGTCTTGTGGCACCATCTTCTGAGTTTTCTCCAGGAAGGACTGAAGCCATCATAAAACAGTGTCTCCAAGGCCCATCTCTTTGAGATGGGCCAAAAGGATACCATGGTCAATGGTATTAAAAGCCACTGAGAGGTCCAACAGAGCCAACGGGGACACAGTCCCACTGTCCATTTCTTGATGTAGGTCATTCACCAAGGGAACCAAAGTAGTCTCCAATAACCAGAGCAGCTGCAAATATGCAATTGTTACTTTTTGTTTCCCATTCTACTTGCACCCACTGCCATCTCTCACCATATACTGTACACTGAATACAAACCTATTGTCTAGATATTGTACGCTACATGTCTGAAGAAATGTTATAATCCCTGAATATTCACACTGAAATAAATGTGTTAGTATTAAAGATGCCACAACAACTTTGTTTTGTTTTGCTTTTATGTGAGGCACCATGACATCACATTGTGAAGCTGTTCCATAATAGAATAAAGCAAAAATGGTAGTTCTTGGCTAGTCCTTTATCACACCATTACCCTGTTCCACATGACATAGCCATCCACTTGTAACCCTCTCATGCTCTGCCAAGTTTTCCATCTTAGTTCATTGTAGAAGATCCATACAGGGTGAGAGCAGAAGAATGGAATAACTAGATAGTGCCTCCTAAACATTTGACAAGGAGTGGGCTTTTTGCCATCTTAGGGGTGCTCTTGGACCCAGTGCCGATCCTGGAAGACCATTTGGCTGCTGTGGCCAGGAGTCCAGTTGAACCCATTTTTCACTGCACCACTTTTATTATTATTATTATTATTATTATTATTATTATTATTATTATTATTATTATTATTATTATTATTATTATTATTATTATTATTATTATTATTATTATTATTATTATTATTATTATTATTTTATCCTGCCTATCTAGTCACTTAAGACCACTCTAGGCGGCTTACAACAAGCATGATACTGTACAATATAATTAAAACAATTTTAAAAAGGGGACAAACTTTGGACAAGATGGAACAGACACTAGGAGAGAGGAAAAAAGAGGGAAAATAAGGAATTGGTTGAGGGGAAGGCCTGCCGAAACATCAGTGTTTTTAATTGTTTTTTAAAAATACCCAGCAAGGGAGCCGTGCGAATGTCAGGGGGAAGGTTATTCCAGAGGCGAGGAGCCACCGCTGAGAAGGCCCGATTTCTTGTCTTTTCTTTCCGGGCCTCCCTCGGCCTTAGGCTCCTCAGCCTCACCTCCTGACTTGCGTGAGTGACACGGGTAGAACTTGGTGGAAGTAGGCGTTACTAGATAAGGTGGATTTTGCCACCATGATTCATGTCCCAGATATCTCCCAATTACATTATTATAATGCATACCTCATGGGTCTGACCTTGCAAAATGTTTGGAGGATACAGCGAGTGCAAAATTACTCGGATCAGCGAAGCCCTAAATGGCTTGAAGCATAATATCTGAAAGACTGCCTTTTCCAGTATGAACCTGTCCAGAATTAAAGATCCTCGTTAGAAGCCCTATTACATGGCCCACCACTCTGAGAGGTTAGGCCAGTGAATACATGAGACAAGGACTTCTTTGTAGTTTCCTTCCTAGAGACATCAGAACAGCTGGATGCCTGTTGAGCTCCCAGCTGGTTGCCAAGACTGCATTAATTTATATGGTCTTTAAAAATGGCTGTAAAACAGGCTTTTGGTACTGTTTTTAATTGATTGAGAGTTGGGTTTTTTAAAAAAATGTGTTTTAAAATTCAAAAACTATTCAGACACTCCTCCTTCTTCCCCTCCTTCAGACAATATTAGAGAGTTTCTTTTATTACTTGGTAGGGTAAAGTGCTCAAATCTGAATGCAAGATTTTAGGAAAACACCTCCAAATTCTTAGGTTAGCTAAGAAGTCAGGCCTAGAGGGCACCCTTTCCCCACAAAGCTGAGTCTTCTGTGTGCTAATGATGCAACAAGTAAGGTACAAGGAGGTGGTTTGAGAAATACAAGTTATTTCCTGTTCCATATTGCAAAATGAGCAGGAAAGGCTCATTTTGAGATTATGCAGTTTGAATTTGGAAATTGGCAATTAGCTTTTCTTACAAGAATGCTGTTTGGTTTAGCCAACTAGATAGGAATCATAGAGGAGAAAACTAGCAACAAACCTTGTTTGCAATCAATTAAAATAGCTCTGCTATAGCTGCGCCTCCTGCAATTCTGGACAGCTGCAGTAGAAACTGCCTTAATCAGCTGACAACAAGGGCTGATTGCCAGTCTGTTGACTCCTGTGTGATCACGGAGGTTAATTCTTGGATGCGTATTCAGACTGAATATGTGGATTTTTCCTACTGTGTAGTTGCACCCTCATGTAGTGACCTTGGACATTCACAAACTCTCAGCCTGACCAACCTTACAGGGTTATCTTAAGGGGGAAGGGGAGAACTGCAGAGCCCGGTACATTGCCTTGAGCTCATTGGAGAAAAGATGAAATATGCATGTAACAAATTTATAAGCCCGTAACCTCTTCTCTAAACACCTAGAACTTTTACTAAAATGACGCTGGTGCCTTAACTGTTCCATGATGCCTAATTTCCACATGTAAGACAATTTTATTTTGAGAAATTATGACTTGTACAAGAATTTTTGTGAGTGGGCAGACATGTCTTGGGCAGTGGCTCTGAACATTTGGGCTTCCTGGTGTTTGGGGATTCAACCGCCATAACCCTTTAACACTGGTCATGCTGGCTGGGGCTTCTGGGGATTGAATTCTCAAATAGGCATACATGAAAAGCCAAAAGTTGAGAACCACTGGTGTAAGGTACTACTCCCTGGTTGTCACTTCCTGCCTTGCATATCTTCTTCACGGAAGGCTAAAAGATATGACGCTGGAAGATGGGACCCTCAGGTCGGAAGGCATCCAACATGTTACTGAGGAAGAGTGGAGGACAAGTACAAGTAGCTCCAGAGCTAATGAAGTGGTTGGGCCAAAGCCGAAAGGACGCTCAGCTGCGGACGCTCCTGGAAGTGAAAGGAAAGTCCGATGCTGCAAAGAAAAATACTGCATAGGAAGCTGGAATGTAAGATCTATGAACCTTGGAAAGCTGGATGTGGTCAAACAGGAGATGGCAAGAATAAACATTGACATCCTGGGTGTCAGTGAACTAAAATGAATGGGAATGGGTGAATTCAATTCAGATGATTATCATGTCTACTATTGTGGGCAAGAATCCCGTAGAAGGAATGGAGTAGCCCTCATAGTCAACAAAAGAGTGGGAAAAGCTGTAATGGGATATAATCTCAAAAACGATAGAATGATGTCAATACAAATCCAAGGCAGACCTTTCAGCATCACAATAATCCAAGTTTATGCACCAACCACCATTGCTGAGAAGACTGAAATTGAACAATTTTATGAAGATTTACAATACTTTCTTGAACTGACACCAAAGAAAGATGTTCTTCTCATTCTAGGGGACTGGAATGCTAAAGTAGGGAGCCAAGAGATAAAAGGAACAACAGGGAAGTTTGGCCTTGGAGCTCAGAACAAAGCAGGGCAAAGGCTAATAGAGTTTTGTCAAGAGAACAAGCTGGTCATCACAAACACTTTTTTCCAACAACACAAGAGGTGACTCTACACATGGAAACCACCAGATGGGCAATACCGAAATCAGATTGATTATATTCTCTGCAGCCAAAGATGGAGAAGCTCTATACAGTCAGCAAAAACAAGACCTGGAGCTGAATGTGGCTCTGATCATCAGCTTCTCAGAGCAAAATTCAAGCTTAAACTGAAGAGAGTAGGAAAAACCACTGGGCTAGTCACATATAATCTAAACCAAATCCCTTATGAATACATAATGGAAGTGAAGAACAGATTTAAGGAACTCGATTTGGTGGACAGAGTGCCTGAAGAACTTTGGATAGAGGCTCGTAACATTGTCCAGGAGGCAGCAACAAAAACCATCCCAAAGAAAAGGAAATGCAAGAAAGCAAAGTGGCTGTCCAAGGAGGCCTTAAAAATAGCAGAGAGGAGAAGGGAAACAAAATGCAAGGGAGATAGGGAAAGTTACAGAAAATTGAATACAGACTTCCAAAGAATAGCAAGGAGAGACAAGAGGGCCTTCTTAAATGAACAGTGCAAAGAAATAGAGGAAAATAATAGAAAGCAAAAACCAGAGACTTGTTCAAGAAAACTGGAGATATTAAAGGAACATTTTGTGCAAGGATGGACATGATAAAGGACAAAAATGGGAGAGACCTCACGGAAGCAGAAGACATCAAGAAGAGGTGGCAAGAATATACAGAGGAATTATACCAGAAAGATTTGGATATCCCAGACAACCCAGATAATGTGGTTGCAGACCTTGAGCCAGACATCCTGGAGAGTGAAGTCAAGTGGGCCTTAGAAAGCATGACTAACAATAAGGCCAGTGAAGGTGATGGCATTCCACTTGAACAGATGACACTGTTAAGATGCTACATTCAATATGTCAGCAAGTTTGGAAAACTCAGCGGTGGCCAGAGGATTGGAAAAGATCAGTCTTACATCCCAATCCCAAAGAAGGGCAGTGCCAAAGAATGCTCCAACTACCGTACAATTGCACTCATTTCACACGCTAGCAAGGTTATGCTCAAAATCCTACAAGGTAGGCTTCAGCAGTATGTGGACCGAGAACTCCCAGAAGTACAAGCTGGATTTCGAAGGGGCAGAGGAACTCAAGACCAAATTGCTAACATGCGCTGGATTATGGAGAAAGCCAGAGAGTTCCAGAAAAATATCTACTTCTGCTTCATTGACTATGCGAAAGCCTTTGACTGTGTGGACCACAACAAACTATGGCATGTTCTTAAAGAAATGGGAGTGCCTCACCACCTTATCTGTTTCCTGAGAAATCTATATGTGGGACAGGAGGCAACAGTTAGAACTGGATATGGAGCAACTGATTGGTTCAAAATTGGGAAAGGAGTACGACAAGGCTGTATATTGTCCCCCTGCTTATTCAACTTATATGCAGAATGCGAAAGCCTGGACTGGAATCCCAAGCCGGAATCAAGATTGCTGGAAGAAATATCAACAGCCTCCGATATGCAGATGATACCACTCTGATGGCAGAAAGTGAGGAGGAATTAAGAAACCTTGTAATGAGGGTGAAAGAGGAGAGTGCAAAAAATGGTTTGAAAACTAAGATCATGGCCACTGGTCCCATCACCTCCTGGGAAATAGAAGGGGAAGATATGGAGGCAGTGACAGATTTTACTTTCTTGGGCTCCATGATCACTGCAGATGGAGACAGCAGCCACGAAATTAAAAGACGCTTGCTTCTTGGTAGGAAAGCGATGACAAATCTTGACAGCATCCTAAAAAGCAGAGACATCACCTTGCCAACGAAAGTCCGCATAGTCCAAGCTACGGTTTTTTCTGTAGTGATGTATGGAAGTGAGAGCTGGACCATAAAGAAAGCAGACCGCCGAAGAATTGATGCCTTTGAATTGTGGTGCTGGAGGAGGCTCTTGAGAATCCCCTGGACTGCAAGGAGAACAAACCTATCAATTCTAAAGGAAATCAACCCTGAGTGCTCACTGGAAGGACAGATCCTGAAGCTGAGGCTCCAATACTTTGGCCATCTCATGAGAAGAGAAGACTCCTTGGAAAAGACTTTGATGTTAGGAAAGTGTGAAGGCAAGAGGAGAAGGGGGCAACAGCGGATGAGATGGACAATGTCATTGAAGCTACTAGAATGAATTTGACACAACTCCAGGAGGCAGTAGAAGATAGGAGGGCCTGGCGTGCTCTGCTCCATGGGGTCACGAAGAGTCGGACATGATTAAGCAACGATGGCTTTGCATATGCGTATGTCTTGCATAACCTATAAAGCCCCTCTCCATATGCATGTTTCTGGACAAACTCATAACACCACCACCAATCTCCTTTCAGTGCTGACTGTTGCACAAGGAGCCATCCCGTGTTCTGAAGCCACTGTTTACATGGAGAGGAAGACAGATTCCAATGGATTGCCGGATTATGGAGATACAATGAATTTCCTCCACTTATCTCCAGAAGGAATGACGTCCATAATTGATGCCCTGAGACATAATGGTTTTAGACAAGGAAAAGGAGAGAAACGTTTCTGTTCTATTAGTCAGGAAACTGATCCTTTAAGCTTCTACTCTAGACTGAAGTCATTTTTTTTTCAGAACATGGAGGAAAGGAAAGGAGTATGCACAAACCCCTGGCAAAATAATGTACCTTCAAACCTTTGCTAGCTTTAAGTACTCAGAGAAACACAGAGGCCACAAGGATGCCCTTGATTATTTGGAAGAGATGTTCCACTGTACCTCCAGGAGAAGTTGCCAGGAAAAGAAGGAACTTATTTCACAGAGGAATGAAGGAACTAATTTCCTTATGAGAGGAAATATCATTTTATATAATATATAACAATACTTTTATATACTACTACTACTACTACTACTACTACTACTACTACTACTACTACTACTACTACCCCCCCTCCATGGGCATAAGCCTTGTTGAGGCGGAGGGGCTTGCATGCTTCAGTGAGGTTGAGAGCTATGCTGGAGGGTCTCCCAGCTGTCATTGAGGCTTTGGGAACAATATCAAGACATTTCACACAGTACTATAATCAGTTGCAGATCTCAGAAATCACACCACTATCAGAGCTACAAAAAATATTAGGAACAGCATGCATACTGCGTCAATATTTAACAGATATTTAGGTTTTTGATTAAAACGTGTGTCTGTTATATAATACCAGTTGAAGTTCTTATAATTTTGACTGTGCATGGAGTTTTTGAATAATAATGTGCTATCAAGTAATTCTTAATTGTTGTGACTTTTTCCATGGTTTTCTAGGTATTGAGTATTCAGAAAATGTTTTCTACTCCCTTCTTCTGGGGTCACTCTGGCATTACTAGCTTGCACATAGACTGGTTCTTCTCCTACAACTTACATTGTGAAACTGAACTCCAGGCCATTGGCTCCATACGCAAATGCTCCATCTTGTTGAGTTATCTAGCCAGCTGTTGTGACAAAACTGCATCTTTAATAACTGAAATGATCTGACTTGTGTTTCTTCACCCACACATTTCATCCCATTGGGGTTTCCCAGTCATTGTTACAATACAATGTGATACTTGATTAAAGATACTAGAGACATGTTAAGACATGGTCATTGCCAAGAGGGAAACTGAAGTATAGCTTCACTTACTGCAATTTAAAAAAACAGTCTGAATTTGCTGCTGAAATCTTTTAGCAAGTGAACAGGTTTACAATGTGTGAATAGAAACCAAGATTTCAACAACTCTTTCAGCACTTGCTCACTCTTAAATGCACTTGGCCACTGTAAAATGTGCTGATTTTGTTCTAGTTAGATGCCATTTAAATGTTAGTTTAACAGCATTATTTCCAATGTTATCAGGTATTTTTTTCTAGAGGGAAACCCAGTTTTTTAAAAAATCAAAATAGATTCTCCAAGGTCTTTCTCCAAGACTTCCTATATTGGTTGTTGTGGGTTTTTCGGGCTCTTTAGCCATGTACTGAAGGTTGTTCTTCCTAACGTTTCACCAGTCTCTGTGGCCGGCATCTTCAGAGAACAGCACTCTGTGCTCTGGTGTAGTTTGCACACTGTATTTTTCAGAGCTGGAAGCCAAGTTTTGTTGAGTTTCAAACTTTCCTCTTTTTTGTTGAAGTTCTGCTGGTGCTTGTGGATTTCGATGGCTTCCCGGTGCATTCTGACATGCCCTAAAACAAGCTGTACATGAAATTCTATTACAAAATACTGAAATACTGGACAACACCAGCAATCATTACATCAGACTGCACAGGGAAGCCATAGAAATCCACAAGCACCAGCAGAACTTCAACAAAAGTTCAGCGACCTCTGCCCAGCCATAAGGACCAGGGATCACTACACACAAAACACCAGCTAATGACACCCATCAATCACAGTGACAGATAATCTCTCCTTCTTATCACAACAATACACCCACAACAAGACACACTAATCACCCATCTCCTGAATAGGACAAAAGCCTATCTCACAGCCATAAATACTCCACTCCCAAGCAAACTACGGAGAGGTTACGTGCTTAAAAATTTGTTACATGTATATTCCATCTTTTTTCCAATGAGCTCAAGGCAATGTACCGGGCTCTGCAGTTCTCCCCTTCCCCCTTACGATAAACCTGTGAGGTTGGTCAGGCTGAGAGTTTGTGAATGTTTCCATAATTATGTAACACATGGTAGACATTAGGTCTTTCCATCCTGAGTATTGAGGCTTCTGAATGTGGTCACTGTCATTGCCATAGGAACACTACTTCTGTGTTAGCCGTTTCTGTTCAAATTGTGATGTTAAAGAATATATTTATGAGAGTGAATGAACAGGCTTTGGAGGGAATAGATGAACAAGAACAACAAGCTTCAGGAAAAGTAGGACACAGTGTGACTAGTGGGTGCTTCGAACCGTATGGGAGAATCTGTGGCTAAGATGGGACTAGAAAGAGGTGGGAGGTGAAGAAAATGTATGTGTGAAAGAATTTGGAGAGCAGTAATAGCAAAAGGAAAGGAAATTTTATTGATTGATTGATTGATTGATTGATTGATTGATTGATTGATTGATTGATTGATTGATTGATTGATTGATTGATTGATTGATTGATTGATTGAATTTATACCCCACACCATCTAGCAACCAAGCCACTCAGGGCTGCTAACAACAAGAAACAGCACAATACTGTATCAAAACACGATAAAAAAATAAAACAATACATACATTCAAACAAATATAATAACAGCAGGATAAATTAAAACAGATGGCACTGAAGGTGGTAAAAAGGATAATAAAAAGGCTGGCAAAAGGGATGGTAAAAGGGAGGCCGGGAGCTTAAAAAAACTTCATGCTCAGGGAAAGCCTGGCGGAAGAGCCAGGTCTTCAGTGCTCATTTGAAGGAGAAATGATATGAGTGTGTTTCGACTGAAGGGAGATGGAAAGAGGAAATGAAAACGAAAGAAAGACGGTAAGAAATTAGGATAGACGCTGGTGGCAAAAGAAGAGAAAAAGAAGAAATGCTGTGATGGGAGGAAAGGGAGGAAGAGAGGGGGAAAAGTGCAAGAAAAAAGGAAGTGGAGGGAAGTGTGTGAGGAAGTGAGATGAGAAGCAACATTTTCTCTTCACCTCCTCCTTGTTGTTGTCTTATGAGAACATGTCATTTGCAGTGAACAGTCCTAGGTCTCAGCCTTCATCTAAACTCACAGAGCAGCTTCTGGAGCCGGAAGCTTTGGAGGTTGAGGACGAAAACATATAAGACAGCAGCTTCACAGTTAGAAACAGAGCTTCCATAGGGAGCAAACGTTGTTTGATTCTGGTACCTCTGGGTTCTGTACGTACTGAGATCTGCATTTATCTGGATTGATTCTTACTCCCTCTTCAAACCCTACCCACCTATCCTTTTAAACTATGTGACTAAGCCAGTCTTAGTCCTAACTGTCATAGAACAAGTTTATGCTTCTGTGTTGTCAGTTTAAAAATAGGTCAGAGCAGCTTTTTGTAATAGATTAGTTCTTTCTGTTCCAGGGCTTTGCACACAATCCCAGAGTGGTTCCCTGCTCCAGACTCATAGTAACAATTTCACAGTGCACCTCTGTGTTCCTACGAGGAATTCACTAGTCCTCACACACCTGTTCCCAGGCTATCAAGTTTTATTCTCTTTTTCTTTGAATCTCTCTCATTCCTTTTATCTCTCCTATCCCAGATGGCAGCCTTCCAGGCAGACTCATCACGTCATGAAGATTGCAAAATGCAGGGCTTGCCTTTCCTCCCTCTGTTGCAATCGCACAGTTGAAATTTAGATTATAAAATCATAAGAGTGTTTTGGTTTGCTTGCCCGTCTATTTTTGTAGTTCCACTGGTGTTCATGACAGTTTCCAGGGTGCATGAAACAATGCAGGATGAAGAGAGTGGTAGCGGAAGTAGGGAGTGGAAAAGTACGTTATCCCATTTATACACAAAAGGTAATATCACACAGAGAAACTGGAAGAATTTCAAGCAGAAAAGAGAATTGTTTCAGGGTACTTAGTATAAAATCTGTTTTTTACATAATTTTAGATCTAAATTTATTTATTTATTTATTTATTTATTTATTTATTTATTTATTTATTTATTTATTTATTTAATATCCCGCCTATCTGGTTGGTTAAGACCACTCTAGGCGGCTAAAGAACAATGATGACACTTTGTAGATAAGAAACAATAATTGCATCAGTTTGATATATAGCAGTTACAGTTGTTACACAAGCCCTAAAGAACTCACTGACTTGTAACAACCAGGTATGTGAGAGTACCTGTCAGATGGAAGTCATCAGTGATAAGCTGTGGGAACTGTAATTTTTCTCTTTGGAGCCTGCCTTGTAGTAGTTTGTTCTTTGGTGCCCATGTTGCCCTGCTTTAAAAACAAAACAACAACAACAACAAAAACCCACATTGGATATTGGACGTTAAAAAAATGCCTTTGGGAAATCTGTGAGTTTTGAGTCTGTCTGAACAGATGCAGTTACATTGGCAGAGTTGGCTGTAGATGTTGTTGTGTGTTTTACTAGGTGGAAGTTGGTGGCATCTTTGCTAAATTCCCACTGCCACCTATGCATACCTGTTGTTGTTGTTGCTGTTGTTATGTGCCGCTGACAGATGACAATCCTATGAGTGAGCGATCTCCAAAATGTCCTGTCCTCAGTAGCCCTGCTCAGATCTTGTAGACTCCAGCCGGTGGCTTCCTTTAGGGAGTCGGTCCATCTTGTATTTAGTTTTCTTCTTTTTCTACTGCCTCCATCTCTCCCCCCCCCCTTTTTTGTCTTTCCCAGAGAATCCTGATATTTATTTACTTGGAATGCAAAATATTTCTCTCCATATGTCTGAGAAAGTGGATAATAATTCAGAAAAAGTTGCTCTGAAATAGGTCTCATGGTATTTAAAGTGCTGAAATGTTTTTGTTTTATTCATGCTCTAGGATGTTTTGCATCATAATGGAACCTATGATGAACCTTCCCTGCAATGGTATAGAGAGAAACAACATGGCTTATAGATGTCCTTTTGCTGATTTTGGTGGCTGAGATTATCTGAAAAAAGTTTCACTTGACTGATCTATCATTTCTGGAAGATCTAGTAGCCTGGATGCAAAGTCTACCACATTGGTTAAACTCTATATCTAAGAAATCTATAGTAGGTTTACTTTTCTGTGGTATCTTAAGGGGTAGTGTGCTATCCGGACAATCAAAAGAATAACAGCAGTATATTTGGCTTCTTATGTCCAACTTCTACAAGGACTAGAGACTTGATTTAAAAAATAGTGATGGGAATCTGATTATACCTTATTAGTGGGAGAATGCCCCAATTTGCCCCCACCTGTGGTCTTGCTAAAGTCCTTAAGGTATTTAGCCTTGAATCTTGGTTCACCCGGGCACTAGTTGGGGTGACAGAGTAGAGGGATTGACATCAAGATACATAGATTAAAGTTTTGGAGTATACAATTTTATTACAAAAGAAAAAAAGATTATATACAAGAGTAATACTGAAATAAAATTAGTGCCCAAACAGTTCTTGAAATAGATTAGTGCCTCTTTTAAGAATACAGAAGTCATAGAGGCAAGCCACATTAAGGGTACAACTAGAGCGCATTTGTGCAGCTATTTTTTTCTTGTTCTTCAGTGATGATTTCGATAATTTCTCCAACAATCAGTTGATGTTATTTTTAACCCTGAGTAGATCCAGTCTTCTTGAACATATGTACTATTCAGTACATCTTATCCAGTCCTCAGTGCTCCTGTTTGATTGTTGCATTTCAGTTTGGTGTTTTGTTTTGTTTTTTTGGCTTGGAATTGTTTGTGTAATTATTTGGTCTTTATAAAACATTGCTGGGTATGTCCTGAGAATATAAATAAAACAATAAGACATGTACAATGAAGTGTCATATAGAAGTTAAATCTTCTGCCTCTTCCATTCCACTTGTTTGTACTGCCCCTAAAATGTACAATAATTTTCCTCCATATCTTTACAGAATCTGCAATGATTCTAGAGTTGACTGTAATGAAACAGGTTTTATACTGCATTTATAAACCATTGTAGGCCTGCACTGGCTGTTAATTAAAAAAAGACTTTGAATCAATAGCTATATACAATGGAAACATGAAATAAATGTGCAACAAAAATATGAGAAAACCATATCTCCAAAAATTGTTGTTTCAGGTGAAATGATTGTTCCAGTTCATAACATAAACATGTTTTATGCTGCAGTGGTAGCCTGATACACCGCTAAATTATTTCAGCACTATATTGGTTGTTAAACATTACTTGAAAATGTTTGTGACCCCCACTATGGGGTCACGAAGAGTTGGACACGACTAAACGACTAAACAACGGCAATATTGGTTGTTAAACATTACTTGAAAAAGACTATGAATCAACACCTACGTGCAACAGAAACATGAAACAGATATACAGTATGTATGTATGTATGTATGTATGTATGTATGTATGTATGTATGTATGTATGTATGTATGTATGTATGTATGTATGTATGTATGTATGTATGTATGTATGTATGTATGTATGTATGTATGTAATTCCATGTTTCTGAAATCTATAATATTATGCCCACTTATGTGCCAGGGTTGGTGGTGGATGGGAATAAGGTGTGAAAAGGCGTGTAAAGGGCAGGGGAAAATGTGATGATATTGGCAGAGGGAGACAGAGGTATGCTCTAGAAGAAATGTTGTTAATATCACCCAATGTGTGGACAGTGGAAGCACAGCATCCTATGCTAGAAGAAACATGAATGTGTATCTCACACAGCTGGACATTTCACACAATGTGGTACAATGAATCATCACCCTGTCTAGTCAGGTCCAAAGATGGAAGGATACTTTGATCAGAGAAGATGGCTGAATGTTATTGATTAGGAGGTTTTCTGTTCCACATCATAACATGTGTCCTTCTGTGAATCAGTGATGGAGCACTAGGTTAAAGTGAAGCCCTACTATACCCAAGTGATTTTTGAAGTTCAAGTAAGAGATTGTTTCAATATAACTGTGTGATCTTATCTATAACATCACATACTGGGCGAGATAATTAATTTCTCACAGTTCTAAAGGTACAGGTGTGGGTTATAATAACAGATAGTGATCATGATGTGAGAGTGCTAGTGTGCTAACAGTATTGTGAAATGTAGATTGTAAACATAGTAATGAATTTTTTAAAACCTTATTTTGCTGACAGCCCCCTGTAGATATCTCAGTGTTTTAAAACTTGTCAGAATGAAGTTCATTTATGATTACCCACATTTAACAACAGGTAAGTATGTTGTTGAAGAATAATGGAAACAGATTCATAGTAAGTTAAAGTCTAAGATGAATATTAGTAATGTATCCTGCACCCAACCCCGGATACCTCTATTCCCTTCCTCTATTCCACGTGAAGAGGATGTATGTATGTGGGTTGAAATGGATAAATGACAAGATTTTAAAAGGAAGAAAATAGGGAAGAGCACAATCATTGGTGTATTTGCCTTGATCCAGAGTAAGAGGTACACAAAGGATACTTCTTGGTTAGTCAGACATTCTTGGAAACCCAGAAAAGGCATACATTCAAAATGAGATTGCCATTAAGTGTGTCCAAGACAGTCACATGGTTCATGATAAAGAACTTGAACTGCTGCATTAGCCAAAATTAGAGGTTGATATTTGCTTGCAAAAAGTAGAATTTTGAGTGGAGATCCTCCCACCAAAACTGAGGCCATTCTTTTTCTCTGAGAAAAGCTGAGAAAAATAAAAAAAAAAACGAGGAAACCTGAGCTATAAAATTGAGAGCAGGTTCTATTTTAGCTCTACTGAGCATGCTACAATGAGCTAGGAATGGCAATCAGAAAATATCAGAGTGAGAAAGTTAATTTGAAACATTTGTTTGATAAGAAATAAAAAAAATCCAACTCAACAATGAGAGTGTATAAATGTGTATACATAGAATAAATTGTGAAAATGTAAATGTAGGAACAACAGAAAATTAGCCTAAAGGATAATGTAATATAATGGGGATAGAAAATAACAGAAGATTATACAAAAATAATTAACTAAATGAGGGAAAAGACCATTAAATATATTCCTCCTAAAAGTCACACGAGTCTAGGCCATATGTATTTACTGTCTTCCCAGGTATAATGGTTTTGCACGAAGCTGAAGAGAAAGGGCAAAGATGGGGACAAACCAGGAGAAAGTGATAGCTACTTATCCCAAGTAGAGGAGATAGGCTCATTTGAAGACAGGTAAACATTTATCCAGGTGGAAGGTGGGGTGGGGATTAGAGGACACAAATGAGAACCAAACCTTTTTAGAGAATTTGGCCTAGGAGTCATAAATGAAACATGAGAACATCCTATAGAAATCTGTAAAGCCAACAACTTGTTTATTGCAAATACCTGCTTCAGGCAACTAAATAGATGACGACACCCATGGACATCACCAGATGGCCAATACAGAAATCAAACAGGCCACATAATTAGAAGTAGTAGGTAAAGAACCTGTATTATCTCTCTCAAAACAAGACTGGGAACAGATTGTGGCACTGGCTGTAAATTATCACCGCAAAACATAAGAGTAAGGCTGAAAACAACCCCTCCCCAAATTATAGTACTAAAATATGATTTAAATATTATTTCTGATAAATTTAAAGTTCATATAAAGAACAGACTTGAATTACTAAACTCAGTTGATCATTATTCAGAAGAACTGTGGACTTAAACTACAGATATTATCAGGAAATAATTCAAAACGACAATTCCTTTAGTCAAAAGAAAAGAAACCCCTAGATAGACAACTTTAACAACCCTTAAAATTGTTAACAATAGATGGGGGGGGGGAGAAGTAAGACATGACAGAAATAGCATCAGAATGCTAAAGTCAATATTTCAGTAATTACCATATAGAGAAAAAAAAATTACAATAAGCAGTGCAAAGAAATAAAACAACAAAAAGAGCAAATATGAATGCTCTCATCCATAAGATCCAAGAAATGAAAGGAAAATTTAAATGTGGATCAATAATGGTGAAAGATTATTACAGGGTGACATATTAGTTCACCAAGATAAATTAGAGAGACAGTGGAAACAGTATCCTAAATAACCATACAGAAGAGATGTGAGGGCACCAGATGCCTCTGAAGAAGGATCATGTGAACCTGCAGTTTTAGAAAGTGAGGTAAAAGTCATTCTCAAAGCATTTGGAAGGAATAAATCACCAGTAATAACTGAGATTTCCCTTCTGGGATGCACACCTTAATGTGGTGATGGGATTTGTGTATATGAGGGAAGCTGAGAGCAATGCCATCAGGAGTCTAGACTCTATTACAAGCCTGGACTCCTAGCAGGTCCAACCAAAGTGAAATGTTCCCAAATGATGCACCAGACCTATACATCCACCCTGTTCAAGAGTAATGGCTGTATTAGCAGAAGAGAATGGATAATTCCAATGGGGATGGGGATGGAGAAAGTTCTGGAGAGCAGCTACTGGGCAGCAGTGAAAGCTGAAGGTGACAATGGTAAGGGATCTTTCACAGACTGCAAATGTTCCAGTCCCCAAGAAAAGGAGTGCAGTAACTACAGGAACATTGCTCTAATTTTCCATGCAAGCAAAGTGATGCCCACGGTGTTGTGCAACAAAGGCTTTTACCTTATTTTATTTTATTTAAATTATTTTTACCCCTCCTTTCTCCTTAAAAGGAACCAAGGTGGTTTATAAGGGACAAGAAATGCCTGATGATCAAGCTGGATTCCAAAAAAGGGAAGAAGCACTCAAAATCATATTGCAAATATCCACTGATTCCTAGAACACAACAAGAAATTTTTGAAAAAGATCAGTTTACGTACAGTGGTGCCTCGCTTAACGAGCACCTCGCTGAGCGATGAAATCGCTTAACGAGGGGCTCTGGGCCATCGCTGGAGCATTCGCTCAGCGATGGCCCCTATGGCGTTTTTTCGCTTTGCGATATTCGCTAAGTGATTCGCTTAGCGAATATTGCATAACGAAGCGGGGGAGAACAGCTGATCGGCGGTTCCAAAATGGCCACCAGAAGGTCCGCGCCGCATTTTCGCGCCCTGCCCTCGCTTACCGAGGGCACGAAAATGGCGGCGCTATGGAGGAACATCGCTTAATGGTGAGTTTTAAAGCCATAGGAATGCATTGAACAAAGTTCAGTGCGTTTCTATGGCTTTTTAAATTCCGTTTAGCGATGTTTCGCTATAGCGAAGGTTAATCCGGAACGGATTAACCTCTCTATGCGAGGCACCACTGTATTCTTTGTAGACTCCAGCAAAGCCTTTGACTGTGTAGATCATTATAAATTATAGGTTATTTTGAAAGAAATGGCTGTTCCTCTGCACTTGATTGTCCTGATGCTTGTGTAGACAAAGCTATTGTTAGGACAGAATATGGAGAGACAGAATATTTTTCATAGGCAATGCTATCAGGTAAGGATGCATTCTATCTCCCTGTCTGCTCAATCTGTACACAGAACACATCATATTGAAAGCTGGACTAGATTCAGATGAAATGTGGTGGAGGAAAACATCACTACTATAATTTAAGTAATTTAAGTTATGCAGACAACACTATTATGCTGGAAGAATGCAGCAATGATATGAAATGACTTTTAGTGAAAGTGAAAGCAGAAAGTGCCAAAGTAGGACTACAATTGAATATTAAAAAGACAAAAATCGTGACTACAGAAGAACTATATAACTTTAGCCTTGTGTAAGAAGGTCCTTCTCCGGCGGGGGGGGGGCGCTTGTGGTGAAGGCGGGAAAAAGACAAGGGGGCTCATCGTGATCTTCATTAACAATATTTTTATTATAAACAGTTCCCAACTCACAAGGATCAAAAGGATCTTGTAACAAGTGATCCGGCAACAGGTTATACTTCTTGGGATGAACAACTGGGGTAACGTCTAGATTCCCTAATAGGGAGCCGGCCCAAACTTCTCGCGGTCCATCATTTGTCGTAAGGGCGCGCTCCTCACGGCACACACCGTGCCGCAGCACGGGTGGCGGGCCCAATCGCCCTCCAAGGGCCTCTTCTGGAACTCCGGCCCAGGACGAATCACCCGCCACCCGCCTCCAGGGTAGTTTCGGGGGGAATACAGATACCTTCCATTCTAGAGGTTCGATAACTCTACCTCTAACCCCCGCGGGTAATGGATCTGGGAGCAGTCCGCCTCCAGTCATCAGATTAGGGAATCCCGAAGTCACGTCAGTCCCTGAACCCTGGCTGAGAATGGGTTCAGTTTGCACCCCTCTATGCCTTGGTCGGTCTGGATTCAGATCCGTCCACGTTCTGAAATCGCACACGCTTTTTTCCTCTTTTATATCTTCCCACATAATTAAGTCCAACTCCTCCCCTCCTTTCTCTACCAGACACACCTCCGCAGCCCTTTCAGTCACCACCTCAGTCTGATCCAATTCTATCAACACCCCTTCCACACAACCTCCTTCCTCTATGTCTTCTTTCTTAGTAGAGGACGGCACACTGCCTTGAACTCCTTCACACCTTGGCATTGAAGAAATTGAAATCGTGAAAGGTTTTTTATACCTTGGTTCAATCATCAATCCAAATGGAGACTGCAATCAAGAAATCAGAAGGAAACTGAGCCTTGGAAGGACAGCAACGAGGGAATTAGAAAAGAATTAGAAAAGATCCTCAAGTGTAAGGATGCTTCATTGGACACCAAGGCCAAGATAATCCACACTATTGTATTCCCGATCACTATGTATGGATATGAAAGCAGGACAGGGAAGAAGGCTGTATTCTTTTAAAGTACAGTACACCCTTCATGGATTGCTGCCTTGTCGTGGCGAGGGGGCTTGAGTAACTCAGAGAAGCTATGGGCTATGCCGTGCAGGGCCACCCAAGACGGACAGGTCATAGTGGAGAGTTCTGACTAAACGCAATCCACCTGGGGTAGGAACCGGCAATTCCACTCCAGTATCTTTGCCAAGAATGCCCCATGATCAGAAACAAAAGGCTAAAGTACAGTGCTGAAGGAAACCCTTGCTGAAAGATGAAGAAGCGAGTCCTAGAGCACTCCAGACAGGAAAGACAGGGTTTCTTGAATTACATCATTGTTGGTTCAGAAGCTGTATCTTTTTGCTGAGATTGTATGGAAGATAATGCTGTTGGCTGATTACTTCAGCTTGGGCATGGCAGCAGAAACACTTTGTGCAATGCAAAGAAGGAACATACTAGGCTTTTGATTCTCAACTGAGATTAGCTTGAAGCAAGCAGATGAATACTGTATTTGCAAGTTCTGATGAATTTGTAAGTCATCCAAACCCCTTGTGGTTCCCTCCCCGCAACCAGGATAACCACGTGGCAGCAATTATAAAAATCTATGTCATCAGTCTCTTCCATACATTTAGTTACCCAGTTAACATAGTATTCCTCCACCCATATCTTCCTGCTTTTCTTTTCTCTCTCATTCTCTATTTTGATCTGGTGAACAATTCCACTGGCAGAAAAGATGTTTCCTTCTATCAGGTTTGTGCTACCTTTTTTGAATAACTTTCCAGACTTATTAATTCATCATTAGAATATGAATACCCTGCTTTCTTTATCTGTTAAATGTACCTTATATTGAATACTTGCGATTAAATTATAATAAAATATGTAGATAACAATGCATAAATTGGATGTAAATAAATTGTAGCCTTATATTAATGCTAATAAAGTACCATATAAGCTATGTTGCCTGGTCTAACTCACAAAAGGTTATATTGCAGTATATTTAATTCTAAATGAATAGAATTAAATTAGAATTAATTATAAATAGAATATAATTCTTTGCTTGTCTGCTCAGAAGAAAGGTCTCCTCAGTTCAATGGAACTTTCAGCCAGATTTCTGGACATAATGATTGCAACAATCTACACACAGTATCTGGACCTAAAATGCTTAAGTAAACAAGACAAGTTCTAAAAATTTGTCTAAGTAGGAAAGCATCCAAGTATAAACCTATCCTGATGCACCTATATGTAGATAAACCTAATCCTATGGAGTTGGATTATTTCTAAGAAGAAAGATATACTGTAGCTGGCTAAATAGTTTAATTAGTTATGTATCTAAATGTGGAACCTGGGATTGGGAGCTTGGTTTGCCAGTGAACATCCCAGGAGAACAGCCATCCTGTGTAGCTTTAAGCAAGCTGCACAGGAGCAGGGCCTCAAGAAGAAGGGAATGATAAAACTCTCCTGAATACTTTATGTCTAAGAAACCCTGAGAAGGTCCGCCATAAGTCAGGATCTACGGTATTTGATAGCAATTTGTTGTTGTTAGATTTGGAGTGTTATTCTTGTCAGTTATCAAACTCTAGGTATTTATTGACCCCTGACTTTGTTTGATGGGAATTGTAATGCCCAAGTCTCCCTAAGGAGGGTCTGGGATCTGGACAGGGAGTCACTTTGGCAACAAATGTACATCTTTTTACTGAGGTAAGTCCTTAAGCCTCAGCAGTGCATAGCATCTGTGCCATGGACAAGCCTGACCATTAAAGAATACTTCCCTTTACTCTGTACTTTCAAAGTACTTAAACATGAGCTCTGTGTTTCCAGAAAACACACAACAGCTCAGTAAGGTAGGACTTCTCTATAGTAGCCAGTTAGTGACCTTTTCCACTTGTCTAGATTTAATTTAACCTTGCTGTTTCAAGAGACTAGTCCTCAATGAGTTTTTACAATTATTTTTTATTAAGAAAATATAGGTTCATAGAAACAGTTTGTTTGCAAAAGCAGTTGCATAAAAACATGTCCAAAGATTCAAATACTGCTATTTCTTATTAAAATAAGAAATACTAAAATCTTAGCTATGGTGGGCTATTCCCACCCCCTCTTTCTTCTTACCATGCTACATTCTGTAAACATTCCTTCACATAGCACAATCCATTCTAAAACTCTCCAAGCTGGCAAAGCTAAGAGAATCTCTCTAGCTCCTCCTATCATCCATCTTTTCTTACAGTCCTAAGACCTCCTTCTTCTTGACACTTCATAGCTTTAAACCAATTAACTTCAAAGAGGCGTAACACAACTCTCCACCCATAATTCTCATGAGATGCAGGTGCATTATCTTCTCCCAATTAGCATGGTATGTGTTGAGTCTTCACACTGGGCCTTGTTTATACTTGCTCCCTTATCTGAATCCTCGCTGTACCAGGCTAACAGAAAAACACATTCCAGTGCCTTCAAATACTTTCACACAGAACCTAACCAACTCTATTTTCTCTGACTACAAATTCCACTCTCCTTCAAATCATCACAGGAATGATTTGAAGAACCTTCTCTATTCCTAGGTATCAGCTGCAGTGTCCTACTGCAAAGGGCAGTTAGTTTGAGCCCCTATTTGTTAGTGATCTTTGCCTTTCTCTTTCACTCTTATATGATGTTGTGTATTCTCTACAGCCTCCAATATCTTATCTGTTCTTCCTTTAGTTGTTTTCTAAAAGAGGATACCTAAAATATTAGCATTTCAGATAAGTTGTAATAATAAACGAATACATATAATGTAGCATTATGTATAATGAGAGGACAGATATCTAGCCACATTTTCAGTGTACATACAGTACTGTAATTAGAAGCCCCCCCTCCACATTCCATACTGATCTCATTAAAGAGTGTGATCTAATGCTATCCTAAATAATATTTCTGCTTGTTTTGGGCTGAGTTTCCAAGTTAAAAACAACTGATAGAAGGTATGGCTTAAACCCCCAATGTGGGTATCCAGTGATATAAATGCTTCCATCAACAGAATTAGGAGAGTAGCAATGTTCCCACACTGCAGCCCTTCCGAAAAGAAAAAAAGAAAAAGATAAACATGGTGCAGAACCGCTTTTTGGACAGCGCCAAGAGGGGAGAAAGGGTGGGGAAAAAAGTTCTGTTACATAGTTGTGAGGTTGGATCTAGGCCCCCACATACGGGTTGCAACCCTGTAATCATTCTGGTAAGCCAAGGCAACATAAATGTGGAACTACAGGAAGCCAAATTTAAGCAGTATGAACACTATGACAATGGAACCAATTATGTCAGGAGGTGATGAGCGCTTCAATGCTGGAGGCACTCAAGAGAAAATTGGACAACCCTCTGTCAGATCTGCTTTGACTTGGATTCCTGCATCCAGCAGGGGGTTGGACTCGATAGTCTTACAAGCCTCTTCCAACTCAATTAATCTACGATTCTATTTTTAATTGTATGACTATTCCCATGGCAGCAAATGAGTTCTCAATGCAATAATTTGCTTGAATTAGCAAAATGCTTTTACTTGTGTTAGTGGAAAGGAAATAGTGGTGCTGTTTGGGTCAAAATTCAGACAAGTCTCCAAATCACAATTTAAAAAATGGATATCACCTTCTAGAGATAGATTCAAAGTCAGCCAGACCTGGCATCGAACCTTGGGCTTACAAGGGCATACAGAGCCTGAGAAAGTTTACATTGTCCTTTCTGTCTTCTTTCAGAAAATTTTGTAGTCAAAGGATAGCTGGCCGTGCATGCATATTGTTACAAATGCCAGTTTTAATATTATTCCTTTTGAAATACATCTGCCTTTAATAGCAAAATGCTTGCTCCAAAGTAAATATGTCTAAGGGCCTATATCTCCCAGGTGAGCCTCTCTTGGTTGTAAGATCTTTGGAGGAAGCCTTTCTCTTGGCCTTACTGTCCTGCTTCTGCTAGCAGGCAAACACCTGTCTTTTTATGCAAGTTTTTAATACCTATGTTGCTACTAGGAAGGGGATTTTAGTGGAAGAGTTGTGTTTTTATCTTTTGAATTGTATTTTTTTAAATGTTTGAAGAGATTGTGAAGAAAATGAGAAATTGGGGGAACATGGACTCCATCTTGAACAATCCGACTTCTCTGAGCACCTGGGAAAGACTTGCTGAGAATGGAATGTTTAATGTATAAAAAGGGGTTCAGAGGTTTCTTGAGCTGGCTTAGCTTCTCTCTCAGGAAAGGCCATGGTCAATTGCTATCCTGCTATGTTGTGCCTGAAAGGATGCATTCTGTGTATGCTTCAGAACTATGCTGACTGTATGCTAATATATATTACGTGGATCAGTTTAGCTTTGGGCTTTTCTAGTATGTTCCCTTGATTGTCTTGGCTTTGTCTCAACTGTATTTTTGCTTCAAATTATTTTTGAAACTTCATGAAACTTGTCTTTTTACTATAATAAAATTAAAAAAAATCTCCAACCAACTGTCTGGGCTTTTTGACTCAGAGAGTTTGCCTTGACCAGCTCCCGAGACGTTTATTATATTTATGGATGTGGTGACAGTCTACCTTCTAAGGTGAGTGTATTGATCCTAATTGCCTAGTCCTGTGGATTTTTAGACTCTCTGGGAGTGCTGCCAAGTCTGAGAAGATGGGATGTTGAGAGGCACCAGTGCCAGGTTGATTCCACGGTCCTCTCCACAACCGATTCTTCTGGATTCACCCACCCTGGGACAAACAGTGTAGTGTGGCTAGAGAGGGACCCCCTTCACTATTACTTGAAGAATACCTTAACTACAAGTGGGCAAGTGATGCTGAGGAACTGCATTTCTTAGACTTTCTCAGCATTGTTTAGGGTAACCAGAGCGAGAGTTGCAGCCCACGATATTTGGAAAGTCAGAAGCTTCCCACCCCTGAGTCAAATAGAAACAATGCAGATTAAAAACTTGTTTCAAGGAAAAGTCAAACGTACAACCCTACAGGCCAATGCCTCTTAGACAGCAAGAAATCTATATATAAGTAATAAGTAATCTAGTGCTGTTGCCTTTTGTTTCAGGAAATGGTTTGCAGGGGGAGTGTGCACATCCACAGCAATGTTGCATGGAAAAGTGGTCATAATCACCGGAGCCAACACCGGCATAGGGAAGGAGACGGCCAGGGAACTTGCACGAAGAGGCAAGTTGCTCACAATCCTAACTATCCATTTATGATTAGTCATGAAAATGAAGATAGGGTGCTTCAATTATTTCTGTGCTTTTTTTTTGGGTACATTTTTAAAATTCATAAGTACCTTAATGCGGTGTGTGAGTGTCTGTGTACCAATGGTTTCTTGATGCTGTGGTTTATTTGTTTTTAAGGAAATCCAGCAAACGTCATGGACACACTGATGGATGTGCATGTCACTCTGTAACACTTAGATGCAGGAGAAGTGACACTTTCATGAAACCACAAAAATATATATCAAACAATCAGCTTTTTTTGTGGCTCAAGATCACTTCTACAGGCCATGCACTAATATTGCAAGAAAATTATAAATGAAAGTCCCATAAATTTATGGCAGAAGTCTGCCTAAGATGAGTTCAAGCCCTGGCTGTGAACTGCCTTTGCAGGGACGGAGTTCGCACTTTGTCCCTGGTGACACTGGGCTGGAATTTTCCACTCAGCTTTTCAAACAAAGAATTATCAAAACAATCTGCATATACCCTCCCGCCCCCGCCACCCCCAACACTCATTACCTGCACTGAGATGTAATGGCAAACCATGAGTCAGATCTTAGTCTGGCATTCTAGTTCCAATGTATTCTCGCGATATCAACAACACAATCGCAGACATGTCTACTCAGAGATAAGGTTTAATGAATGCAATGAAGCTTACTCTGGTTAAATGAGTATGGCCCTAAAGTATAGTTGAAGAGAGGAGTGAGGAACTTGTGGCCTTCTGGATTCTGTTGTACTTAAGTGACTGCTGGTAAGGGATGATGGGAGCAGCAGTTCATCAACAACTGGATGGCAACAGGTTTCCTGACTCTTAATCTAGCGCTAGGGTCTAAATCCAACAATTTGTTCCAGGTAGGGAAGATTTGCTAGCTCTACAATTAGAACTTTGCAAACTGCCGTAACAATTATGCAGATTCCATAGACACAGTGAATTTACTTTAGTTGGAACAAATGTCAAATTCAAGCCTGCACTTTCTCTGGAGTAAAAAAATGATGAAATTGATGCTATCAATCTTGGGGCACATCATGAGAAGGCAAGATGCACTGGGGGGAAAAATAATGCTGGGAAAAGTTGAGGGCAGCAGGAAAAGAGGAAGACCAAATACAAGATGGATTGACTCTCTAAAGAAACCACAGACTTAAGTTTACAAATGCTGAGAAGGGCTGTTGAGAACTGGACATTCTGGAGATCTCTCATTCATATGGTTGCCATAAGTTGGAGATGATTAGATGACATGGAACAGCAGCAGCAGCAGCAACAACAACAATTGGATTCAAGCCTATGGCTGATTGGTTCCTTTGAGACTGGTATAATAAACAAGTTATTAGTATTTATTGCTGTTAGGAATATTTTATTCTTCTCCTCTGGAAATAATTACAATTATATTAATGTATTACTTAATTAAAATGTTCTGTTTAGTAATATTCTATTTAAAGTTGTGGAAAGAGATGATTCAGCCCAGATAATCACTATCAGTGCTTGAATTGAATCAAATCAAAGCAAGTAAAGCCATCCAGCCACCTTCTATTGCTGCCTATAATGTCTGTTGACAAATTGGTTTACATATGTTCATTCGAATTGTGGAGTACTGTATATCATTCTATTAATAAAAATGGATCTTACAGGAATGGGACATAAATAAGTTTGTAACCTTTCATTTCTTCCCGAAGGTGCTCGTGTTATCATGGCCTGCAGAGATACAGCTAAAGGGGAAGCAGCTGCCTGTGAAATCCGAACAGAAACAGGGAATCAGGAAGTTATTGTGAAAGAAATGGACCTGAGTAATAGCAAATCTATACGGAAATTTGCTGAAAATTTCCTCAAAGGTATGGTTGATAAACATTAGTATGCAGATACCATGCAGTCCAAAACCCATGATCCTCACATCTGCTGCTCAACGAACCTCACAAACACAATTTACTCTGACACAACTGTTCACACATTGCAAAATGATTCACAATAAATCATGCTCATAAGATTTTGTGGATTCTGACAGAATACGACTCATTGGCCAAAGTCCCCCTTGATAGCTACACCAGTGGAATTTAAACAGTGGAACTTCCAGGAACAAATTGCCTCCAATTAAGAAAGTTTTTATATTTTTTTAACATTGAGTTGTAATTATATCTATCTATCAGTGAGGCAATTCACTTCCATATGTTATACAGTTTGAAGTACACTGGTGTAACTACTCAAAAAGATTTTGACTGTTAAGTCTTTACATTGGCTCACAACTCTTTGTTGTTGTGAATGCAACTAACATGACTTTCCCTCCCCTCAGAAAGTTTTGTAGTGAGATTTACAGACAGTACCTGAAAATAACTATGTCATCTCTCCTTCTCCTCCCTGCCCCTTGGGATTTTCCGTTTAATACCTCATCTGATATGTCCCTGCAGAAGAGAAGAAGCTCCACATTCTTATAAACAATGCAGGTGCGATGATGGGCCATTATACCAAGACTGCTGATGGTTTTGAGATGCATATAGGAGTCAATCATCTTGGTAAGATTATGAGACAGAGGTCTAATAAACAGGTTTTTATGACAGTTCTGCCCCATACAACTGCCCTCTTTCATGCAATGTTGTCTAAACTGGGTACCTTTTTGGCCCCTTTCCTTGCCAACTCCGTTTCCTCCACTTACAGCTGCTTCCCAACTCCCAAACTGACATCACACTTGAGACTGAATAAAATATTTTATCCTCAATCTAAAGTCCAGACATGCTTCATATTAAGAAGGAGAAGGTGTGCAGCAAGGATGGGTATATTCTGTGTGCCCCAGACATGTTGTTCACCACTGAAATTGAACTGGAAGTCAACTTCTGTTTTCTGGGGTTTGTTCGTTTGTTTTAAACAAAACAGAGAATGGAGAGCCAGGGACCTCCTTTCACATCTTGTTTTAAAAGAGAATCACACTTCCTGGAAGTTTCCAGTTTTTTTTCTCCCTCTCTGCCTTTTCACAGCATTTGGAAGAGTAGTGAGGAATGTGGGGGTACAAAAATGGTTGAGGTCCATTATGGCCTTTAGAGCAAGTGTCCACAATGGAGTTGAGATAACAGTGGTTACCTGGTGACAATAGGACTATATGAAGGACTATATGAAGATCTGACCCAGTCCTATTGTCACCAGGTAACCACTGTTATCTCAACTAGTTTCATATATATATATAGTGGTTATCTGGTGACATATATATATATATATGACATATATATATATATGACATATATATGACATATATATATATATGAAACTATAGTCCAGAATACTAGATCATGACATTGTGGCTGCACCTTGGACAATATAGAAGGAAGAATTTATGTAGTGACTTCTGTTGTCACTTCCACACCCTCATGGTCAAAGGACCAAGTCACAATAAGTCAGAGGTCTATAGGCAGAACTTGGCATATTGAGTACAGTGAATCAGCTAATATTTGGAGATGGATTTCAAAATTGAGTTAAAGTAAAATTTAATCTCTTATAATTTTGAAGTTTTTATTTAGTTTTTAAATATTTTAACATATTTTAGGTCATCTTGAGCACTGTTTTAGCTCATTGGTAAAGTTGGTTGGTAAAATTAACATACTGACTCACAAGAAGGCACAAGCATGGAATAATTAGTGTTTTCTATTTCTAGGTCATTTTCTGTTAACATTCCTGCTGTTAGACCGTTTGAAACAGTCAGCTCCAGCTCGGATAATAAATGTGTCTTCAATGACCCATGCTTTCTGGAAGATTAACTTCCAGAACCTGCAGGGAGAAAGGTGGTACAATCCCCTCCTGGCATATTTTCAAAGCAAACTGGCTAATATATTATTTACCAGGGAACTGGCCCGCCATTTGCAAGGTGAGATCAAAAGACAGAGTGATTCTTAAGTGCTCACACATACAGTAGGACCTACATATCCATTGGGGATTGGTTCTACAAACAACCTGCGCAGATGTTGAAAACTGCAGATAACAGCGAGCACTATACATATCATGGTAAAAGCAAAAAGAAAAGCAGAAAGAAGTATTTTCACTGTGTATTGCCAGAACTGGCCAGTAGGGGACCAATAGGAGGAACCAGAGACCATGCTATGTATACTTCAACAAGGATACATAGCATGGTCTCTGGTGCCCTCTAGTGGCCAGTTCTGGTAAATACATTGTGGAAATACATATTTCTGGGGGGGATTTCATTTAATATTTTTAATATTTTTAGATCATGACTTAGTGAAACAGCAGATATGGGGATCCTTCTGAATATACTTGCCTGTGCCCAGCCAAAGCATGGATGTGGGGGGAAAAGAATTAACCCAAAGGTTGCATGGGTGAAACCCATCAAAACATTCCAGCATTGCTGAGGCACAGAATTAAAAGCATAGACAACACAGACAAGATCAAGTGCTTGTCCAGCTTAATGTTGTGCTGTGTATGTGGGACTCTGTCTGTGTTGCTGTAATGAAGTCAAGCATTATGGCATATTTCATGGAAAGGATCCTGAAAGAATCATTCAGGGTGTTAAGAGTCTGTGGCAATTATGTTAACTAAGGGTAATCACTCTGGATGCCAATGGTGGATAAAAGGAAAAACAGGCATTTGTTGTACACATTAGCAGGACATCAGTGGTATCCTTTTGGTAATCTTTTAAAATTTTGAATAGCAGTTGTCTAATAGACTTCCAAAAGCTCAGATGCAGTATTAGCTAGCTATGTGTGCTAAGAGGACTGTTAGAGATTGTGTGATAAAAGAAGTGAGTGACAAAGGGAGTGGACAACACAGGAGCCAAATACAAGCATCTCTTGGAATTTAGAAGATGGGTCAAGTAATGGACTGAAAAGCGAAAGATAGAAGCAAGGGACAAAAGAGTGAAGGGTTATGTACAGCTTGCCCAAGGCTACACAGGCTGGCTGTATTCATAGGAGGCATACTGAGGAATTGAACGGCCAACCAATGGCTCCATATTCGGAAACCTAAACCACTGAGCTAGCCAGCCAGCTTCAGGCATATTAGCAGCCTGTTTATTTGAATAAATCCATGTTAAAGTTCAGCTGCATTTTTATCTTTTTTTAATCTTTTGTATTTTGTTGTAAAAACAAACTTGAAATTAAAACATGTTTCGTTAAAACCTTGAGTCTCACTGGCTGAAATCCTCCTGCTTAGTGTAGTAAGTTGCAACTAGAGTAGGCCCATTGAGCTTACAGGGGAGGTGATGCACCAAATCCCCGTTGATTCAGATTGATTGATTGATTGATTGATTGATTGATTTGATTTGATTTGATTTCTACCCCGCCCATCTGGCCTATTAAGACGACTCTAGGCGGCTACTCAAGTTGTAACCTATTAAGCAAGACCCTTTCAGTTCCAGGGTGGTGGTGGAGTCCATCTCAGTGATTTTGCCTAGCGGAAAGTAATAAAGATGGCCACATTCACAGTACTAGCATGATATTAACTACTATTTTCATTTTGAATATTCTTTAGTCCATAACTGTAAGAGACTGTTTGCTGCAATTTCCTTCTTCTTTTTCTAGGCACTGGAGTCACTGCAAATGCCTTACATCCTGGTGCAGTTCTTAGCGAATTAGGGCGCCAATCTTATCTAGTCAGTATTCTGCAAGCAGCAATTCCTTTTGTGTTTAAGACTTCAAAAGAAGGAGCCCAGACTACTGTTTATTGTGCCGTAGCAGAGGAGCTGACATCTGTGAGCGGGGAGTATTTCAGGTAAATCTCAGTTTGGGGACTGTAACCAGAATGCAGATAAGAACTGAAATATGTTTTGCACATCTGCATGATGGTGTGTTTTATTAATTCTTACTAGAGACACTGAGGGCAACATTCAGATGACAAAATGGCCAGAATCCTATAGGTATCCTAATGTAGTCAGCAAAACCTGCAGTGTCTAATTGCTGAGACATATCTTGGTTGTGCAATCGAGTGTGTGGCCAGGCACATGCCCTGGCATCTTGTCACTAGTTAGCTGCAATTAAATATGGAAAGTTACATCAGCTTTACCTGAACACTAAGAAGATTCTGGACATTGGCCAAAATCCTATTGCTTACTGTAGTAAATTGCGATAGAGTGGACCCATTGTATCAGTTAGAATTTGGTGTATCAAGCCCTTTGTAAGTTCCATTGATTCAAATGGGCCTACTCTAACTGCAACCTACTTCTAACTGCAACCTACTATGCTAAAGCAAGATGCATTAGAACAGGACTGTTGGAATCAATGGAATGTACAGAGGGGTTGACACACCAAATCCTAACTGATACAATGGGCCCACTCCATTGTGCTTTACTAAGCTACATAGTTTTAGCCATTGTGTACTACAAGAAAGTGCTCATCTATGATGGCTTTAATTCCAACTTGAAATATCAACATGGGCATAGGGTGCAGGTTTATGATTCTCTCTCTAGTTTGTCTGTTTCTTACATATGTTTAACTGCATGCTTGAGCACTGTTACTCTTGCAGTCTTCTATAAGGCTTGGATCTAATGCCTTCTCTAGTTTCAGTCTTGTCAGTTTCACTGATGAATTAGTAAGTTTGTTGTCGATGAGATTTAAGGCTTGTTGCCAATCACTTTATAATTCTGTCTACAGTTGTTGGAAGAGACTGTGGATAGGTTCTCTGCCTGTATATTGCTCTTACGTTTCCTTCCTTTCATGCCTTTATTAAATCCAGCCACCATATTTGAATTGGAAGAAGAGTCTTCATTGTTCTGCTAACCTGAGCTTTCTATTTTATTTCTTTTGGAATAAAATAGAGTACTAGACTTTTTTTCCCAGCCCCCCCCCCCCCCAGTGTTGCTCAGTTTGTTCCTTAGATTTGTCTTGCATGACTGAGATTTTGCATTTATAACCAACTTTTAGTGAGCTTCTTGACAAGTTGGTAGCAGAGCAAAATAATTATGCAGCCATTCTGAAAGCTACGTTCCTTCTCACTCCCAGGCATAATGTGCAGGTTGTATTGTCAAGAGTCTGCATACAGAGACAAGACAGAAGACCCAGACTTTCAGGGGCGGGGGGGGTATATCACCACTGGTGTAGAGTCTGCTTTACTCTGATGTACTCCGTTGCATGGTCTGCTCATGTGGCCTCTAGTACCACACTGTTCTGTGCTGATCCACTTTGTGGGTGGATGTTATTAGATTATGTTTCTTTGCAGGTGATTTTCCAATAGTCATTTGCCACCTCTCCATACCTTAGCCCCACTCCCAGAGTTCAGCCCATCGAAAACGTTTAATACATCTGTATGTTTGTTGGCATCAATTCCGCTTCCTCCACATTAGAATCACTTTTAAAAAAAAAAGGTTGGAAAATGCTTGTCCCATTCTCACTATACACACTTACTTGAGAGTCAATTCCATTCAATACAGTGCAACGTCCTTCTGAGTAAACATTCATAGGGTTCGGGTCCATTCCACAATTGACAAACCTACTTTATCCTATGATATGGACTTGGAAATATGCCCATTTCTGTTTTAAGCTATCATTCTCGTATTGCTTTTAATATGGCTTTCTTACCATTCTATTCAAATAATCCAGACTCCGATGAGATGAGATGAGAACCTAATGGATGTTTCTTTTCTTCTTCTTCTCTAGTGACTGTAAACCAGCATGGGTGGCTCCTCAGGGTCGTGATGAGAACAGTGCAAAGAAGCTTTGGCAGATAAGCTGTGAGCTGCTGGGCATTCAGTGGGACAGTAGGGTCTGCAGTGAACAGTCCCTAACAACCTGAGGCCTGGGGGGGAAAAATAACCCCAGAATGTGATGGTAGTGAAATACTTGTTTTCATGTCTTTTAATGTCCGGCACAAACTATGTAAACAGAACATGAGACAGTTATTTGGGAAGACTGTTCCCAGCTAGTTTCTGTCACTGTAAGCTTTTCTTGGCCTATTCCACAGTTGTAGAAATAGAGCACTTATGCATGTGGTAAAATATTTAAACCTATAGTGGTGGTCAACAAGTAGTCGCTCCCTCTTTTGTCTTTTCTAGATCTATGTTGAGACTGCTACTCTTGCGCCCAGTTCCTTCTCCTTCTTGCTCTGAGATCACTTCAGGCTCATTCATCCTCTTAGTTAGAGAGAAGCAAGCTCACATAGCTAGTCTTCGAAGGCCGAGCAGCCCTACACACATAGAAGTCAGCTTTAGAAGCTTCTTTAACTTAATTTAGGGCTCTTTCTCCAGCACTGTTCCTGAATGCATTTC
Organism: Pogona vitticeps; assembly: GCF_051106095.1. Classification (NCBI taxonomy): domain Eukaryota; kingdom Metazoa; phylum Chordata; class Lepidosauria; order Squamata; family Agamidae; genus Pogona; species Pogona vitticeps. The sequence continues at coordinate 294,891,225 of NC_135783.1, read as the reverse complement.
CTAAAGTAATAAACTGTGTTTTTCAAAAAAATATGCCTAACTGCAAGTTTCTTTTTCATTAATCGGTAGCTCAACCCAGTGCTAGAATAAATACTCTTATGCCAAGAAGACACATTTCCTAAGCAGTGTGGATTTTGGGGTTAAAGGTAAGTGTAGAAAATAAAGCTTCTCCATAAAAAAACTATGAGTTAAAAACCTCTAGGACAAATGAAGAATAAAGATTTATTAAAATTATATAGATGAAAAGCAGGAAGAGGAAAAGACATAATAAAAAGTTTTTTTAAAAAGCCTCAACTGTCTAACTTCTAATCTACACTACCACTTAAGTATACACCATAGAGCGGTGGTTCTGAACCTTGGGTAAACCAGGTGTTATTGGACTGCAACTCCCAGAAGCCATTACCACCAGATGTGCTACCTGGAGTTTCTGGGAGCTGCAGTCCACTAACGCCTGGGTTACCCAAGGTTGGGAACCACTGCCAAAGAGAGATGTCAGGCCTCATGTTTAAATAGCTGGGACAGATGTTCAGATATGAAGTTCCAAACTGCCAACACAGCAGACCGACAGGATGAGTTGAAATGTCATGGCTGGCTGACCTGAGTAACTTTCGTGGTTCTAGAAGTGTTCCTGCCAGTTGTACCGGGATGGGAAACAATCAGATACTCTTCAGTCTTCAGTGCCTAGCACACCAACAGCAGTTAAGATAGACTCTGAAGTCCTGACAGAGAATGCCATTTGATCAATAATTTGGGCAATGTCTGAAAGGCTAGAACCCTGGCAGGTGAGGCTCACCACATTGTGATGAAGTCTTTCATAAATGGGCTTCACACAATGCTAGTATTTAATAAGAAACTTTGTATTCTGGATGTTGGTCTATATATTGTATAGGACCATTCTGTTAACATCTGATATACCTTCAAAATGCAGTTACCATCACAATAGGTCAGAAACACATAAAGCAACCACATTTTAATAAAATTATTGCTTAAGCACTACACACTGGTTCTCCATCATGGTTACTATTAAGATCTCTTAGCATCATTTCTACAAGGAGAGTCCTGAAACAAATATTTTGAAAAGATTTCTCAAACACACGTTATATCCCAGTCATATGACATCTGGAACAGAAATGGAAGAACAAGCGGTAACCGGAACTGAGGCAGAATGGAGGTTGCAGCCATTAGAAGTAAAGACCACAAACTAAGCCAGGACCAGGAAGAAAAGACAAACGATATACTGAATATTCTGTTTTGCAGTGCCCTTTCTTTCCTATGAAAAGGATGGGGCATTTTCAGAACTTGTAGATGTGTAGGTAAATTCTACTAGTGCTCAGAGGCTTTATCTTTAGAATACGTGTGGGCAAAAGTCCTGCCCTTGGGCCACTTGCCCTCCCACCCCAGCTGTTTTTAAATATCCTGAACTCAGCAGACTTCTCTGTCTTCCCAAATGGGCAGAAACAAAATACATGTTGCCATTTCTTGGAAGCCTCCGGCAGCAGCATTTCACAGCTGTCTCCTTCCCAACGTTTAAGTCTCCAAAATACTAATTTTTCAAAACTGGAAATTGAAACCTAGTCACGTTCAATTATATATGCCTTTTTCATACGTCTCGCACTCCCTGCAACTCCCAGAGTTTCCTGGGGCAGAATGCTGGCCCTGGGCCCACCAAAGTTGCCCAATCTGTGCTTTAGAAGATGCATACCAACCAATTCAACTGTTGCACAGCTCCTGGTACAGCCTGACATTTTTCATTGCATTTCTTCTTTCCATCAGGTGAGTTATTGTGTGCAGGCTCTTTGTTATGTACTTCTAGATAATTCTTCTCTAATTAGCTCTATACAGAACTTGAATCTGGAATTATAAAGAGCTTGGATCTTTTGACTGAGTGATAAGATCCACCCATTTGAAACCTGTTTCAGCAATGCTATTTACTCTCTTTTTCTATCAACATTTCAAACTGTCCTTGCCTGTGTTCAGCTTGTGAGAAAGTCTCTCCTTTCACTCATTCCCTGTATTATAATCATGTTAAACCTGTATTTCAAATAACATGGGAATCATTGTTAATTGTACTACCAGCCTTTTCATAGTCTCCTAATTAGTTTATCTTTCTAGTCTCAAGATGGCATTTGTGCAGATTGTTTTAGAACCACATTCCTGTACCAACAAGTTAGGATGCTGTGAAAACAAACCAGTTGCTTCCAGTGTTGCTTACTTTTAAGCAATCAGAAAGAAGTGAAATTAAAACAGTGGCTGCATGCTCTTTTATCTATTAGTGCCCCCATTCCCATTAATTTCAGCATTAATATTATGCAAGACAGTCTTGTTCAACAAATGTTTCTCATAATTTATTTTTTTATTCTATTTGTATCCCGCCTATCTGGTCGTTCCAACCACTCTAGGCGGCTATTCCACATAAGTGGTATGTTCCACCTTTTGGACTCTTTGAACTGCTCCACTTTAGCATAGTGCAGCATTACTGATGGACCACCTTGGAGTCCTTTGGTTTCTGCCATGTACATGTATGTGCATGTGGCATGTGTGTGTGTGTGTTGGAGAGAAAGGTAATTACTAGATCAAGCTAATATTTTCTGAAATAGTGTGAAGTTTTAGTGTTTTTTATGAAATGGGGAAACAAACTAGAAATTATTAAGCGATAAATCACCACCTACAGGGAACAAGAGGGACGTAGTGGCGCTGTGGGTTAAACCACAGAAGCCTCTGTGCAGCAAGATCAGAAGACTAGCAGTCGTAAAATCGAATCCACGCGACGGAGTGAGCTCCCATCGCTTGTCCCAGCTCCTGCCAATCTAGCAGTTCAAAAGCATGTAAAAATGTGAGTAGATAAATAGGTACCTCCTCGGTGGGAAGGTAACGGTGTTCCAGATCTAGTCACATGGCCATGTGACCACAGAAACTGTCTATGGACAATACGCTGTCTCTATAGCTTGGAAACGAGGATGAGCACCATGCCCTAGAGTCGGACACGACTAGACTGAATTTCAAGGGGAACCTTTACCTTACAAGGAACAAACAAACAAACAAAACTAATGGAGAAATTAATTAGTAATTCCAAGAAACTACTGAGGTAGCAGTGCTGTGCAAAAGTGGAATGGCAACCTCAAGCATTCTTTGCACAGATATAGTATGAAGCTACTTTCAGGAGCCACTTTCATATAGTGTAGTTCCATTACTGTTGAAGTTTTTACAGCCTCACATGCTGTCTGGAGAAGGTGTGACTGGCAGGGACATTTCTGGGCTAACATGACTGTCAATCTATCCAGCACTAACCAATTATTCTCTCCTACATCTGAATCCAAAGAAAGCTCCACCTCTCTGCTCAATGGTCTTTCTCTCTCTTGAGTCTGTTGTTGAAAGCAGTCATGTTTGTCAGTTTGCTATTTTATCTGTTGATCTATAAGTAAAGAAATTATTTTTATTCCCTCTACTGCCCCTTCGTGGATTGCTGCCTTGTTGTGACGAAGGGGCTTGAGTAATTCAGAGAAGCTATGGGCTATGCCGTACAGGGACACCCAAGATGGACAGGTCATAGTGGAGAGTTCTGACTAAACACTATCCACCTGGAGCAGGAATTGGCAAGCTACTTCAGTATCTTTGCCAAGAAAACCCCATGATCAGAAACAAAAGGCTAAAAGATATGATGCTGGAAGATGGGACCCGCAGGTCAGAAGGCGTCCAACATGCTACTGAGGAAGAGCGGAGGACAAGTACAAGTAGCTCCAGAGCTAATGAAGTGGTTGGGCCAAAGCCGAAAGGACGCTCAGCTGCGGACGCGCCTGGAAGTGAAAGGGAAGTCTGATGCTGCAAAGAAAATATTGCACAGGAATCTGGAATGTAAGATCTATGAACCTTGGGAAGCTGGATGTGGTCAAACAGGAGATGGCAAGAATAAACATTGACATTCTGGACGTCAGTGAACTAAAATGGACGGGAATTGACAAATTCAATTCAGACAATTATCATATCTACTATTGTGGGCAAGAATCCCGTAGAAGAAATGGAGAAGCCCTCATAGTCAACCAAAAGAGTGGGAAAAGCTGTACAATCTCAAAAATGATAGAAAGATTTCAATACGAATCCAAGGCAGACTTTTCAACATCACAGTAACTCAAGTTTATGCACCAACCATCAATGCTGAAATTGACCAGTTCTATGAAGACTTACAACACCTAGAACTGACACCAAAGAAAGATGTTCTTCTCATTCTAGGGGACTGGAATGCTAAAGTAGGGAGTCGAGAGATAAAAGGAACAACAAGGAAGTTTGTCCTTGGAGTTCAAAACGAAGCAGGGCAAAGGCTAATAGAGTTTTGTCAACAGAACAAGCTGGTCATCACAAATGCTCTTTTCCAACAACACCATGTGGGTTATCAAGGAACAAAGGAAGGCTAATTGCCTTAGAGAGAGAAGAAAAGAGACAACAGCTAAAGTCTGAGCCAGTGGAACCAACTGGCAATGCTCTGAGGACTCTTATTGACTTAGCATGATTACATAGTATGTTATGGGAGAAACAGATAGAATACTACTGTAGTTGATACTAATTGTAACTAGGATTGGCTAAAATAACCCTTTGATATTATGCTCTACCTCTAAGCAAAAGGGCAGAATAAGGGGTTACCCTGCCTGCTGGCAGCTGGCGTATCCTGCCAGGAGTGTATGCATGTCACTGAAGCAGAATGCAGCTACATCCTTTAAGCAGAAGTTCCCATAACACAACAGGAGAATGTACACATGGACATCATGGATGGGCAATACTGAAATCAGGTTAATTATGTGCTCTGCAGCCAAAGATGGAAAATCTCTATATAGTCAGAAAAAAAAAAGACCTGGAGCTGATTGTGTCTCTGATCATCAGATTCTTATAGCAAAATTGAAGCTTAAACTGAAGAAAGGAGGGAAAACCACTGGGCTACTCAGGCATAATCTAAACCAGGGGTGTCCAACTTTCACCTTCCCTGGGCCACATTAGAAGATGAAAATTTGCTTTGGGCTGCAGGGGGGGGCCAGCCCTAGCCATCCTCCACAGCCAAGCTCCAAGTACGCTTACTGGCAGCTGCGATCTCAGACAGCAGAGGCTGCCAGCTTTGACTCCGGTGGCTTTATGGGGCCGGGAGGGAGTCCACCTATTGACGGGGACAGCCCAATGCAGTCATGCAGCCCCCCTCTCCCCTCCCGCTCCTTCCTTCCTTCCCTCTCTGCCCCCCCCCCACCGTTGTGATGTGCCCCGGCCGCATTCCGGCCACAAGCGCCGGCAGTGTAACTTGAAACTTTGGAATTTCTTTAAAAATAAAAAATTGCACTGGACCGCATTACGAGCCGACCTGGGACGCATGTGGCCCATGGGCCACAGGTTGGACAAGCCTGATCTAAACCAAATCGTTTAAGAATACACAGTGGAAGTGAAGAACAGATTTAAGGAACTAGATTTGGTGGACAGAGTGCCTGAAGAACTATGGATGGAGGCTCGTAACATTGTACAGTAGGCAGCAACAAAAACAATCCCAAAGAAAAGGAAATGCAAGAAAGCAAAGTGGCTGTCCAAAGAGGCTTCTCTGCTATTTACAAATAGCAGAGAAGAGAAACAAAGGGCAAGGGAGATAGGGAAAGTTACAGAAAATTGAATGCAGACTTCCAAAAAATAGCAAGGAGAGAGAAGAGGGCCTTCTTAAATGAACAATGCAAAGAAATAGAGGAAAATAATAGAAAAGGAAAAACCAGAGATCTATTCAAAACCATCAGAGATATTAAGGGAACATTTTGTACAAAGACTGACACGATAAAGGACAAAAATACTAGGGATTTAACAGAAGCAGAAGACATCAAGACGAGGTGGCAAGAATACACAGAAAAATTTGGATGTCCCAGACAACCCAGATAGTGTGGTTGACGACCTTGAGCCAGACATCCTGGAGAGTGAAGTCAAGTGGGCCTTAGAAATCATGGCTAACAACAAGGCCAGTGGAGGTGATGGCATTCCTGTTGAACTTTAAAATCTTAAAATATGATGCTGTGAAGGTGCTACACTCAATATCGCAGCAAGTTTGGAAAACTCAGCAGTGGCCAGAGGACTGGAAAAGATCAGGCTTCATCCCAATTCCAAAGAAGGACAGTGTCAAAAAATGCTCCAACTATCGTACAATTGCACTCATTTCACACGCTAGCAAGGTTATGCTCAAAATCCTACAAGGTAGGCTTCAGCAGTATGTGGACCGAGAACTCCCAGAAGTACAAGCTGGATTTCGAAGGGGCAGAGGGACTAGAGACCAAATTGCTAACATGCCCTGGATTATGGAGAAAGTCCAGAGAGTTTAAGAAAAACATCTACTTCTGCTTCATTGACTACACAAAAGCCTTTGACTGTGTGGGCCACAACAAACTATGGCAAGTCCTTAAAGAAATGGGAGTATCTATCTCCTGAGAAACCTACATGTGGGACAGGAGGCAACAGTTAGAACTCAATATGGAACAAGGGATTGTTTCAAACTTGAGAAAGGAGTACAACAAGGCTGTATATTGTCCCTCTCCTTATTTAATTTACATGCAGAATACATCATGCGAAAGGCCGCACTGGAGGAATCTGAAGCCGTAATTAAGATTGCCGGAAGAAATATCAACAACCTCTGATTTGCAGATGATACCACTCTGATGGCAGAAATTGAGGAGGAATTAAAGAACCTCTTAATGAGGGTGAAAGAGGAGAGTGCCAAAAATGCTCTGAAGCTCAACATCAAAAAACTAAGATCATGGCCACGGACCCCATCACCTCCTAGCAAATAGAAGGGAAAGATATGGAAGCAGTGACTGATTTTACTTTCTTGGGCTCCCTCATCACTGCAGAAGGAGACAGATGGAGACAGCAGCCCCGAAATTAAAAGACACCGGCTTCTTGGAAGGAAAGCAATGACAAACCATCTTAAAAAGAAGAGACATCACATTGCCAACAAAGGTCTGCATAGTCAATGCTATGGTTTTTCTAGTAGTGATGTATAGAAGCGAGAGCTGGACCATAAAGAAGGCTGACGGCCAAATAACTGATACTTTTGAATTGTGGTGCTGGAGGAGACTCTTGAGAGTCCCCTGAACTGCAAGGAGAACTATCCATTCTGAAGCAAATTAACCCTGAGTGCTCATTGGAAGGACAGATCCTGAAGCTGAGGCTCCAATACATTGGCTATTTTGAGAGAAGAGAAGACTCTCTGGAAAAGACCCTGATGTTGGGAAAGTGTGAAGGCAAGAGGAGAAGGGGACGACAGAGGACAAGATGGTTGGACAGTGTCATCAAAGCTACCAACATGAATGTGACCAAAGTCTGGGAGGCAGTGGAGGACAGAAGGGCCTGGCGTGCTCTGGTCCACGGGGTCATGAGGAGTCGGATACGACTTAACAACTAAACAGCAACAACAACTGCTAATGCCTCAGAGTGAATTACTGAGACTGTTATTGCCAGTTAATCCGAAAGAAGGGTGATCTACTCTGGGGAATTTGAAGCTACAGTGAACCCTCTACTTACGGAATTAATCCGTATTGGAACAGTGGCTGCAGGTCGAAAAGTCTGTAAGTTGAATCTCCATTGACCTACAATGCATTGAAAACCGATTTATCCTGTAACCGGCCGTTTTTCTTCCATTTTTGTCCCATTTTGGTTTTTTTTCTGGTCTGTAGGTTGATTCTCTGGCTGCAAGTCGAACCTAAATTTTGCGGCCAGAGAAGTCTGTAACTCGAAAAGTCTGTAAGTCGTGCCGTCTGTAAGTCGAGGGTCCACTGTATTGTGCCTAGTATATTCCCGTGTTTCTGCTGCATAGCTAGAGAAATATAACCAAAAATTTAAAAATCTACAACAATCATCATAATGATAATCTGTCTTTCTCCTCAAGAGAACCCAAAACAGCTTGTTTATAGAAACAAACAGTACACAAACTAGAGGGAATGAGGAAAGAAACACACAAAAACGCAACCCCGCCCCATGCCTGGGCAGCCACTTACTGAGGAAAAAAATGGAGAGAAAGGTCTTTACCTGAGAATGGAAAGACAGCAAAAAGGTGGCCAGCCAGACCTCCTGTGGGAAGAAAGGAGTTCCAGAATCTGGGAGCAGCCACAGAGGAGGTCCCCTCTCTCATGTGCTCACCAAAAGCACTTGTGAGGGTTTCAGGATCAAGAAAGAGGCCTTTCCTGGTGATTTTAAATTTTGGGCAGACTCATAAAGGATCTTTCAAGTAGCTTGGACCCAAGTCATTTATGGATTTCAAAACCAACTCTTTGAATTGTGCCTGGAAATGGACTAACAGCCAGTGGAACTAATCTGGTAGCAGCATATCAGACTTGCTGAAGTTTCAGTGCATTTTGGGGTTTTTGTGTAGGATTGTATCAGATTTGACTTTTCTTCTGTTTTTTTTGGGGGGGGGGTTGTTCCAATGCAAACCAAAGAAATGCAACAATTTTCTGAGAGAAGGGTTGCATTTTCTGACAGAATTACAAGGGTGCCAATATTTTTGGCCATGACTGTAATTGTGCAGATGCACTCCTAGCCACCACTAAAACCAGGCTCAGAGACACATTTAGGGGTACCCCCAGGCTCCCTGAATTCAGGGAGAATCCCTGTTCCTTGATCTGCCTTTTAGTTGACTAGGAACACCTCTGTCTTGTCTGGATTAAGTTTCAGCTTATTCACCCTCATCCAGTCTATTACCGATACCAGATACTGATCTAGATCTGAAACCACTTCTTTGGATTTACAGTAAATGGCAAGGAGAGATAGAGTTGGATGTCATCCTCACACTAGCGATACCAAATCCCAAAACTCCTGTCGACCTTTCCCAGCGGTTTTATGTAGATGTTAAATAGCATAGGAGATGAAACAGGACCTTGAGAGCACCTGCAGGTTGTGTTTAACATGGAAACATAGGATTGGATCCAGGTTATTTGTGTTACTATGTAATTTGTAGGAGCGTTGGTTCTAATGAGCAATTAACATTTGCAGGCTCTATATAAACTATCTAGTCCTGGTGCTGAGGGAAAATGCTGGAACAGATTTGCTGATGCAGATGAACACCTACATTTTTGGACTCTCCTTGAGGGTGTGCCTGTGGATGATGAATACTTTCACTTCAAGGTTTATCAGAAACCCAACAGCTGCAGGAAGAACAGGAATGAGTGGTGTCAGCCAAAGTATGTGGGAAGATGAAAGGCAGCTTACATAAATACACTTTGCTTTATAGAAAACAGGATGATGTTAATGATATATTTCCTTTATTTTCTTGTCAGTGTGGTGTAGTGGATAGAGTGATGGACTAAGGCTCTGGAGACCAGGGTTTGAACTCCTGCTCAGCTAAGGAAACACATGGGAATTTAAAAAAAAACACTTGAATATCTCACTGATAAAAAAAACACTCCTTAAGTATCTTATTTACCTTGAAAGCCTTATTAGGGTTGCTGAAGTCAATTTGGACTTGACAGCACCCACACCCACACACAGAATTAACTTCAGAAGAGAATTTTCCTTCTTTTTATTCATTCTTGTGTAATTAAAAAAATATTGGTTTATTCAGGGGCAGTAGGTTGTTGCATTATGGGTTTTAAACAAGAAAGTGGGATGCCTGAATTTGAAAGTGCTCCAGAATTTTCTTTGATTTACTGTTTCAGTGTGTGGGTGGAACTTGTATGGGCTCCTTTTTATATGTGATGTTGTTGGTCGTGAGGAGGCTTGTTTAGGCTTTGTTTGCTGTATTTTCTAACAAGCAGAATTTTGAGTTGATAAATGTAGTTCTTCAAGAAAGCAAACGTCTCAGAGTTTAAGAATGTTAAGGAGATGTCAGCCTCAAACCTGTCAGCAAGACTCAAGTCTCCTGAACCAGTTTATTAAGTGTGTTTGTTTCCCCCCCCCCTCTTTCTCCTCAAGGTAATGGGAGCCATTAATGGACATGCTACAAAGAATCCTGTGATATCTGCACGGCTAACAAGTTTTTTGTTGCAACAGATTACTCTTGGAAAGTTCACCCATTCTTCGCTGTGTCAGAATTAAAGAAGCTGTATAAAAAGGAATATGGGCTGTTTACCTGCGCTGGTGATATCAGTTTTCCTACCTAATACATATGATAGACATGGCCTGAGTTAGAAAATGGGTAGCATTCTTTGTCCTATGGTGGGACCTATGCTGCAACCCATAGTTGAAACACTTGTTTTACCCACAGACTTTTTCCAACGGACACTTGCTACTTCCTTCTTGGGAAAAGAGTTAAGTCGTGGGATTTATTTATTGTCTGTTATGCCTTACTGCTTTGAATGCATTTTTAGAATTGCTTTTGTTTACCATTTATCGGAGTGATATTTGTTTGATCCCTTTAAAATATGTGTATATGTATTGGTTTTTAGTTTTAAATACTGTCTTTTAATGATATAAGCCGCCTTGGTTCCTTTTTAAGGGGAAAGGTGGGATTAAAAAAAATTCATTCATTCACTCATTCTCCTAGTTCAGGAGACTTAAATAAATAAACAAACAAACAGACAGACGAGGAGTCTCGTCTTCGACCAGCAGAACTGTCAGTCTAATAGTTTATATCTCTGCTGTTCATTCTTGGAGTCCATTTTGGTACTTCCGGTCTAAAAAAAAAGAACTCCCCACTTTCCCCAGTGCTTTTGGGGTCATAGCTGGCAGCCCGTTAATTTCTAGCGCGAATTATTTCGGCTGCCCGTCACCCGGCGCCCAGACAGCATCCTGGCCACTGGGCGATTCCGCTCTCGGCCGGAACGCGAGCCTCCCGCCGCGCCTCATTCCCTCCTACCGTCTCTCTATGGCACTCAATGAATGGCTCCCGTGATTCTGGGCCAGCCCCCCGAAGCGTCCCTGGTCTCTCGGGGCGGGTTCGCCCTGCTTCTGTCCCGGCCAAGTTCGCGCTAGGCTGAGCGATTCCTTCTGCAAGAATCTGGAACCGGCAAAGTGGAGATGTTTGGATTTCTGGGGTCGGTGCTCGCCTTCTTTATCTCCGTCCCTCTTTCGATATTTCTGGCCGCCCCTTATATCAGGTTTGTGAACGGGATAGGTTGGCTTGTGGCAGCCTTTGAGCGTCTTAACTTTTATCTCGTAAGGAAAGGAGCCTCACACAAGTGTATCCTGTTTTTAGATAGTTTCCCCCAAAGGAGTTCTTCTGTAGACATAAAAGGTTTTTTTTTTTTTTTTTTTTTTTTTGACCCACCCATCCTTTTGGTACGGAGTTTAATTTGGTTTACGGATGTCCGCAAGGTGCAGATCGGAGGCAGATTACATTGCAAGTTTGAAAGGCTCGTTTTCTTAAGAGCCCATTTATCACAATCAATACTTCCAATATTGTCTTGATTATTGCCTTGTATATTTGGATTCATTATCCTGTGTCTCTTTCCCTGTTCTGGCGCTTGTCCGTATTTTCACGCGCACAGTCCAAAGAGGACGAATTGTAATTGACGGTCGGATTTTCATGCCAGGTCAAGAACTAGAATCCCTAACGGGGGATTTTTAAAATTATTATTACCTTTGGCAGATATTCGGCAGTTGGAAACCATTCTGTGATTTGGGGAAAGCGGGAGAGAAAGTTGATGTTCTTAGGACACGTATAGCGGGGGGGGGGGGGGGTCCGCCAGATGTTGGGAGATAGTGGAAGAGACCGCAAGAGCTCCTTGGCTAGTAACGTTGGAAAGTTCCCTGAGCCATTTATCAGATTAGGAGAGTGGTGAACTTTTCAGCTAAAAAAAACACACTTTTGTGGCAGATCTTAAACACTTGTCTTTGATCATTAACCTTTTAGATATATTATAGAAATAATGTTGTGAGGTGGAATCTGAGAATTGCGGGAGAGGAAGGAGTACAATGAATTGCAAATAAGAAATACATCTTTAGCAATCCCCTGCTAATCCTGATGGTTCATCTGAGAAAGCAGGAAGTTCACAGACAAGTACACTGAGAACTCCTTCACCTGTCTTTCACTCACTTCTGCCTTACAGCCCATGTTAAGATGATTATAACCTTATACACTTAATTAGATTACATCTCAAACCAGGGGGTATTAGTGCCGATTGCACTACCGACCTCTTTAGAATATCCCAATTGGTTTACCAATCTTCAAAATGTCCAAATCCCTTACTTAGTACTTGCACTTTTGTGAATTATCCTCAAGAGAATTTTAAAAAGGGCACCAACCACTCAGTTTAATGTGGTGGTGGGGAAGTAGCTGTTCCCAGTGTTGTATAATGACTGGAGTTGTAAAGTCAGGTGGAAATGGAATTAAAATAGTGGTTTTGTGACCAGTCCCATACCAAGCCGGGTGGAGAGCAGGAATCCAATAATTCTGGAGCAATAAAGGGGTGTTTCATTAGAAATGATATGAAAAGAAAATAGTAGTAGCAATGCTCCTCATAAGCAAAATGGTTATTATAAGTATTCTCTGTGCACAGTGGTCTGGGAGTTTAGTGTGGTGCAATTTCACACCATGGAGGAACATGTAGATGTATCACAACCACCTTGTAGGGCTGAAGGGGGGGCTGCCCCAGTGAGTTGACTCCATCTACTTGACTGTGATCTATTTAAACATCTCCTAATGGTATAGGATGATGTGATGGGGAATGCCATTTACATGTTTGCATGTGCGTACGAAGAATGGTGAACTTGTGTAGAAAAATTAAATATAGAATGGAAAAGGCATGAGAGCACCATCAAAAGTGAGGTCATAACCTGTATTTAGAGGGAAAGGACTGAGTGAGCAAAATATTAAATCTCCAGAGATTTTGCTTCTTCAGGTACCTCCAGTTCTCAGAGTCAGCCTGATTTTGTGTGAGAAGCTTAATTAGTGTTTACCTAAGCATATGACTTATTTATATGTTTTAGTAATATAGCAAACAAGAAAAAAAACAATAAACAATCAAACAAACGGTGTTACACTCCCTTAAAATCACCCTTTACATATAATATCACTCTTTCCATATTTTCTCCACCCAGTGCCACCCTCCCCTTAGGAATAGGTTCCAGGACTTTGACTTTACAGTTCAAGCCTCCCCATGTCTTTCTAGAAATACATACATTGATTCTTCTTTTGCTGTGTACCCCTTCACTTTAGTCAAGACATATTCCAGAAATGCATATGACTTATAACTGTGAGTGCTGCAGATGAGGACTGAATTTTGAAAGCATGTAGTCTAATCATGGAGCTGGTGCCCTTAATTTGCCTTTATATGGTCCTTTGCTATCTTCTACATTTTGTTTACATTTATAAAATAGGTCATCTGTGAGCTAAAACCTGTGCAATTTTTGGAGAGCATTTTGCTTTATCAGCATAAAAGGGCTCTCTTTCTCTCTCTTCCTCCACTTCTTCTCAACAATATTTTTGGGCTTTCCAAAGTACGTATAAAGGTATATGATTTCCAGAGTTTGGTAAATGCAATGAAAATAGTTCTTTTCCCAAGCTGGCTAGCCCTGAGAACTGTATAGAGTCACTTTCAGTGAATGGAGTCTTTCTGACTGAAGAAGAGAGATCTTGGATCAACTCTTAGTTCTTACTTACATAAGCATATGAAACCTTGATTTATGACTGCATCCTTGTTTTTGTAGGAAATATATCGCAGGAGGAGTGTGCAAGTCTACAGCTAAGTTGAATGGGAAGGTTGTAGTGATCACAGGAGCCAACACTGGCATTGGAAAGGAAACAGCCAGAGACCTTGCAAGAAGAGGCAAGTTGTTCGTTTCCATCCATCAGCACTTAATCATTAAGACAGACAGAACAAATGATAAACAAAATCATTGCCTTCAGTGGAAAGTTGAGCACCTGGTTGCCTATTTTTTTCATAATGTTATCAAAACACTATTATTGGAATATAGTAAGATTTCACCTTCATTATCTTTTCTAGGGTACTGGAAATTGTATGCAAAAATTTCACCCTTCACTTTTTAAGTTTAAATACGTGCCTGTTTTTGTGGTAATTCTCTTTCCAGTACTCAAATCAAGTCAAAGTTTATTGCAATCCTGGAGCCTGTTTTACCATTACCAAACCAAGCAGAGAGACATAAGAGAAAAAGTCAAGATATGATTTATCTAGTTTAGCTAACACAGCTGAGTTCTAATAGCATAAAAGTGCCCCCCCCAAAAAAGACATTTCAAATCCTAATACAAATCACAGTAGAGAAAAATACATGGGCCAGAGTTTCAGAGTCTCCTGTTTTACATGTGCAGAGTCTATGCTCAATTAGGATTCTCAAAAAACCTATAGTGCTGTAGAATATTGAGCAACTGTGAAGTTCTTACTATTATGTACTGTCAGGTTGTTTCTGAGTTGTGGTGACCCTAAATAGGTTTTCAAGGCATGTGAGGATTGTTTTACCATCTTCACCTCCAGTGGGCTTCCATAGCTAAAAAAAGAAGTTGAATTCGGGTTGTTTGAGTATTGTTCAAGACTTTATATACAACTTTGTGTTGGCTGCTTGATGTCCTTAGGAGACTGGTGGATGTTGTTGACACACTGTAGATGGCCCCAGAATCCTGAAGCACCATGGTTCAGGCAAGGGTCCTTCATTCAGACAAGGGAATATGGCAGCCTCGGTCAGTGAGGAGGGTTTCACTTGACCTCATTAAATCATAAAATTTCTTGATTGTGGCTGATCTTCTCCTTAACCAAGTGAGCCTTGATTACAGATGTTGCAATGACTACTTTTTTGTGGTTGCAACCTCCAGAATCCCTGAGCCAATATGGCCAGTTTCTCAAACTCTGCTTATGGCTGATTTGTGCAATATTCTTTTGCAATGCATCTGTACAAGGGATTAGATCTCTATTTAGGTTTGGCATATCAGCTGGTTGAAGGGAACTTCCCCCTTCCTAAAGCAGGCTCTCCAGCCCCCTGAAAATGCTATACAAAGAGTTATAGGGTGTGGAGGCTTTGCTGATGAGATTAGCTGTGATGTAAACCGGCTGGATACCTCTTCCATGAACAGAGCCCAGATCCTGCTCCAACCCAAAACACCTGATCTCTCACTCTCACTCTCACTCTCTCTCTCTCTCTCTCTCTCTCTCACACACACACACACACACACACAGAGGCTTAGAGGAATGACTAGTTCCTTTGTTTTTGTTGCAGTACACTCCAGTGTATTTTAATGGTTAGAGCAGTGGTTCCCAACCTTGGATAATCCAGGTGTTCTTTGACTGCACTTCCTAGAAGCCTTGACCAATGGCCAGGTTTCCTGGGAGCTGCAATCCAAGAATTTTTGGGTTACCTAAGGCTGGGAACCACTGGGTTAGAGTGTTGGATGAGGGGTTGAAAGATCTGGATTTAGAGTCCCATTAGTCAATGAAGCTCACTGAGTAACCTTGGGACATTCACATAATACTCAAGATTTTTAATACAAAAGCAAAGCAATAAAGATTTTTCTGATAACATTCCTGTAGCTGGAGTCCTGTGATGGACTGTCTTGGACTTTATCCTACAGTATGAGTGGCTGCAGTTTGATATCTCTAGCCAGTTTTGCCAGCCAGAACTGCAGTGGTAAGTGCGGGCCAACTAGTTAAGGGCTCGGCCATTAGCCATTTATAAACATAGCTAGAGCTCCAGCAAGTGGGAGGGCCTTCTAGACCGCACTTTAACTGTGGCCTTGAAAGGCCCCTTTGTGGATCTAAATACCACAAAAGATCTGAATGCCAATTGTCTTGCATATGCAACCTTCCCCCATGTTTTCCCTTTGCTCCCTTTGCCTTTTTTCTTTTTTGCTCTTTAGCAGAGAAATCCAATTAAATGGGGGTGAGTAAGAATAGCTGCACAATGCCTTTGACAGCAGCAGGAGACCTTGCTATAGAGGTGCCCCTAGGGGTGCCCCATATTTTACGCAGCCATACTAAACACATTTTCAGAGTACCTTCAGAATTGTTTGGCCAGTGCAAACAAGAGAGAAGTGTGGGGCATCTGTGACCCTCCAGATGTTCTTGGACTACAAGTCCAGGCAACCTGAGCCATTACATCAGTGATCAGGGAGAACAGAGTTGCAGTGCAACCTCAGGAAGGCCATCCATTCCCTGTTGCTGATTTAAAGATTCAAACAGAACCATTTACTGGAAGCATTTTGAGCTATATGGCTTCTACTGTGCACCCTCATTTATATTCTTAGCTCATTCGCTACCTTGCCTTATTGTAGGTGCTAGAGTCATCCTTGCTTGCAGAGATATGGTAAAGGCAGAAACAGCAGTTTCTGAAATTCGGGACACAACTGGAAACCAGGACGTTTTTGCGAAGAAATTAGACTTGGCAGACACCAAGTCTATCAAAGAATTTGCTGAGAATTTCCTGAAAGGTACAGCTGAGATTTACCATTCACTGTGATCCTTTAGGTGCCTCTTTTTGGCTTAAATTATGACAGTTGCATGTGTAGCTGGACATATAATACAAGATTTCTGCTTTTATTTTTATTGTATTTTAAGTCACCCTGAGATCCTGTTTTGGGTAAAAAGTTGTATTGTATATATATTTAGGGGTTTTTTCCCCCAATTATTCATACATATATCAAGCAAAAATGATTTGTCTTCAGAGTGGTCTAAAATCTGATTGGAAAGAGCAATCCCATGGAAGAGAGGGGAGTAAAGTCATGGACAGTCATCTTCTTACTGATTGATTGATTGATTAATTGATTGATTGATAGATAAGACAGATTGTTCTATCGATCTATCAATTTATCTATCTATTCATTTAATCAGTTTAATATACCACTCCTGTTAGTGCCGCAGCATTACTCTGGGTGGTTCACAATACTGATTCCTGTTAGTTTGTGCCACCCATTGTAAGGGGTTTGGACATACAAAGAATTTATTTAAATGCCCTCACATAAACTACATAGGCAGGGATGGAATTAACTACGCCAACTCCACTCTGGTGTAATTACCTGGTCCATTTCTAGAGGAGTAAAGTTGTTTGGTGAGTAGTGGATCCAAGGCTGAAATCACAGCTTCACTGTCTGTGACCAGTTCCTCTGGGGTGTCTAGTTGTCTTTGAATTCCTTTAAAACTTGATTTTAAAAAATCGTTATATATGTTTCATTATTTTAAAAATATGATATTTATATAGTGTTTTTAAAACTGTTATTTTATCTGTTATGAACTACCTTGGATCCCTATAGAAAGATGGCATATGCATAATATAAATAAATAATAATAAATAAATAGTTAATTGGACAACCATTCCAATCCCAGAGGTGCCAATATTTAGAACAACAAAAAGTATAATTGGCCAAAATTCTATTGATCACACCTGCTGGCATACGTAACACACTTGATGAAAATCCCAGTGACAAATTGACACAGGTTTAAGAAGTTGCTGCTGTGTGTTGAACTTCATGATGCTGAGGTTTATACCAGTTGTGTTCTGCCAATGTACAAACCAAAAGGATTTTGTCTGTTATCTGTATTAACAATGTCTTTATTAAAGGAAACTAATTTACAAGAAGATATTTCTATGAAATTATTGGAAAGGTCTGGTACATAGATTCTAAGCAACCATACCTGCTAGAAACAAGTTAAGGGGTGTGGAAAACAATGCAGATGGACTCTTGATTTTCAGTGACAAAGTACATGGCTGTGAAGTCTGATAACTGGGGGAAACTGACTAGTTGACACCCAATGATAAACTGGTGGCACCTGGAGATACAGTCCAAGTTGATAGACTGTCATACAATTTTCATAGGCTTACACGCACAGGATGTGTATACTGTACTTTGTGTAATGTTTTGCTGTGAGAAAGTAAGATTGTTTTTTGATTCTGGCCTCTGGAGGGGAGAAAAGGGGAGAATTCACTCACCATGTTTGGAAAGAAAGGAAGAGAATTCTTGGCCAACTCCCTGTTGTGCCAATGCTACATTTTTCTTTTTGGCTGGCTGTTCAATAATGTGCCATGCGTTCTTTCTTGTAGAGGAGAAAGAGCTTCATATCCTCATCAACAATGCAGGGGTTATGCTGTGCCCCTACTCCAAGACAGTGGATGGCTTTGAGATGCACCTGGGAGTCAACCACCTTGGTAAGGTTTTGAGTTGTGGATTAAAATTGTGTAGGTAAGCCTTTCTATCTATCTAAAATTACCCCATTAAAATATATTAATTTAGGACGTCTTTCTCCTTTTCTGATAGCCAAAAGGTTCATAAAGAGGAGAACCATGAGACGTTAATATAAATTTTTTTATGGAATAATAAGGAAGATCAGAACCTTCATGCAGAAACAGAGCCTGTGGCCAGAGGGGTACAGGATATGGCACAGGAAACTAGTTCTTAGTCTTTGGCTCTTGAGATGTTTTTGGATTTCAACTCCCAGAGGCCCCAGTAGGTTTCTGGGAGTTGAAAGATTGAGGTCCATTGTCCTAGATGACAACTTTCATGGTCTTAAAGTGCTTCTTAAAGTGGCAGCTACTCAGTCCAGCTGCACACAAGCTGGATAGAGCAATCAGCTACAGTCATCAACACTACATAGCCCTGGTCAGATAAACGTTGAAATCCTGTTAAGTACGTTTATTATGCCCATGCAAGCTGATACTGTCATCAGCAATGGGCTTTTATCCCTAACTTAAAGCTTCCAATTTGCCCTGCCACCGGTCATATTCTGAGCCCACTAGGTATCACTTTTGCCATGGGGAAGCCTTTGAGAGCTTTAGGATTTTGAGGGGGGGGGGGCTTTCATACCTGAAAATTGCTTCCAGTGATCCCAACCTTGACTGGAACGTGACTGAGGAATAATGATATTTAAATTAGGGACAAAAGCACATGGCTGATGTCATAGCCATGAGCAAGGTTTGCCAACTGGATTGCTGCCAATCAGTTATAGTATTGCAATAAAAGAAAACTGAAGGCCTACACTTCGCCCACTCTTGATTTATGAAACATACCTGTGGGAACCTACTTCTGCATGCAGATAGGTGCCCCTTAGTAGAATTTGTGGCAGAAAAATGTCAGTGATCTAAAGCTCATTATTAACTGTGCTATTTTATGCCAGTCACCCTTTTGGTATATAGAATCCTAGCTTGTTTCATCTTTTCCATTTAATTTTTCAAGTATTAAAATCAGAATGCTACTTCTTTATTCATTTGATTTTTGTGATCTAAAATAAAACGCTACCCGGGTTTGCAGTGCTATCTGAATTTAACAGATGTATTAGCCTATGTGTACATTTTTTCCAAATGCAAATCCATGATAAAGTAAAGTACATCTGAATAATTACTTATGTTTTTGAACAGCTGCTTTTTGCTTAAAGACCCATCATGTGAAGGATGGGATAAACTTTTGGAGATTATAAATATTCCACAATAATTCATGTTATCAATTATTTTAATTACAATAACAGAGGCCAAAGGCTTTCAAGTTCCACTATGTTCAGAAGCAATTGCAACTGGTTCGCTATTTGTTTTTAAAATGTATACCTGCCACTAGGGCTCTTCACTAAGGGTACAAGGTGGAGTAAAGATGTCCCTGTATCTCTCTTAGAATTACAGATTAAAACAGAAGGCTCATCTCTCTCTTTTAGGACACTTCCTTTTAACATTTCTGCTGATAGAGCGACTGAAGCAATCTGCGCCAGCTCGCATAGTGAATGTGTCATCCATGGCTCATCACGGAGGGAAGATTCGCTTTCATGATCTCCAGGGTGAGAAGAGCTACAACCGGGGCCTGGCCTATTGTCACAGCAAACTGGCCAATATTCTGTTTACTCGGGAGCTGGCTAAACGACTGCAAGGTAAGTGGGAAGGAACCAGTGACCTTGGCTAATGTGAGGTGGCAAACAAAAGGATTGATGATATGTTACTAATTGGGATCTGGGGCCATAGGCAAGTTTATTATTTCTAGATTGTGACATGTTTTTTTCTATTATGTCTTGCTGTGTTTTATCCAATGCAAAAGTGCTTCAGCAAGTGGCAAGAACTCTAAGCTGCAATCCTGTGTCTCTTGCGTAAAGTCTGCACATGAAATAGAGGATTAACTCCCAAGTTGTGCCATAGTTTATGGTATCAAGCATATTTTCCAGTGAACCAGTTATTTATTCTTCTGTCTTCTGTCTTATTTATTCTGTCTTCTGTCTAGTGCGATCCAGAAAGTTGAATACAAGGTCTCAAGTATTTCAAACAATCTAATTGATTAGGAAAGCATCTTCATGGGTAGATTAAGTTTTCTACTATGTGTGTATGCAGAAGAAAGTTACAGCCAAACCTGTTTCAATGACAGTAGCTTGTGTTCTCACAAGGACTGTTTAAATGTGGGGATGTACTTACTATGTGTCTGTGCTTCTTTTATAGACACATGAATTTTGTGATATGACATCATTTCCTAGAACTAGGTAGCATATTTTGCCAGTCGTCATGTAGGTAAACAGCAGCATGTTCTCTGATTCATGTGGGTTGAGGTATCTTTCTAGACACAAAGACCAACTTTATTATTTTAACACTCATATTCTGAGTCCTAATGCATGAGTGATTTCTTCTAGGTTCGGGTGTTACCGTAAATGCCCTGCATCCAGGCACAGTCTCTTCTGAATTGGCCCGTCATTCATCTGTACTGTATTTTCTGTCAAAGATTCTGCCTTTTTTCTTGAAGACCCCTGTAGAAGGAGCCCAAACAAGTGTGTATTGTGCAGTGGCAGAGGAGCTGGACACAGTGAGTGGGAAGTATTTCAGGTGAGCTGAGGTTTTAAAGCTGACATGAGATTTTCCAGAACATTTTGCTGTCTCTTAGGAATGGTAGCTATCCATTTCCTTCATGGTTTTTAAGTTGCTTTCTATAAACAATTCACAAGATGTAGCTTACGAGTAGAAGGACCATATGATTCTTTAACTGAAAAAAGAGAGAGGTTCTTGTAAGATTCCACCACTGGCTTTTTTTGTATACCCTCAGTAGACAGTTCTCACAGAAGACTCATGCAAGTGTACAACTGACAGTTCTAGCAACCACAATGGGGTTTGGGAAAAGCTTTGAGATAGCAATTTCTAGAAGACAAACTAAAACCATAATTTTTGCCATGCCATCAATACGAACACCTGATTCTTCCTGTGACACAGGTAGAATGCAAAATGCTGACCAAGTCACTTAATTTATAAATTTTGACTTACATGAGGGGTGAATTTGCCATTCCAAATTATTTCTCACTGTAATAATGGTAATGTCTCCATGTCTTGTAATTTTAATAACTAAAAACGGCATCAAAGGAAGGAGGGTTGTTGGTTTTATCTGTTTGAGTAGTACCGGTTGTTTCTTTAGAAGAACTGGAATTCTGAATCTGGCCATCCTACCCAGTATAATGATGGTGTCAAACCCAGTGGTAACCATATGCTAGGCACTCCCATTTGCAGTTCTCTGGTCAGTGCTGAAGAATTTATAAATGAGGGTCATGTGGGAACTACTCTGATTCATGGGTTCACAGTCTGGCTCGAGATAGGACCTCCCCTCCCTGAGTTTATTGTTGCATGATTGTTTTATCTGCCTGGCTGAAAGACCACAGTGTAACGTCAAATTGTACATGGTTGTTCAGATACACCGGTGGTATACATAAAGGTAGGCTCCAACACTCTTACGGAGTTTCTGAAAATATCAGTGAGTTGAGTATTAATCAGCTGTGCCAGCTATACATTTGTAGGAAGGTGATCCAATATTTGGGGAGAAAGGTAGTCTTAATTAGTTGCAAAAGCAAATGAGAAAGCCCAAGGGATAAGAACCTGAGCGTGTTTCTCATCTGCATTTCTTCCTGACTCCTTTGTTTTATTTGCCATTCTCCATTATAAATTACACTACTGCAATCCAAACATTCTAACAGAAACATTTCCCTTCCTCTTCCAGTGACTGCAAGCCAGCATATATATCTCCTCAAGGGCACAATGATGAAACTGCAAGGCAACTCTGGAATGTGAGCTGTGAACTCCTAGGCATTCATTGGGATTGAATCATGGACAGCACCTTACCTGTAGTTGTACACCCCTAAAAAAGAAAACACTGCCAGAACTAAAGGCCACAAATCTGATTTGAGATGAACAAAATTCAAAATGTTTGAGATGTAGAAGAAGTTTAGGGCTGTTTTCATCAGTATCATATACAGCAGTGGTCCCCAACCTTTTTAGCCCCCCGGATTGGCTGGGGAAGGCGGGGCACCCCTGTGCATGTGCGCGCATGCACGAAGGAACGTGTGCACTTGTGCGGGCACACGCACGCTTGTGTGCATGCACAAAGGGCAGCACAGTGCTCGTGCTGGGGGGGGGAGGTCTGTCTCTGCGGCTCAGGCCACAGACTAGCACTGGGCCACGGGCCGGGGATTGGGGACCTCTTATATACAGAACAATTAGCAGGATGAAATTGTTTCTAATGAAAATAATCATCCTAGTTACTGCTTTCAGTCTAATGCCCAAACACAAATAGGAATCAGCTGGCATCTATCCTGTCTATTTGAAGTGGTGTTTTAGAGTAATTTTTGTAGTATGTACGTCAGAGATTTTGTGTGGTGAAAATTGCGGACGAGAGGTGCTACTTGCTGGCAATGGATATAGCAATTCAAACTGTATGCCAGTAAAGGTTCTGGCTGAATAGAGATGGGCATGAACCGCCAGTTCAGTGGTTTATGCTGGCTCATTTTTTGGCTGGACAAGTGTGTGGTGCTTTCCAGCCCCATTTCCTCTGGTGGGTGCCTGCTCCGAAGCAGAGCCCAGAGGAGATGGGGCAGGAAAGCCAGGGCACTGCCTCAGAGTTTGTGCCCATCTCTAATGCTGACCTTTCCCACCCTTGCTGCCCCTACAGCTGATGTATGGCGATCAGCTGAGGAAGAGCATTTTCCCCTGTTCAGAATTAAGATATACACTTTCTCGTTCTGAGCATGGGTAGGATTGTATCTATGATTATCTGCTGATCAGAGATGAGACCTGTCTGGGGAAGACTGCCATCTAGCTCATACTGATGAGCTAGATGGCAATCTCCCCAGCCTTCATCTGATCCCATGGGCCAGATTTGCCATTCTCCTCAGGCATTTTGTTCTAGTATATTCACCACCTCTACCAAATGTAGATCTGAACAAAGAACTAGCTTACATCAGTTATGATGTCACTAAGAAGCAAAAATGTGTTTTAATTACTCCTTACTCATATACTAATGCCACCACTGTGAGCCTGGGTTTCCCCCGATTCTGAAAACACACAGAAAGTGAGGGACACTGTTCTCTTAAGATGGGTAGGAGAAATCATATGGACTGCCTTTGGGAGACTATATTGAAAAGTAACCAAGAAAGTGATTAATTCAGATTAGAGATGGGGGTATTCGGGTTAGTATATGAATATCCCTGCACAAGTGGCGATAACGAGGGTCCAGCCGCATGGGGCCAGATGGTCCACTCATCGATCCGCCGCTGCTGCAGATGCTGCAATTCTTCCAATGGCTCCGCAGATCACGATCAGCGAGCCACTCCTGGCAGGAGGTGGGAGGCCAAGCCTCAATGCAAGGTTGAAGAGTGGCTCGCAGATCGCAATCTGCAAAGCCATTGGAAGAATCGTGGTGTCTGCAACAGTGGCGGATTGGTGAGTAAACCGCCTGGCCCCATGGGGTTGGACCCTCGTTAATGCCACCTGTATGGGGATATTAGTGTATGAATACGAATACTCCCATCTCTAATTCAGATACAAGTAAATCCTGTTTTGCTTGCTGCAGGAGGTGTTTGCTAGTACTTATGCATTCTTCAAGTCAGTGAAACCAGTTCTTTGCTTGTTATTGTAGCATAGAATACAGGCCTACAATAAAGGATTTTTTTGCAATGTTTTAAAAGCATGTTTTGAGGGTGAGCCGTTAACATAAATTAGGTCAGCACAGAAATTTTAAATTTCCCTTTAGATTAACCATTCATCATTACTATATATGCTTTGTCATCACAGAGCCTTTTATCACAAGATGCATGTTATTTTTTCTGTCTGGCACCCACAGAGAAAAACATTCCTTATTCCAGAAGAAAAGGTATCTCAAGGCTGATAAATGATCTTAAAAATAAAGCTGGTCTCTCTTTAGATAAAGATCTCTTACTAAGATCCAGAGTCAATGCAGTTTAAAAAAAAACTAGTGCGATAAAGGTGTTTCTACAGGATATTGGAGCCAGATGCATTCATAGCTGTATGAGACAAATGTCTGCTTTCTGATTGGCTTCATTTACAAAGGAGTTTTACTGAAATTAAGGAGATGGCCTTTAAAATTATGTGAAGGATCATTCTATGAAATTACATTTTTCTTTGCTTGAAAGTGTCTTTACTGGACTTTGACACATCATACCAAAATAAAATATAAAAATTTACACTGTTCTTTTGTCATAGTTTTTAGGCATTTGTCTTTAATCTGTGATGCAGATAGTTGTTCGTCCTCAGGCATGTAACATATTAACTTCTAACATTTGCTACAGTTACATAAAACCAATAAATTGACAAAACACATTTTATTCTTGTTCCTGATTGACAGAGGCTCCTCGTTTATCAGAAGTCTTAAAACATTAGTTCATCAGGATTTAAGCTGATCACTGGAAATATGATGCAGAACAGTTTACAAAGCAGCTTGTGCTGGTAAGAAATGAATCCTTAGCAAGAGTTACCAAGGAACATTGAACAAGGTAAAGTGCATAAAGTACAGTGCAAAGGGGATCACAGCTTAACAGTCTTTGCTCTTCAACATAGCCAGTTCTCATCTTCCTTGGCAAAGATGAATGGCAGAGTCGTGAAGAGAACTGGAAATGTAACAGCATGGGGTGCCGCCAACATTCCCTCTAAGCTGTGTGGCTGCATTGGTGGCACATAGCAAAGCCAGTGTTGCCATTCATTTGAACACCACATGTGTGGGGGGGGCTACCAAGCACTAGCAGAAAATTAGAGGGAATGTTGGTTGCAGCTACTCAAGAACAGAAGTAACTTAATACAGAATCAATGCTTCCACTCCCAACTCCTGTCCCAGTGAACAAAACAACAGAACCTCATCCAGGTGGATTAGACTGGAGTCCACTGGAAGTTTAGTTCTGACAGACAAAATCAGCTTTTATAAGCGTTACATTCCTAATAGGATAAGCTTCAAAATCTGTGAGAGGAGGAGAACCTGGACTCTAAATGTAGCCATTACTAGTTCCTTAAGCTCTAAGCTATTTCTGGAAACCACATCAAATGAATTAAGCATTACTGATGTTCGTTCTGTGACAGCAGTCATCAAATCTATACACAAGGTCAGCCACAACTTTCATTTCACTGGAAGAAAGTGTGCTCACAACATAGCTATTTTCAAATAAAGTTTGTGGGGAAAATAAGAGTCATCTAATGAAATGACACACAAATCAAATTTTGATGGACAAACAAGAATGAAGAACTGCTTGTATTCAAAAGTTGTGAAAAAGAAATTGCACATCACAGAACTATTCAGACTTTCTGGATAAGAGATAATAATTCCTGTCATTAATTAGGTTCCTTTTACTTAGAGGCTGCTGGATCCCTCTCAATGGATCTGAAGAGCATTTTAGCTTACCATGCTCTCAGTTATATCATTAAAAGGACAATAGAATTTTAAATTAGTCTGGAAAAGGGGAAAGTGACAACAGGTGGGTACTCAATCACTTAGGACCCTTCCACACACAAAAAAGCATGTGCGCCAAGTTCTAATTGGACTTGGGGCAAATAACCACCAACAACCCATTTCAGATTGCATCTCCATCATTTATTTAATCTGGCATTACCATCCTCATCATCCTGTGTTTATGCGCAGATCCCTATTACAACTCTTATCTTTAAATACAAGAGGAGCTCTGCTTTTTGTCATCAATTTCCAACCCTGAATTGGAAAATATTAATAATGCAGTTGCTACACAAACCATTTCATCCAGAGATTTAAAGCAGGCAATTTCTGGGATTCCATTAACGGCTCACCCAAATAAAAATGTCCTGGTTTTCTCCTTCCAATTAATTCACATTCATACAAGAGGCAGCAAATCATGTCATTCCATCTACAGAAGTATTACTATTCTGCAATGTTTGGGCTGCCACAGTGAACATTCAAGGAAAGGCACACACAAAAAAGATGTATTTTTATCATGAAGATGGCATATTTTAGAAGAGTTTCCATTCTGGTGTAAGGGCTTTACTGTACCCAGGCAGTAATGTAGCAACAATTTTGATGTTCTGGTTTCATTTTAATACAATATATTTAACCATTTCATTTGTACCACTAGTTAGTTATAAGGTCCTTAAGACTCCCCTCTCTTCCAGCAATGGAAAAGTTACATACAGTAGATTGTATTGAAGTACTATTTTTCAGCCAAGCAATTTGTGTAGCACTTTCCCCTTCCACAAGTCAGGCTATCTGAGTCCATGCCAGATGCTTTCCCACCACAACAGTTGATCATTGTCTTGCAATACTTAGAGGAAAAAAAATACCTCGTACGTACTGCTGTATGAAAAGAAAGCACATGAGACAATGCTATCTGTTAACTATAAAACATGTTTCCAAATTTACAACCCTGTATTTTCTTTTTGTTTGTTTGTGGGTGTGTTTTTTTTTTTGTCTGAAAAATGACTGAGTCAAACACAAAAAAGTATTCCTAATTACACTGAATTGCTGTGGTTCTGAATGAGTAAAAGAATGCTCCAGGTATGACCATAGCTTAATGGTAAGAAAAGAGTATGTGGCTGAAGCAGGACTGACAAGTGGAGAAGCAGCAAGAAAAGGGAAAAGAAGAAACAGCTGGATGCAGAGGTAGTTGGTTGTCACAAGGACAGGATTGGCACTTTTAGAATTCTGATTCTTTCCCTTTCATTAGAGGAATCAAACTGCAGATTAAGTTGTTGTGATCAGCACAATGCAGTTTTCCCTTCCCTTTAAAGCAAGCAAATTGTGAACAACCACTACTTCCTGGTAGTCACTTCTTCGAGGGTTGGGTGAGCCAGCTTCTTGGCTTCGTCTGGTGCACTGAAAGCCACTGGGTGCAAATGGCCTGCACCACATCTTCCCCACTGTCCTCAGCCAACTGGCGTACATGCTGGACCAACTGCAAAGCTCTAGTGTTTTCCTGTTTCACTGACACTAGGTAGGCAGAACGTAACTTGTGGCATTTCAAATATGCTTGGATCTGAAACAGAGAAGAAATAGAGGTTGGGTTCCTGACATCTGCAAGCTGAGTTCCACTCATGGGAAGGAGGCTTTCTCACCTCTGTTTCTTGTGCAGCTACAGGCACCCCCACTGTATCTTCCCAGATGCTGAGGGTACGTTTGTGTGGATCAACATGGGATGTGGCAGAGAGGGGGCAGCAGGAAGTGGGAATCAGCCAAATAGAGACCCACTGCCTTCATTAGCGGAAATGCCTTCATGAGCAAGTATGTTTGCAGAAGAATCAAAGCCGATATGTATTTGCTGGTTTCCCAGAATAACATTATACACAAAGGAGTAAGCCTCAGATTTAGAACAGATGATATGACTACTTTGTTAGCCATGTCCAGGAATGCATTAACAAAGACTTGTATTTTAGACTTAATCAAAACTTAGACTGATAGATGTGTAGTTAGGATAGATTCAGCATCAGTTTGCAGCTTTCACCCTCAAAACAGTGGTCAAAATGGATTCCTTTGTTCTAATCTCAAATATATTATGCACTTTTCCACAATTTTTCAGTCTGGTAAAAAAGATAATAAAGATGATGATGATTACTACTACTACTACTACTACTACTACTACAATTTGTATACTGCTCCACATTAGTGCCGTAGCACTACTCTGAGCAGTTTACAATAATAAAAAAAACCCCAAAAACAAAACTGACATAGTAATCCTTTTCAGGGTTTTCTAGGTAGAAAATATTCAGTAGTAGTTTACTATTCCCTTCTGGGGTTGCCCTGGAACTGTGCAGCTTGCCCAAGATCACACAGGATGGCTCTACTTCACAGGAGGCTCAGTGGGGAATCCAATTCCCAGCCTCTAACTCTGCAGGCTAAACCACTAAACTATCCAGCCAGTGGTCAAAGTAACTAAAAATTACTTGCATTTTTATATCAACTCCTGAAGAAGCCCTGCATGAAAAACAGCATGAAACTATACCATATACCCCCTTCACGGACTGCTGCCTTGTCGTGGCGAAGGGGCTTGAGTAACTCAGGGAAGCAATGGGCTATGCCATGCAGGGACACCCAAGATGGACAGGTCATAGTGGAGAGTTCCAACTAAACGCAATCCACCTGGAGCAGGAATTGGCAAGCCACTTCAGTATCTTTGCCAAGAATGCCCCATGATCAGAAACAAAAGGCTAAAAGATATGACGCTAGAAGATGGGACCCTCAGGTCGGAAGGCGTCCAACATGTTACTGAGGAAGTGCGGAGGACAAGTAGAAGTAGCTCCACAGCTAATGAAGTGGCTGGGCCAAAGCCGAAAGGACGCTCAGCTGTGGACGTGCCTGGAAGTGAAAGGAAAGTCCGATGCTGCAAAGAAAAATACTGCATAGGAACCTGGAATGTAAGATCTATGAACCTTGAGAAGCTGGATGTGGCCAAACAGGAGATGTCAAGAATAAACATTGATATCCTGGGCGTCAGTGAACTAAAATGGACAGGAATGGGCAAATTCAATTCAGATGATTATCATATCTACTATTGTGGGCAAGAATCCCATAGAAGGAATGGTGTAGCCCTCATAGTCAACAAAAGAGTGGGAAAAAGCTGTAATGGGATATAATCTCAAAAATGATAGAATGATGTCAATACGAATCCAAGGCAGATCTTTCAACATCACAGTAATCCAAGCTTATGCTCCAACCATCAATGCTGAAGACTGAAATTGACGAGTTTTATGAAGATTTACAACACCTTCTAGAAGTGATACCAAAGAAAGATGTTCTTCTCATTCTAGGGGATTGGAATGCTAAAGTTGGGAGTCAAGAGATAAAAGGAACAACAGGAAAGTTTGGCCTGGAAGTTCAAAATGAAGCAGGACAAAGGCTAATAGAGTTTTGTCAAGAGAACAAGCTGGTCATCACAAACACTCTTTTCCAACAACACAAGAGGCGACTCTATACATGGAAATCACCACATGGGCAATACCGAAATCAGATTGATTATATTCTCTGCAGCCAAAGATGGAGAAGCTCTATACAGTCAGCAAAAACAAGACCTGGAGCTGATTGTGGCTCTGATCATCAGCTTCTTATAGCAAAATTGAAGCTTAAACTGGAGAGAGTAGGGAAAACCACTGGGCTAGTCAGGTATAATCTAAACCAAATCGTGTATGAATAGACAGTGGAAGTGAAGAATAGATTTAAGGAACTAGATTTGGTGGACAGAGGGAGGCTCGTAACATTGTACAGGAGGCAGTAGCAAAAACCATCCCAAAGAAAAGGAAATGCAAGAAAGCAAAGTGGCTGTCCAGCGAGGCCTTAGAAATAGCAGAGAGGAGAAGGGAAACAAAATGCAAGGGAGATAAGGAAAGTTACAGAAAACTGAATGCAGACTTCCAAAGAATAGCAAGGAGAGAGAAAAGGGCCTTCTTAAATGAACAATGCAAAGAAATAGAGGATAATAATAGAAAAGGAAAAAACAGGGATCTGTTGAGGAAAATTGGAGATATTAGAGGAACATTTTGTGCAAAGATGGACATGATAAAGGACAAAAATGGTAGGGACCTAACAGAAGCAGAAGACATCAAGAAGAGGTGGCAAGAATACACAGAGGAATTATACCAGAAAGATTTGGATATCCCGGACAACCCAGATAATGTGGTTGCTGACCTTGAGCCAGACATCCTGGACAGTGAAGTCAAGTGGGCCTTAGAAAGCTTGGCTAACAACAAGGCCAGTGGAGGTCATGGCATTCCAGTTGAACTATTTAAAATCTTAAAAGGTGACGCTGTTAAGGTGCTACATTCAATATGCCAGCAAGTTTGGAAAACTCAACAGTGGCCAGAGGACTGGAAAAGATCAGTTTACATCCCAATCCCTAAGAAGGGCAGTGCCAAAGAATGCTCAAACTATCGTACAATTGCACTCATTTCACACCCTAGCAAGATTATGCTCAAAATCCTCCAAGGTAGGCTTCAGCAGTATGTGGACCGAGAACTCCCAGAAGTACAAGCTGGATTCCAAAGGGGCAGAGGAACTAGAGACCAAATTGCTAACATGCGCTGGATTATAGAGAAAGCCAGAGAGTTCCAGAAAAACATCTACTTCTGCTTCATTGACTATGCAAAAGCTGATATGCAGATGATACCACTCTGATGGTAGAAAGTGAGGAGGAATTAAGGAACCTTGTAATGAGGGTGAAAGAGGAGAGTGCAAAAAATGGTCTGAAGCTCAACATCAAAAAAATTAAGATCATGGCCACTGTTCCCATCACCTCCTGGGAAATAGAAGGCGGAGATATGGAGGCAGTGACAGATTTTACTTTCTTGGGCTCCATGATCACTGCAGATGGAGACAGCAGCCCCAAAATTAAAAGACGCCTGCTTCTTGGGAGGAAAGTAATGACAAACCTTGACAGCATCTTAAAAAGCAGAGACATCACCTTGCCAACAAAAGTCCGCATAGTCAAAGCTATGGTTTTTCCTGTAGTGACGTATGGAAGTGAGAGCTGGACCATAAAGAAAGCTGACCGCCGAAGAATTGATGCTTTTGAACTGTGATGCTGGAGGAGGATCTTGAGAGTCCCCTGGACTGCAAGGAGAACAAACCTATCAGTTCTAAAGAAAATCAACCCTGAGTGCTCACTGGAAGGACAGATCCTGAAGCTGAGGCTCCAATACTTTGGCCATCTCATGAGAAGAGAAGAATCCTTGGAAAAGACCTTGATGTTAGGAAAGTGTGAAGGCAAGAGGAGAAGGGGACGATAGAGGATGAGATGGTTAGACAGTGTCATCGAAGCAACCAATATGAATTTGACACAACTCCGGGAGGCAGTGGAAGATAGGAGGGCCTGGCGTGCTCTGGTCCATGGGGTCACGAAGAGTCGGACACGACTGAACGACTAAACGAACAAACAATACCATATACAGTATTTAATCTGTTGAAAGCAAATATTTTGTGTGTGGCTTTCTTGGAGGAGAACAGCCATTTACTGTTCTTTACTGAAAACAAATTCATTTGAATTGGAAACACTACAATGCTTTTTTTTCACAAAGGAAATGTAAAACTTCTGGAATAAATAGCAGCTCAGATAGCACAAAAGGTCCATTGACCATCATAACTGCCATCTGCAGTTATGACAGAGGAACATATGCAGAAAAGAAAACAGTAGTTGCAGAATCTGCAGGGCTTGCTTTGCCTTTACAATAATCATCTCTTACAACATTTCACTCACCTTATTTTCATCATTCTCCATATCCTGGATCAGATTATCTAGTTCCTGTATCCCACAAAGAAAAAGCACAGTTGAATGATACAGAAAATACACGTGTACCCTGTTTCCCTGAAAATAAGACCTAACCTGAAAATAAGCCCCAGTATGATTTTTCAGGATGCTCGTCATATAAGGCCTACCCCAAAAATAAGCCCTAGTTAAGTGAAAGTCTGCCTTCCGCTATTATGCAGCAACCAGAAGAAGATGACATGGCTGTATTTGAATAAATGTAGATTGTTGTACATGGGGAAAAAAAACATACCCTGAAAATAAGCACTAAAGCGTTTTTTGGAGCAAAAATTAATATAAGACCCTGTCTTATTTTCAGGGAAACACAGTATATATATATATACGTATGCTTTGCTCCTGAAGAAGGCCAAAACCGAAACGCGTCAAGCCTGAGCCTTTAGATAATAAAATCTGCATTGCCAATTTTTATACATCTTGAGACTCAGTCTCCCATTTGTAGTTTTGCCACCAGTGGATGCACCGGTTTCCTCTGCAGTGTTCTTTCATTACCAAATTACACTTATGACATTAATTTTATTTTATAAATATATAAAATTATAGATAAAATTTTAGAATGAACTGGCTTGGAACAGTTACAGTTCTTTTCTTAGCTATACAGTTAACATTATAAATTGTTAATGAACGTGTACATAACAAGATCAAGAAGTAGTAGTTTACTTATTAATACTTATTTATCTTGTTATGTGCACATTCATTAATAATGTATAATGTTAACTGTATAGCTAAGAAAATAACTGTCCCAAGCCAGTTCTTTCTAAAATTGTATATAAAATCTCCCATTTGTCCTTTTGCCAATGAAAAAACTGTGAGAAAATGGGAACAATTCCGTCTTGAGGATTACTCAGACTGTTCTTAGTCTTGAAAAATACAGGCATGCAGAGGGAAAGCAAAGCTGGCTGTGCCCTTTCTTCCCTAAGAATTACCTCAGCAGGAATAGACTGGAACTCATCCAGGCAGTTTAGGATGACATTGTCCCCATCATTTTTATTTGCCGCACCAGATTCCTTGATGCATTTGAGGAACTGTCGGATCTCACTGTAGTTCTTCTGCTTCACCAGCTGTCTGGCCACTTCATTGTATACAGCAGCAGCATCCAGCTGGAAGTCCTAGGAGAACAAACAAAATTACAACTGAGATTACTGCATTAGGTTACTGCTACTAGCAGTGGATAAACAGTGGACTTGAAAGTCAAGAAATAAAGTATGCTGAGTTTTATTGTGGCAGAGATTGTCCCAATGAGCTAAGTGGGACTTCATCTTGAGTAAATGTGTATAAGGTCAAACAACAAGTGTGTCAAACCTGGGTAGGTTTTAACAGTTAAACGAAACATAGTGAGCCACTTTACACTGACTGTCAGCATCTTCTGGAAGTTTCACACAGAGGTTTTTCCTGGCCCTACTTGGGAAATGATAGGGATTAAATTTTTGGCCTTCAATGTGCACAGCGTGCATTCTCCCACTAAACTATATCCCTAGACCAATTTATGGACAATAGTCTGCATATTAGCTAAAGCCACAATCCTAAATGGAATTCAGAGTAATGTTTTTTATACTTTATCAGTTCACTAGGCTACAATGCTGCTTTGACTGTGTGACCAGCCCCAACCCAGGCCTGTCGCCTTTTAAAACATCTTTCCAGTAGCATATATGACACCAGCCATTAACCACACCAGATCCAGTGGCTAAAGAGTGAAAATGAGAACTTTTTATTATATGAGAACATTAGACTTGAAAGAAATTTGAACTTGAGTTTTTCTTCAGCTACAACAAGCAGTTAAGATAATTCATACCCACAAGTTCCTTATCTTTCTCACTTGCTTTAACATGTGCTCAATTCTCTATTCCCCATTTTCATAATAACCCTTATATTTTATTTTACTTTTTCTTTTCTCCCTCTGGGCTCCTCTCTTACTTCAGCCCTCTAGCCCCGTCTTCCTTCAGGCTCTGGATAGGTTAACTGCATACACCACCTAGCCAATCACATTGCTACACTGTTAACAAGCGGATTGGCCAGGGTTCCCTTCACAGCCTAGAACATACACATTTGTTCTCATTTTTCAGCCTGAACACTCTCCATAGAATAACTATTACAAGAACAATACTGGAAAAAAAAAAAACTCAGAAACTTCTGGGCAAGAAAAATCAAGTATTTGCCTTCAACAAAAGATACAGAACAGAGTGAAACAAAACCCAAAAAGATGATCCTAAAGCAGAAAACACTTTTGGGTTAGTGTTTATAGGCTGTAACTTTAAACCTAGATTATCATTTGCTTCTGATTAGTAGTACCTTTCCCTTTGCTCCACAATCACTATGGACAGAAACTTCTTTCTGATAATCAACCCTCTTACAGGGGCCCTCTTCAACAATTCATAAATGTCTTTATTCGAAACCTGAGGAGGGGAGAGG